>NW_004955493.1:1662385-1723172 GCF_000276665.1 Chinchilla lanigera | reverse complement strand
AGAACTTTCTCGTCGTCCCAGACCAAACCCGTACACACGTTGAGTGGTCACTGTCTGGTGTCCGGTGTTCTCTGTTCAAACACTTGTCTCTATGAATTTGCCTATTCTTAGATACCACATGGAAATTATACATACAGTACACAAGACCCTTTTATCACTGGCTTTTTCACTTACTGATACAGTGTTTTCAAGGTTCATGTTTCATGTGTAAGAGTTTCTTTCCTTTTTGTGGTTGTGTAATATTCCATCATGTGGCTATATCACATTTTGTTTGTCCATTCACTGTTTATATATACTTGATCTTTTAATGCAATTTGAGTTGTTTCCTTGTTTTGGCTGTTGTAAAGATTGATACTGTGGGCATCGGTACCTGCTTGGGTCTGTTTTCAGTTCTCTTGGATCCTATGCTAATTCGTGTTTAACTTCTTGAAGAGCTGTTAGACGCTCTTCCGGTGACCACAGTGCTTGTGTTCCGGCCAGCAGGGCATGTAAGCTCCCATTTCCCTGCGTCCTTCTCAGTGCTCGGTGTTCTCCGTTGAAAGAGATGGTCCCAGTGGGTGCAGTACCTCCTTGTGTTACATTTCCTTTATCCCCAGTGATGCTGAGCATCTGCTTAAGTGATTATTGGTCATTTGTGTATTTTTTTTTTTAAGAAATGTCTATTAGTCCTTTGCCCATTTTTGAGGTGGGTTTTTGCAGTTGAGTTGTAAGGTTTCTTTATATATTCTGATGTTAATTCTTTGTCATACTTATGGGTGGCATACCTTCTTTTGTGGGTTGTCATTTAACTTCCTTGACAGTGTCCTTTGATGCATAAAACACTTTAATTTTGATGACGTTTACTTTTCCCATTGTTTCTTTTGTGTCCTGTTCTTTCGGTGTCGCATTTAAGAATCTGTTGCCAGACCCAGTGATGGTGTTCCGCTCGGTGCCTCCTGACAGGTTTCCGGTTTACCTCTCTTCTGTCCAGGCTCTCGATCCCTTTTAAATTCGTTTTTGCAGTTAGCACGTGAGAGGGGTCCGTCTGCACCCTCCCGCCTGTGGCCGTGCGGTCCTCCCGGAACCGTGGTGAGAAGCTGCCCTCTCTGCATACACTGAGGTTGGCGCCGGTAGGTCAGTTGACTAGACATGTGGGTGCTTCTGAATCCCCAGTTCCATCCCTTTACTCTGTATGAGATGATAGTCTGTTTATCTGGGACATCGCAAAAGGGTGATATCAGTAATCGCTGGCTTCCCCATTGTCCGGGAGGGAAGGGTGTAAATCTGGCTATTGTGACTTTAATCTTCACGTGTGCCTCTAGCCAGTTTTTGATGTGTCGTCTTCTTCAGCACTGATTCCCAGGGAGGCCAAGCCCTTTTTGCCTGCATATAATATTTCTACCTGACTTAGCTGTCTGTAATACAACCAAGGACAGCTTGTACACCAGCCCCTGTCATAAATGTGGATATGCTGGTCGCAGGCCAGTTCTGTTGTGAACTTGCGTCAGACCTAAAATGAGGACTGTGATTACTCTTGGGCTTTAAGGTTTCAGTGAAGAAGGGCGAAATGGGGAGTGTCAGGATACAGGACTTTATGAGCAAGTTCTCTGAAAATAGCGTGGGCTACCTTTCATAATAGGTTTTTTTTTTTTTTGAGATGGGATCTCCCTGTGTAGCCTAGGCTGGCCTCGAACTCACAGCAATCCTCCTGCCTCAGCTTCCCAAGTGCTGGGATTATAGGCGCGTGCCACCACGCCCAGCTCAGAGTAGCATTGTCCTTGTCACTGAATGAGGGAAATCATATATTCCATTTTAGATTGGGCTGGATTCAGTTTCTTTCTCTTTCCTTCTCTCTTGCTCATTTCCTCTGACTTTTGAACATATACAGAATGTATACAGGAAGCAGGGTGTGACAGTGTTTGGCAGCGTTGTAGGTGTGTCAGGAATGAATAAAGAAGAGGGATGAAGAGAACATTGAGTTTTCCAAACCAGCGTCATGGACGGCAGTCTTCAAGACCGGGAGAGCGAAATGGTTTTAAAGATGCGTGGATCAATTCAGTTTTGGACAAGTCTCACAGCATCTGAAATAGAGCCCTAGAAAAGCTTTTTTTTTTTTTTTTTTTTAAAGCTGTGTTCGTCAAATGTTACATTTTTAGGTGCTGTGCAAAGTAAATCGAGTAGAAAGGATCTGGCCCAGGGAGAAGGGAGCTGATCTGGTGTAAGTGTGGAAGTGTCTTGGACACAGTTATAATAATGGAGGTTCTTGTCCTCAGTGGCTTTTCATCTTCCTTTGTGTAGCTTCAGGTTCTTCGTTTGACTCTTTGTTTTGTTGATAGTGTGTGGTTTGATGGATTTTTCCTGCCTCCATCTACACACTCGTCACAGTGAGGGGCTGCTAAATGGGGCAGTGTTCTCTGTTTGTGCAGTTCCCCACAGCTGTTTCCTATAGTGAGGACTCTGGAAAACAATGACCTCATAGTTTCCACACACACACACACACACACACACACACACACACACACACACACGCACGGCCTTTATGTATAGTAGTGGAAAAGAAATCATTCAAAACTGAGTGAAGTTCTGCCTTCTATGGCTTCTTCCTTCAAAAATGTTCCTGTTTGCGCAAGTCAGTTGTCCATTGGTTGCTCCTCAAACGACCTTTCATGTTTAACAAACAGCGTTTCTGCAGTGGGGCACATGGGACGTCTTGCCGTTCACTGGGGCGTGATTGTTGTCTGTTTAAACACCATTGTTCCATGGCACGGACTGTGGGGGTTCCTAGAGGAACTGGCCAGTCACTGAACATCTGCTGCTTCTTCCCTTCTCTTGTCAGCTAGGAAGGAGCAGACAGTGTGTCCACAAGCAAACAGTTCTCACTTTGGAACATTTCATGGGGCGGGTCAGCAAATGCCTTTGTGGGTAACTGCTCCCATTGAAGGACCTATTCAGCGTCTCACAGATCACCAGGGTTTTGACTTTAACTCCTGGCATTCTTCTAACCTTCAGTGCTCCTCAGAGTCATCTGATTTTCAGGAGATTGAAGAAACAATAGGAAAGTGTAGATGATTTGTGTAGAGCCAGATTATTTACAGAGTGAATCCGAATGTAGCTCTGAATTTTTAATTTTTGCAATAGCCCTGTGAAGAGGCATTGTTACTGAGTTTAAAAATTTGGATATTTGGATTCATTGCTAGTAAATAGCAGGGCCAGCACTGAAGTCTTGTATAGTTTCCACATATATCAAGTGAGAAGATCTAAATTAAGGCTTAGGGCTGCGCATGGTATTGCATGCTAATCCCAGCACTTGGGACGCTGAGGCAAGAGGACTGCTGTGAATTTGATGTCAGCCTGGGCTACATATTGAGACCTTGTCTCAAAAAACAAAGCAAAACCCCAAAGGCCTAGTGTAGAAGCTAACACCTAGCAAGTGTTCAGGGTAAGGCAGATTCTTGTTCTCAGTTTATGGCCACTCTAGTACCCTGCCCCGTTCCCCCAAATAGCCAAAGCCCCGAGAAAGAAGCTGACGATGCTGTGGTTCCTCGTGCTCTGTGTGGGTCCATAGAATTCTTTGGCATCAAACGCTGTGCCTTTTATTACTGCTGTTCTACTGACCTGCTTGTTTCAGTCTTGTAGTTCGCTAGTGGTGCTGCAGGTTTTCCTTTTGGTCCTGTCTCCAGCAACATCTTTGCTAGTGAATTGGGTGAGGACCTAGAGGTACATCAACTGAATGAGTGTATGTGTGAACCATGCAGCATGCGCTCCAAGTTACAGATTACCTGAAGATCTTTTAAATTCAGATTAACAGCTGATGTTGAATAGAATCCTGTGTCTTGCATTTGGTTAAAAAAATGACTGTGTTTTTACCAGGAATAGATGGAAAACATACAGTGTCTGACGCATTTTTCTTTTTCTTTTTTTTTTGTACTAGGAATTGAACTCAGGACCTTGGGCTTACCAGGCAGGCACTTGTGCCGCGGAGCTGTATCTCTGGCCCTGACCCAGAAGAATCTTTTCTCCATTGCTTTTCTCAGTCATCTGACCGCCTTGCTGCCTGTCTTTTTCTCTTTTCCCCTCCTGGGTCCAGGGCACACATGTTCTTCAAGGTCCACTTCAAAAACTCCTGCATTAATGTTCCCTTACGTGGTTGGAAGTAACGGTCCCTCATTTGAAAGCAGGCAGCATCTCCATGGGACTCTTATGGTCTCTATCGTTCTTTTAGTTGTGTTTAGGTAGTAGTAAGAGCAATAATAGCTAAGTGTACAGAAAACTTCACTTCGTGAAAGGTTCTAATACACACCCACGGGGAGAGACTAAAGAGGGGACACTGCTTCAGTAGTTGCTGAACTGTGGGCAGAGTTATTTCACCTGTGTAACCCTTGCTTTCTTCTCCTAAACTTCTGAAGCAAATTATGTGTTTCGCCTATAAATATTTCATTATTAAATTTCATTATTAAAAACAAACAAACCCATAAGGCCTTTATCCACCTTAATATCATCAAATATCCACCAGTATCTGAATCTCTGATTTTCTCTTTCCTCTTTTGTAGTCTTTCATGCACATACCTACATATGCATAAAATTTTTACAATTGTATATATTGGAATTCAGATAACATTTCACATTTTCAGTGACAGGGTCTCGCTATGTAGTGCAGACCAGCTTTGAACTCACTTTGTAGCCCCATGTGGCCTCGAACTCATGGCGATCCTCCTGCCTCGGTCTTCCAAGTTCTGGGATTACAGGCATGCACCACCATGCCTGACTTCAGTGGATTGATAGATCAGTTAAGAGTTAAAATCTATTTTCTTTTATTTTCTCTTGCAATTTGCTGAATGAACTGGGTGTTTTTCCACTGGGGCAGTGTTTTTCAAATTATTTGTGGCCAAGGACTAATTTTTAATATTTTCAATCTTTTGTGGACTGTCCGTAAAATAACAGTGTAAATGAATTACTAGTAAAGCAAAATTAAAAAGGCTTCTGTAAAACCATCTCCATTGAGAAAGTTGTCAGGTTCAGCAGACATAAAGTAATAGTTAATCTGTACATATTTCTGAACGTTTATTCTCAGTTGCTGTATGTCTTGTCGTGGGCCAGTGAGAAAGTTCACAGATCAGCACCTGTCCCGGGGTCATATCTGAAGAGCACTGTTGTGTAGCTTCCCATATCTGTTTTGTGTTGGGTTTCAGTTCAATGAAAATGTTCCTTTACCTCTCTATTTCCTATAAAGCGATAGTTACAGTAGGTCTAGAAGTTTAATGTGATTAAACTTTGAGGATCCCTCCCCGCTTTTTGGAAAACTGTTTTGTCTGGATGATGTTGTAAACTTCCATCAGGAAACTTACCTCTCTGGTTGTGGCTCACGTCAATAGTCACTGATTGTCCTCTGACCCGTTAATTGATTAAGGGCTGAAAAACAGTAACTTTAACATTCTGTAGTCTCTTCCTGGAACAGTTCTACAGTCTCTTGCCCTTGTCAGTTATTTGGTTACCATAAAGTAAATCTTACAGGATGAAGTCTTGATAAATGCTTCATTCTCTTCCGTCTTTACTTTCCAATTTTTAAAATAATTACTTGATGTCCGGATGTGGTTAGTATTTGTAAGTTTATAAACTCATGGATTTAAGCAT
The DNA here is from genome assembly GCF_000276665.1 of Chinchilla lanigera. Classification (NCBI taxonomy): domain Eukaryota; kingdom Metazoa; phylum Chordata; class Mammalia; order Rodentia; family Chinchillidae; genus Chinchilla; species Chinchilla lanigera. Next base: position 1,717,562 of record NW_004955493.1, on the reverse strand, counting down.
ATCTGATTTGTTCATTTAGTTATTAACTGTTTTTTTTTGTTCTTCTTGAGAGTGATTCTCTCCTTGTTCCTAGTCTGATCTCAAATTCCTATTCTCAAGGGATCCTCCTGCCTCAGCTTCCCAAGTGCTGGAACTACACTCATGTGCCACCACATCCAGCTGTTATTAACCTTTTTGGTGGTCAAAAAACTTACTGTGTAACTTTTGCCAATTGGCACAATTCTGGCTAGTTGACTTCCAGGTCTTTTTGACACAGTACGTGTAGTCTGTGATTCAAACCAGAGAGTGAGAAGGGTAAGATGTTCCAGGCTCCTCCTCTGCATTCTTTGTACAGAATCAGATTCAGTCGTTTCTTCCCGGAGCTCTGGTCCTTTGCTGGCACTTGGCACTAAGAGGCCACAGTCTGGGCACTGGGGGAAACAGGGTTTCTAAGAAGCGGGCAGTTCATTGGACAGTTAAATCATGAACTCACGCTGATAGTTCCAGTTCAGGGTTTCAGAGACTTTACTTAACTGCGTTGGCCTTGCATTTGTGTCTCCTTCCTCCCATTTTGAAAGTTCTGTTTGTAACCGCTGTTTAAATTTTAGTTTGTCTTATCCCATCAGTCTTTAATTTCAGAAGAGTAATCTCAGTACTACCATCAGCAGGAGGATAGTTGGATGTGCTTTAGCATTGTTTGGTAGTTTTTTGTTCACAGCGTAGATCCTATTGGGACGGGACAGATTACTGTGTGTTAGTCAGTTGGAGTAATTCCCAGTGTAGTTTTGTCCTCTATGGGATATTCAGTTAAAAGCATTTGTTTCTTTTTTTGCTTTTGATTCTGAAGGATGGCTGTTTAAAATTTAATTCTGTTGCATAATTTTGTAAAAAGTAGAATACATGGCATGAAGTCAGCTCTACAGAGCAAGATCTGTTCAGGAGTCTAGCTTTTCTCTCATTGCCGTACTGTTTCCTTTCTCCCAGAATTTTGTGGTTTATTCTTTTATTCTTTAGATTTAAGCAAATACGTGCGAGTGTTTACATCAGTGTGTATTCATTCTCTCGTATTTGGGTGAACAGTAGCACACTGTGCATATTTTTTGCCATCTTAAATATTTCCTGTAGCATAGGAGTGTTTACCATTGTGCCCCGCACAGTGGATTGCTTTGTTTATCCCTTGTAATGTTGTAAGGTAGACAGACACACTGTGTGTTTTATAGATGAAGAGGCGTTCTGTACAGACCTTTAATCCCAAATCCCGTTTATCCCCGTGTAACTAGTGCTGTCCTTCGCATGCATGTTCCTGAGTAGGTGAGTGAGCAGGGAGCTGGCTTCTTTCTGCTGTGCTGTGAACAGGGCTTAGAACATAGGGGAGGAAGTTCAACACTTTAATCTTTTTTCTTCTATTTTGAGAGAGGGTCTCAGTGTGTTGCTCAGGCTGACATCAAACTCTTTCTGTTGCCTTACCCTCCCAAGGAGCTGGGGTTACAGGCAGGTGCCACAGTGCCTGGCTTCAGCTCTTTATTTGAGGGCCGTAGCTTTCTATAACTGGAGATGAATAGTGTTGGGGTCCTCTTTTCCGACCAGAGCTAGTCTCAGTAGTTATAAAGGAACATTAAGTGGAATGTTCTTTATCTTACCCTAAATAAGAGTCCCTTTCTAACAGTGCAGTGACAGCTTAGGAAATCTCCCTCATGTTAGAGTCTCTATTTCACAGAAGTTGTAATGAACTAGAGTAATTAAAGAAAAGGCAAATTCCTGTAAAAGCAACGCGTCATGGAAAATAGCAACGCGTCATGGAAAATAGCAAACAGTTAATGATTTCAGGGTTTTAATAGTGACAGGAATAAAGAAGAGACTATTTCATTTTCCTACAGGAAGAAAGAAATAGGAGCAGTGGCAGCTTTTTCTCTTACATCCTGCTGGAGGAGGGGTAGTCATGAGGCTCTATTGTGATGTTGGGCAGTTGACTGGATTGGTTAGTTGTTTTTTTTTTTTTTTTTGAGGCAGGGTCTTGCTGTGCAGTTCAGGCTGGTCTTGACTCACTGTGTATCCCAGGCCAGCCTCGAGCTCATGGTGATCCTCCTGCCTCAGCCTCCCAAGTACTAGGATTATCAGTGTGTGCTAGAATCGATTAGATTGATTGGATTGTTGTCACAGCCACTTCCTGGGTATATGAATTCTTAGACTTTAGGCTGTCAGTATTAGGACACTGCTGAGAGGAAGGTGCAGGCGGCCAGGGCCTGGGTCTACTTCTTTTCTTTTAAAAAACCGTGAACCCATAAATTTTGAATTTAGTCAGATGCCGTGTGCAGTTGAGATCTTGGCCAGGTCATTTTTTACAGTATGACACATTGCCATTACCCCCCCCCCAATAGTCCCTCGCACTTTGAACACACTTATTCTATCATTTTTGCCACTTTCTGAGGTAGTTCTGGGAGTCTTTTTTTCCTGAACATCTTTCCAAGATGTGATAAAAAAAATACAAGGAATGTCGTCACTGAGGCCATCCCCTGGAAAGGCAGGCTCGCGACAACATTCTGGTGAGTTTCCATTGACCTATTCACCAGATCGGCACCTTGTAACCTCTGACTCTTTCCCAGCGTCAAAAGGCCTGTGAAAGGTGAACATTTTGAGTCAGTTCAGGACATCAGGGCAGCTGGGACAGTGCAGCTGAAGACATTCACAAAAGGGAAACTGCGGAAGTGTCTCAGGAGACGGCGAGGATGATGGAGTGAGTGGGTCTGAAGTATGGGGGAGTTTGAGAGGGATTACTGGCGGTGTGTCTTTTACTATAATAAGTTTTTAAAAGGGAAACGCTCACTGTGTTTTTTGATCACACTCTGTTGAATGATACCGGGCTCACAGGTAGTGGCGTTTAACCACCATTGGTTCCTTTACACCAAAGAGATGTTTTAGCAGGAAAAACCAACCTAAGAGCAGGTCTGAGACCAGGAAAGAGAGCCTAGTGGGACAGCAGTGTAGAGGCTCCTGCAAAAGCTGCTGTAGTTAAATGCCAAAGGGTGATGTGCCCTACCTCAAACTTTTTCCCAGGTCTGGCCTGGCAACCGTAATTGTTTGATGGCTTATCTTTGATGGATGTGTGTTCAACGGTTGTTGATCCCTAGACCTGCAGACTGTTTTTGAAGGGGTGATAACATCATCTCCAGTGTTAATGATGCTGGGTGACTCACAGGCTGTCCTGTCTCCCAAGAGCAATCTCAGTGTGATGTCTTCTGTGCTGTTGTGTTATCATTGTATGATGTTTTAACAAACACAGAAATACCCCATTCATCTGGCCTTTTGGGGAATACGTTTTTTATGTAAGTTGCTTTTCAGATAAGTATGGATAAATGGCCAGAGCACATATTGTGTACATTTTCCCCAGAGACTCCTGGACACACTATATACTTTCCTTGACCTGGGGTCTCTTGTATCAGCATTATCTGCTGAATTCCTCTTACGTAACAGGGAGTTTCCTTTTGAGGTCATTTGCACTCCATAGAACCACATAGACAAATGGTTCTGGGTTGCTGTTTGTGTGGATGCATTTCTCTGGGGTATCTACTAGGAGTCATATTGCTGGGTCACTTGATAGCTGTAGTAATGAGCAATCAGACTTTTCCAACATACTACACCATTTTAGTTTTCCACCAGCAGTATTAGAGAGTTTTTCCCTATTCTAATCAGTGCTTATTAATGATTGTCAGTTTTATGGTCACCATCCTAGTTTGTGTGAAGTGTTACCTCATTGTGGCTTTGGTCTGCATTAAGTATGTATTCTTTTATGTCTGGTTTCTTTGCAGAATTTTGTTATCAGGTAATTTTCATGTCAGCAATAGTGTTAAATGAGTAGAAAATCTAGAATATGTATAAAAGTTGAAATAAACTGAAAAGAATTAAAAGAAATATTACTTTATATATTCAATATAATTGAGATCAAACTGAATGTATATGTGTATATATAGTCTTGCATTATGTAATTTTCATTTCATATTGCATTTTGAATAATATTTGTCACAAAGATTCTTTAAATCCTTGCACAAAGGCATTATAATCTATTTTGGATATTTAGATAGTTTCTGGTTGTGATGAACTTTTTTTACATAAATCTTTCACTTTTGATTATTTCTTTAGGCTATATGGAAGTGAAATTATTATTACTAGTAATTTTTGTCTTTTTCAGACAGGGTTTCACTATGCACTTCAGGCTGGCCTTGAACTCGCTTTGTAGCCCAGGCTGGCCATGAACTCGCAGTGATCCTCCTGCCTCAGCTTCCTGAGTGCTGGGATTGCAGGCATGGGCCACCACGTCCAGCCTGGGTGTGAAATTGTTGTCCGTAGTTACCTACTTTGAAGGCTTTTGAATAATATTGTTACCTTATTTTACAGGACTGACTACTAGCAGTGTATAAGGATATCTGTGGTTACACCACTGCAATTACAAATGTAATCTTTTCTCTTGCTAAGGGAAAAATATCATTTTATTGGTTTAATTTGCTAATTAATTGAGGTAGGAAATCTTACTCTATTGTTTAAAGTGGAGGTAGACCTGCAGGTAGTAACATTTTGATGTTTGGGAATTGCTCTATTCTGATTTCACAGATGTACACCTGTTTTGCTGTCAGTGTATTTGCACACACTTTCACTTAGCATCTGCATACTACAGGCAGATGCCCAGGACCTGACCTGATTTGATGTGGGCCAGGCCTAGACTGGGATGGTTCTACATTGTAATTAAGTAGGAAAAAAAACTAGATCCAGGTGAGCTGAAGGGTTTGCGTCTGTGCTGGTGTGCATGAGATCCTGTGGGATTGAGCGAATAGTCTGGAGACCGTGTGTTGTGAGGCTCAGGGATGAGTCTGACTTGACTCTCAGGCTTGGACAGCGTTGGGTGTGGAGGGAGGGATGTGGCAGGCCATCACTTGAAAGCATCTTTATTCAGCCAGTAAAAATTTCCTGGGAATACCTTGGGCTTGTGGCATTATGACGAATAATTTATAGTGAAACCTGCTAGATCTGCTTATGAGTAATCTCTTGGTTACCAGTTGGTGTTTCAGTTATAAAAATGCACTAGCAGGATAATGTTTCAAAGTAAGGTTATTTCCAGGAAATTTTAGATCAGTTGAAAACATTTTAGGTCTATAGTCATTAAATATCAGTATATCCAAGTTGGGCACAGTGGTGCGTGCCTATAATCCTAGCACAGAGGGAGGCTAAGGTAGGAGGAGGATCATAAATTTGAGTCCTGCCTGAGGGATTTAGCAAGACTGTCTTAAAATTTAAAAAAGGTAGCTGGGTGTGGTGGTACATGCCTGTAATTTTAGCACTTGGGAGGCTGAGGCAGGAGGATTGCTGTGAGATAGAGATAGATAGCTACATACTGAGTTTAAGGCTAGTCTGCACTACAAAGTGAGATCCTGTCTCAAAAAAACCAAAAAACGATAAAACAAAAATTTTTAAAATGGAGTGGCTGGGGATGCCTAGAGAGAATGTATACCTTGCTAGTTTGTGTGTGTATACTGTATGTGTTTGCACTTGCGTGTATATCTGTAGAAGAAATACAATCTGCTCTCCATAATCGGGGGGTTCTGCATCCATAGATGTAACCGGCCGTGGATGGGGAGAAGTTTTTGTATTAAACGTATGCAACCTTTTTTCTTGTTATTATTACCTAAACAGTGTAGAGTACAATGACTGTTTCCACGGTGTTTATATTGTACTAGGCATTCTGAGTATTCTAGAGATAATTTAAGGTATATGGGAAGATGTGTAATAAATTATATGAAAGTACTATGCCTTTTTATATCGGGGACTTAAGCATCTGACATTTTGGGATCTTCAGAGATTGTGAAACCAGCTTTTGGAGGGACAATCGTCTACGTGTGTATGGCCTTGTGCGGAAGCGCTTACTTCCTTCTTCCCTATTTCTTGCTGTTGCCCCTTTATTCTACCTCCCAGGATGTGTAGGTCACTCTATTTCCACCACAGAGCAAAGAGCTGCTCAACCGGGAGTGCTGAGTTCTTTGTCGAGCCACATTCCTCTTCTGTTTGCTACCAGGGAAGCAGACGCTGCATTCATTCACTCCTTCCTTCCTCCCTCCCTCTCTCCCTCCCTCCCTCCCTCCTTCCCTCCTTCCCTCCCTCCCTTCCTTCTTTATTTCCTTCCTTCCTTCCTTCATTTTTCTCTTCCTAAGGTTAAGCTTAGGTGGCTTAAAAAGCTCCCCCCAGTGGATGGCTATCATAGCTTTTTTTTCCTCCTCTTCCTTCCTTTTTTTTTTTTTTAGTACTGTCATTTTTCTAAGTGATAAGACCCAAGGGTTGGTTTGGACTTTAGGTTTAGGATTAATATTGGCAGAAAGCTTTGGTTTAAGGCTACATAAGTGTCAGGTTTTATTTATTTTTAAAAACAGCTTCATTGAGATATTGAAACTTAAAAGTTGTATATATGTGTAAGGTATATAATTTGATGCTTTTAAAATTCAAAACATTTGTTTTGTAATGTTCCCTTGTAGGAAAATATAATCATTTCTTAGATATTTAAATGAATCTTCCAGTTTTTCAGTTTTGACTTTTAACTGTTGAAGATTATTCCACTTCCCTTATAATGACATTTTAGGTGTATTAGACCTGGGTGTTTGCTTTTTGTTCGTAAGCCAAAATTTATTACTTCTCCTTCCTTAAAAGAATGCTTTGTTTTACTGTGGTTGGGAAGAATTGTAGATTGTATTGGGAAATGACAAGGAGATCAAAAAGAAGACATTTTAAGCTGGGTGTGTTGGCACACATCTGTAATCCTTACACTCAGGAGGCTGAGGCAGGAGGATTCCTGTGAGTTAAGTGAGTTCAAGGCCAGTCTGCACTGCATAGCAAAACCCTGTCTCAAAAGACAAAATAAAAAGAAGACATTTTTAATCACTTGAGATACTTAATTGAATACATAAATACATTTTGGTGATCTGAGCTGACTTTAAGTGTGGAATCAGCTAGGCTAGGCCACCTGGAGTGTGCTGGGAAGGACAGTCCGAATTAACTTCCCCCAGCGCAGCAGTTTGAGTGTTGTAAGGTGAAGAACGTTGCCCTTCACATTAGCTGGGAAGAGCTGTCCAAAACCAGAGCTGGGTCTCCTTGTGTTTGCTTTCTCTAGCATGCTGGGATACTTGGGCAGGCAGAGTTCTTCACATGTTGAAACTTGAGCTTTGCACATAGTCTGAATTCCTTCTTATTCCTCAGATAATAGCATCTCAATTAGATAAACTGCATTTTTGCTTCTGGGCCATATTTCAGTCATAGGAAAATGCAAATCCCAACACAACAAAAACTGGTTAACAAGGGCTCAGAGAAAGGTGATTTGTCCAAGGTTACCATGACTCTCCAACCTTGGAGGGTTTAAAAAGCCCTAAAGTATTTCTGTCCATAACCCTTTTTAAATAAATAATGTAGAGTTTTAGAGTTTATAAAATCCTTATATGACCTCACCAAAAGCTGCATAGTAACCCTTTTGTTACCATCTCCACTTTATAGAAAAGATAGGCTCAGAGAAAGCATACATTAAGTAAAAGGTTTAAAGTAGTAAAGAGGACTTGTACCCAGGTACTTGTAGCCCAGAATTTCTGTTTCTGTTGTGTTTCTGGAAGACACTTCCACCCACTGTTTAAATAGCTGGAGATTTTTTTCTTGCTACCGTGTTTTCTGCCTATGTAGCTTTTTGATCTGTTAGAAAAGCTGTGTTCATTGTTCATCTGATGTACTGCTGTAGGATATTTTTAATATTTTTCCCTTTTATCCTGGCTCTTGACCACCTTCAGCTGTTAGTTTCATGGTTTATCACACTGGGTTATGATTTCTTGAAATACAGAGGCCATTATTTAAGTAAGTCTCCTTTCGCAGCTGTTTCTTGTAGGAAAGGCATACTGTATATCCTTTCCTAGGACTTCGGTAGTGAGTCCCACCGCCAGGTGTTCGTGGTACACACGTTTGTTTACACTCAAGGTTAATCTTACAGTGGCCGTCCCCATCCATTTGGGCCCTGAGAATGTGGGAGTGAGGGACGTCTGCACTTGCGCTGCTCCACGTCAGGCCCTCCTGGGTGGAAGGGGAAGGAGCTCTGTAACAGGAACGGCGTGCTTTTCCTTGGGCCAGACGCAGATGCAGCGCTGTATGTGGCATTCTGTACTGCTCTCAGGAGGCTGTCTTTCCGTCTAGGCGGAGGCCTCCTTTCTTTCTCAGTCTTCTCTCCCCCCGGGGTCCTGGCTTCATTCACCTGAGGAAGGAGGGAGAGTGTGTGTGTTAGAGGTGGCGGGGAGGGCATTCCACAGGGACAGGAGGTGTAAAGATTGAGACCTTGAGTTGCTTTCTGCAGCCTCTTGTCGTGGTTGGTTGCTGTAGAGCCTCTCAGCCCAATTAGTGCTGTTAGGCTAAAAGGGTTCCCCAGCAGAGGTGAGGAGGAGGAGGAGCGGTGGATGGCGGGCACAGGGAGCCCCGCTGGCCGTCGTGGCGTTCTAGACCTGGTAATGACGTGTTACTGCTTGGATGCCTTACTCTTGCTACTTTTTCATGGATCAAGCCTGTTTTTATAGTATTTATCCATTTGTAAAAATTTCATTCCTTAAATTGTAGTTATTCATCGTTAACTTAGTAGGAGGAAATCTGGGAGACTGAGAAGATGCAAGTTTCTCAGGATAGTGCGTATCATTCTTTCCAGTGGCAGTCCAGAAGCCAGATTTCACCTTCAGATGCCGTCTGCAAACCTAGTTCACATTTCATTTGCTTCTTTCTCTCAGATTGCAGATGCAGGTTGAACATACCTTGTCTGAAGTGCTTGGGACCAGAAGTGTTTTGCATTTCTGAAGTTCTGGACGTTGGGATGTCTATAATGAGATATCTAAGAGATGGGATTCAAGTGTAAACATAAAATCTACTTGCATTCCCTGTGGGAGTAGACGGCCGTGACCATGGCTTGCCATCTTCCTGGGGTCCGGTGAAGGATGTTGTACAATGGTCAGCGTCTTTTCCCTGGCGCTCAGGATGGTACTGCCTCCTCGCCGGGGCTCTGTAGGAAAAGCACTGTGTGACTGATCACACAGCTCCAGCTGGGTAGACCTCACTCCTTTTCTTTCCTGAGCCGTGTTTCCAATGCATGTTTTTTTTTTTTTTCTTCAAAGGGAAAAAATAAAATGTCTTCTGTTTGAAGGATAAAGAGAAATTTTATAAAACTTAATAACCCTGCAGGGTTTTTGACTTTTACTAACTGGTAAGTATATGCTAAAGAGCATCCACACGGGAAGACTGGAGCTCTCATCAGCCTTATTTATATGAGGAGGTAAACCAGTAGACTCCGTTTAGTACTGTTCAGTTGGAGACGTTGTACCCAACTATAAAACAGACACTGGTACGTCAGGTTAATGTTCAGAGCGTTCATACTGCAGTTTTTATAGAACAGCACATTTGAGTAATTTCAGCGCTTGACTGCTTGAATGATAACAGCGTTACTGTTTGTGGATCGCAATGATAATCAGCTTCAAAGAAATACAAAAATACAGTGATTGTTTTGAGGACCTCAAACTAAGATTTAGTATTGAAAATGATAGCGCCTGGGGGAAGGCGTGGGAGGCTCGGGGTCCCATCCGCTCATTCGGTGAATCAGGGATCCCAGGTTCAGTGAGCTGCCTCCTGAAACCAGTTGCTGCTCGCAGAGCTTGGGCTTGAACTCAGGTTTGCTAACTGCCACTCCTTCTTTTTCTTTCTCTTTTTCTTTCTTTGTGACGTCCAGTGAGGAATGGCTGTTAGATTCTTCTGTTTCATTTGGTCTGGGGCAGAGGTACGATGGTGCTGTGAGAATTCATAGTGGGAAGAGGTGATCGCTGTGAGGGGCCTGAAGAGGCAGAAAGAGGAGCTTTCATGTTTTCGCATGAGTGCTGAGATTTTCTTAAACCCTCCAGTGTGTGATGTGGTGAGTTAGGGGAGGGTTGACCCAGCGTGCTTTTTGTCCTAGTTAGAGAGGGTTTGTAAGTACTGCTGCCTGTTTAGTCACGCCCAGCAGAAATCTTGTCGAGCAGCCTTAGCCCAGGACCTTCTTATGTAGCAAGTGGTGAACAGTTCCGGCTGCCTTGAAGTGATAGTGGTGAACGTAAATAAACTTAGTGCCGTCCCGATGAAGAATTGAGTATTGACTCAACCCTGAAGCGTGAATGGATGCTGTACGTAGTGTCTGCTTTGATGCATATGTGTAATGAATTTGATTTCAGTTTAGCTTTGTTTGTTCAGATACCTATTTAGGCTGGTAACTTTCTTCCCCCATCAGAAGAAATAAGGCAGGATTGAGCACATAAGTTGGTTAGGTTCTGGCAGTTCATGTGTGCCAGCTGCAGGCCACGAGACTTGTCCTTGTCCCTGCTGTACCTCCGACTTCCTCTGGACAGCTGACCTCTGCTCCCTCCACAAAGCAGACTGTACAAGACAAACGCAAGAAGACAGGTTCCCTGCCTTCCTGCCTATAGTTTAGCTTATCTGAGTTGAGGACTATCCTTCCCTCCTTGTCTCTCTCTCCCCAACTTTCTTTTCTTTTTTTTCCCCCCCTTTTTGAGACAGGGTTTTACTATGCAGTTCAGGCTGGGCTTGAACTTACTGTGTAGCCCAGGCTGGCCTCAAACTCGGGGTGATCCTCCTGCCTCAGTCTCCCAAGTGCTGGAATTACAGGCCTGTGCCACCATGCCCAGCCCTCCTACTTTCTGTTTAAGACCAATTTTTCTTTCTCTTTTGAATCCCTAGTCTGTCTTCAGGTCTCTGCTTTCAGAAAGTCAGCTTCTTCTCTCAGCATGTGCATCCTCTGCCCAGGACACAGCATCTTTCCTCTGTTCTTGTAAAACTCCACGTCTACACGAAGAATAGTTTAGCAGTCGTTCAGTTTCCTTATTGCTTCTCTCTTTTAATCCTTTCCGATCACTGTTCTGGTCCACTGAGACCATGCAGGCACGCGACCTCTTGCTCTGCGATTCTAGAGGACTGGTCCCAGCGCCCGGGTGGCTTGTCCCTTCTGCGGTAGTTTTCCTTGTTGCTTCTGTCTCCTCAGCTGCATGAGGCTGTGCTCTCCGGGATGCAGCCTCTTACTTCCTTCATGAATTTTTCCCCTTCTGTGACCTGTTTCAGTGTTTTTCAAGATTTTGTCCTGGCTGCCTCACTTGATGTCCCCTGGGTTGTCTCTGTGCTTAGGTGATATAAACCTTTTTGATTTAAAGTTCCCATAGAAATCTCTTTCCTAAGCACCAGAATTAACTTCACCTGGGATCATGGACGTTCCTCCAACTTAATTTGCTCAAAACTCGGAAGTCTACCGGTGTCCTCCTCTGTTCCGATCCCATTACCGAATCCAGAAGTGGCAAGACATGGCCAACCTTGCTGTCACGGGCTTTCTTTCTAGCTGCATCAGTCCAGTGTCACCAGCCATCTGTGTTTCTTCCATCCTGGGTCAGCCACAGGTTTCCTTGCTCGTACCATTGCTTTTTTTATTGATCCTTTTTAAAAAATGAGCCAGTGCTTTCTTCTACAGTTTAGATTCTTCCACTGCTCATATCAGCGGCTTCAGTTTTGATTTTCGTCAATGAAGCCACAAGGCAGCACATTTCCAAATGGAGAGAGATGTCAAGTATGTGAGACGCTGCAGGAGGATCGCAGAAGACTGAGAAAGAAGATACTTGGTTTAGTAATGAGGTGGCGTTTGACCTCTGAGAGAAGTCTGGTGTGTGTGCAGCCTTTCACACACCGTACCTGTCCTCTGTGTGCCTCTTTCTGAGACAGCATCACAAGCTCAGTCCTTTCCACGGTTCTGGTCATCGAAGAGTCCTGGAACCAAATCGTGGAAAGAATTAAGTTCATGCACGAAGTTATGAAACTTCGCTTGCTGCCAGGGTCCTTCCTGCCCTTGTTCACTGTATTCCATTAGCACATCTCTCCAGCCTTCTCTCTCGGAACCCTTGGATTTTCTCCCTGTCCCCACATCTGAATCTTGGGATGTGTTAGAAATCAGGTTTTTGTTATTCACGTCTAAGCCACTGTCAAGCTGTGATAGCTCTTCACAGCTGAATGGCCGAACTGTTCCTTTCATCCCTGTGAGCACAATCTTACTTGGCTAGAGAGCAGAAGTTGTCTTTCTTTGGCCTGCTGTACCGTTCTTTTGCTTTAACACTGTTGGTCGTCCTCTCCTTTGAAACACTCTTCACGTCACTCTTGGGACTGTATTTTCCAGATTTTCTTGCCACGTCTTCGATGGCTTTTTCCTGATCTCCTTTGAGGCCTTCGATGTGCCTCCTCAAGACGGGTGATCTTTGGATTCTGTCCTGTAGTGCGGTCTCTCTCGAATTGTGTGTGGGCAGTCTCAGGCATATTTATGGTTTCAACTCCCACCCCTCTGCTGACCCCCAGTCGTTTGTCTTCAGTGCAGCTCTTACTGAGCCCCAGTCTGTACTTCTGTTGTCTACTGGGTCCTCCACTTGGGGCTTCCACAGAAGTTTTAGTCCAGGGGATTTGAAAGGGAACTCTTACCTTCCCTCTCAGACTTTGTCCTTTTCGTTTTGTCTTAATACATGGTGCCAGCAGTTGTTCCTCATCCAGAGAAGACGCCTAGGGGACACTGTGTCTGCCTCCTTGTTTTCTACTTTCACTGGGTCACAAATTCTATTGACTCTACTGCTTAGACTCCTAAATCTGCGTTCACTACTTTAGCTTAGCCTCTGTCCTTCCTTGCTTCATTATTTTGTTTCCTAATCACTCTCCCATTTTGCGTTGTCCCCTTCCAAGTACAGTACAGCTAAACTCCGCGTGCTCATTATGTTTCATTTACGTGGGAAGTGTTTCAAGTGTTTCCACGCCTCTCCGCTAACAGCCAGTGAATCATATCCTTTTCATTTTGGAGTAGGATTTGAATCCTGAGCCCTACGCGCCTGAGCATCATCTTAATCAGTTCACTTGTATTTATTGCCCTCCCCCCACCATCTTTGGGTGGCCTTTGAAATCTTCCCATGCTGGCCCCTATCTCTTTCCTCTCCTCTTACAATGCGTGCCTCAGAGACTTGGAATTTCAGGCCTGTTGAATTTCTTGATCTTCCTCAGAGGCGCCATACTTTCTTATGCCCTTGTGTGCTGGACATGTTCCTACCTTGCCTCTGCAGGGTAGGTCCCTGCCTCTACCCTGACATCCCCTCTGTCCTTCTTAGCTAGCCTGTGTTCCACTCCCATGACCCCCTACGTGCACCCTACAACTGCCGTGTTTACATAAAATGTTTATAGATATATATTGATTTTAGTGTAGTTTTAGATTCACAGAATAGTTGGCCACGGTAGCACGGGGAGTTCCCGTAAAGTCCATGCCTCGTTTCCTTGTTAACATGTCATGTCACCACGGTATAACTGATACAGCCAGTACACTAATATTGGCACGTTACTACTGACTACGTTTTACACCTCACTGGGATTTCACATTCTCCCGTGGCCTTCCACCCGCCCCCGCCCCGCCCCCCAGGAATTAGAGAAGCACCAGGTAGGGTTTTTTTTGTTGTTGTTTATTTGTTTGTTTGGTGGAATATCCCTCAGCTTGGGTTTTGTCTCTGATTTTCCTATGCCTAGGGGTGAGGCGGTAGGCTGGGAGGAAGACCACAGAGGCGAAGTGTCCTCCTCATATCAGGTCAAGGGGAGCAGCATGACCTACTGTTGGTGCTGTTAGCCTCAGTCAGCTGCCCGAGGCAGCGTCAGGCAGAGTTCTTGTGTAGTTACTTTCTGCTCTTGTCATTCTTCAGTCTTTGGGACAAAGCCTGGCGTTCGGGGCAGTAAACTACCTTTGGGATGGGAGCATTGTCAACATCGGTTTCGTACAATTTCTCTGTAAAAAAGATTGGTGCCTTCTTCATTTATTCATTCAGTCACTTAGTTATATCAATGTAGAGTACTTTATTTTCTACTTTGGATTATTATCTAATATTTTATTATTTATCTTGTTGCTCAAATTATTCCGCCTTTGGCCATTGGGAGCTTTTCCACGTTGTCTCCTCTGACTGTCTCAGCCCTAGAATCAGCCATTTTTCCCTCAGCCTTAGAATCAGCCATTTCTCCAAAGAGCTGTGGTTGGTATTTTTTTTTTTTTTAATTGGAAAAAGGTATTAGAAGCCAAAGTCTGTGTGCTGGATGTGTAAGTTGTTATGAAGGTATCGTCACTTACATGCCTCTGTGTCTTTCAGTCGACAGAGCTAGAAATGTACATGCCTGTAAGCCCAAGGATATATAAAAGTAATTATTTGTCTATCTTTATTACGTTAAGCTGGATGTGAGATCGTGCTGACATCTGTGGTTCAGTCTAACCCTTCCCCTTTCTGATCTATACGTTTCCCTCTCGCTGTGAGGCTTGACTCCCGCCACCATCTACCCACCCTGCTCTGCTTTGAAACTCTGATTGTTTCCCCCTCCTCCATTAGTCTGCTAGGACCTTTGGCACTTACTAAATCTTTGTTGAATGAGTGATGAATCTTGAAAAGTTTAGCATTTTAGCAGAATCAGTTTAAGTAAATGTTAATGTAAAGTTTGAAACAACTTTTAAACTGATTTCTTATGTAAGTACTCGTGTATATTCCCTGTAGAAATTCTAACTTAGAAAACATGAAATGAAAGAAGAAAAAAGAAAAGCATCCCTGACACCCAGGGGTAAAACTTAATATCGAATACGGCATTTTACAACTTTTTCTTTTCTGTAGTTATGTGAATGATACACAGTTTTCCACAAGCGTACGCACGTTGCCTTTCACACTTCTCGTAACCTTTTTCCACGTTCATATGGATGCATTGCTCAGAGTGGTGATATCACACAGTTGTACCATGATTTAACCACTTCCCATTTTAGGACGTTCAAGTTACTGCTAATCTTGCTATTCTAAATTCTAATGAACGTCTTCTTTGAAGTCTTGGCATGTGGTTTCCATGGTTTCCTTTTAATATAGTCCTGAAGGTAGAATTGCTGGATAAGTGGATTTTAAGGTTTTTAGTATGTGTTTCTGGGGGTGAAGTTTTTATATGAGTATCTGCTTTCCTATTGCTTGTCTGCAGTGAAGTTCTCTCCCTTGAGATCTTACATTCTTTTTTTTTTAATTTTTATTTTATTTTATTTTTGTCTTTTTGAGACAGGGTCTGGCTATGCAGTTCAGGTTGGCCTTGAGCTCACTTTGTAGCCCAGGCTGGTCTTGAACTCAGAAGGATCCTCCTGCCTCAGCCTCCCGAGTGCTGGGATCACAGGTGTACGTGCCACCACACCTGGCTTGCATTCTTCCTTTGGGATTATGGTAAATAGTTTATTTTCAAAGCCAGAAACTCACAACTACTTGTGCTGATTTATTTACCTGCACAGAGTATTGTGTCAAAGAACGCGCTGCAGTATCGGGGAAATTCCCAGCACGACGCCCAGGAGTTTCTGCTGTGGCTTTTGGACCGAGTTCATGAAGATCTTAATCATGCTGTAAAGCAGAGCGGCCAGCCTCCTCTGAAGGTGAGGATATGCATGCCCCTGGGCTCGTCAGGAGTGAGCATCGGTGAGCGAAAGAAGAGAGTGGAGCGTCTTCTCCCAAACCTCTGCTGAGGACTTGTTGCGTTTAGTTAATAGAACGAAACTCGCTAAGCTCTGGGCAGGTATAAAATCAAATGGCTACAGGAAGGGGTAGTTCGCTTTGGTACCTGCTGGACCAGCGAGCTGGAGTATGAGGGACGCTGACCCCACGGAAGTCGCAGTCTAGTGGGAGGGAAGCTCTGGCTTTCTCTCCCAGTAAGACACACGCCTCACAGATCACTAGAACTGCTGTGCCATCGAAAGGGGAGGTGTGCGCAGCTCCGCAGTTCGCACGGGGTTTAAGCATGAAAACCGAACCTTCGGCATGCTCTGACTGAGAGCATGATAGGTCACACTCAGGTTTTATAATTGGCCTTAATGTGATGAGTAAAGTAATTTATATGAAGGAGAAATTGAGTTACTCTCCTATACAACTTTCAAAGTTTTGGTAATTCTGCTCCGCTTCAAGTTCTAAATTTCTAGTTTTGGTGAGTTGTTATTCTCATTCAAGACCTTCTGTGCCCGAACACTGTTCTGTCAGATGACTTTTCGGATCAGGTTGGGACACCCTCATGGCCAGACACTGTGTCGTGCTTGTCTCTGGGTCCTGCTGTCCTGCACAGTGCTCTCTGCGTGTGCTCGCTGCCCTCCTAGCTAGTCGTTAGGTGGAGGGGCACGAGGAGGTTACATAACACGTGAAGGAGAGCATAATTCAACATCGGAGCGAAAGTCAGCACAGCTCCTAGTGCGGGAGAATCTAGGTGTGGGAAGAACTGCTATTTTTGAAGTGGTTGGGGTTGTTTCCTTGAAGAGACTGGGAGAGGGGCTTTGAGAGTGGGAGCGAGATTGGGCCGTCCTGGGGAAGGAGAGCGGCACGGTCCCCGAACGGGGTGGAGGTGGGTGACCTGGTTAGCAGCAGAGTCTGCGTGAGACAAGGAGGCGAGTCCACGTGACCCATGTGCCGTCTGCTGTGCTCTGGTTCCGGTAGCAGTGCCCGTTGCCAAAGCGTCTGAGGTGAAGGCAAGGGTGCCGTGACTCTTTACGCTCACTGTCAGTTAAGAGGTGGTGCTGTGCTGCTAGTGTGTGAGTTCTTTTTCTTTTTTAAGCCTCCGTCTGAGACTGATACGATGCCCGAGGGACCATCTTTTCCTGTGTGTAGCACTTTTGTACAAGAACTTTTTCAAGCCCAGTACCGGTACGAGCAAATCAAATATTCTCTTGTATTTTGTCTGCTTGGCATGGTTCCAGGTGATCTTACTGTGTTTTACATTTTTGTTTTAAAAGATCTTCTTTGACGTGTCCTCACTGTCAGAAACAGAGCAACACTTTCGACCCTTTCCTCTGCATTTCTTTGCCTATTCCTTTACCCCACACAAGGTAAGAACAGATGTAGTAAAATTTAGTTAAGAAGTACGTTCTGATAGTGTGCTTTTCCTTTGCAAGCTCTTATAAGGCCTTACTTATTCTGACAAGTGAGTCCAGGCTCTGTGGAACCCTGAGAAATGTCTGTCTGAGTTTGCAGGCTGAATGGGCGCGGGAAACGAGGAAGCCTGAGCCGTAGTCTGGTTCGGCTGGCTATCCGCTGGCAGTCTGGGGAAGAGTGAGGGTTGTTGAGTGACTTCAAGGTTTTCTGGAGACCTTGCATTATATTTTTAATGAGTTGCTTTATTTTGAACTGTTTCTCAAAATTTCCAGGAGTTATTCCATTTTAAAGAAAATACAAAGGACAGAACCATGTTTGTTTCTGTCCAACGATGTCGTTATATTGCATAATGTTGGTTAGGTCCTAATGAACGTTTTCCATTTAGCTTCCAGCAAAGGTGTGGCTTAGTTTCAGTTGATTTAGATCAGGCTGGTTTTACTTCTTTTGTACTTTAGTTAAAATAAGTGACTAATAAGAAGATCTGACTTTGATCTGTACAGGCCTCTCTATGTCACTGTAGTGTATCAAGGGAAGTGTTCCCACTGCATGAGGATCGGTGTGGCCGTGCCTCTGTCTGGGACTGTCGCCAGACTTCGGGAAGCAGTGTCTCTGGAAACAAAGATCCCCACCGACCAGGTAATAACCCCGCTGAGACTGAGTAGATACGAGCCACAAAGCATTTCTGCCTCTCTGGAAGTTGTACAGTTCTTTGCCAGAAGTGGCTAGATAGAAATTTAGACCAGTTGTATCTAGCATTGAGGGAAAGAAGTCAAGGCCCGAAAGAGTAAAATTATAGAAAAACTAGTTACGTTTAATTTAACTTTTTATATTAGTATCTATATATGCATGTTTATATGTATATATAAAGTGTATATTATATATAAAATGTCCTTTCCCATCCCTATGAAAGAAAAGCCGGGCTTTGCCAAGATCTTCTTGTCGCTTTATTTACCAAGTACAATGACTCAGCCATGCTTAAATCATCTCACCGGTGGCTCGGTGGCCCGCGGAAAGAGTGTCCTGCCTCTGTGGTGTTTGGTAGCTTAGAAAGCTCAGGCAGTGGCGCTAGAGTACCGCTTCCCGTTGCGGTGCTAGCGACAGCCACGGCGCCTACTCTGCGCTCTGCACGCAGCACGTGCTCGGTGTGTGGTCCTCCTGCCCCGCTGTGCTGGGCTGCAACTCTGGCCCGTGCAGCCCAGGCAAGGCTGCGCCACTGCACGGCACCGCTGAGCGGTGCACCCCACCCTGCTGCATTTTCAGTCCCTCACCTAGTCTAGGTGAGGAAAAGTTGTGTCCTTTTTTAGGGTACTTCTTTGGTAAGTAGTTTTTTTTTAATTGGCCAAAACTACCTTTGGCCTATCTGTGATTTAATACATTTTTTGATACAGTCTGACTCAGCTCACTATTATGCTTTTATTTGGGAAACATTCCTTATTTAAGATTTACCAAGGGAAGAGGACCGCGTGGCTGGGCGGGGCGGCTTCTGGGAGCCGCTGTGCGGCCGTCTGAGTGGTGCCGGAGCTGCACGTGGCTTCTCTGCCTCGTTTGGGACTTGCCGCAGTGAGACAGTGTGACCAGCAGTGCTGCCCCTGGGTGACACGCCTCGTGTCGCCGTGGTGATAAAATGCTTGTGCTCCGCCGGCCTCTTCCTCACTCTGGAGCATTTGTTGTTTTTTTCCCCTCCAGGGTGAGTGGAAAGACGCGGAGGGACTGGGGTCTGAGGCAAAGCTGGTTTCGTCTTTAAAGCTTCAATGCGTGAACCACATTACATGTGGTTTAAATGGGTGAAATAATCTCAAGTTTGCTGTTGACCTCAGTCTGCTGGACAATTATATTTACATGTTTACCGGCAGAAAAGCAGCCTGGCCCTTAAATTCATTAGGAGGAAACGTGCCAGGGACATTTCTCCTGGGGCCATCGGCCCTTTACCTCCTAGAGTTGAGCGCTCCTAGGAAGTTAGTGCTGGTAGGGAGCATCCCAGGGGTCCCGTGTAGTGCCCCCACGCTGTCTGAGGAAGGCCCGGAGAAACCCTGCACCTTGCTCATGGTCGCGGGCAGGCTGGGGCTGGGACCTCTGCAAGCTCAGTCTGGCGCCTTTCTCCAGGCCGTGCTGCTGAGCGTGTCATGCCGATCCCAGCTGTCTCCATTGTCTCTCTCCCCATTTTTTGGTGTCTGTTCCATTGTGAAATACTTAACCACTTCAGAAATACAATCTAGAAACTGAAAGGATTTAATACTAGTTATCTCGGCATTAAAGTTTACTAACTTTACTACTTTGTCATGTCGTATTCATTTAGATGTTTTGGTGTGTATACACTTTTATAAAAATAGATTTATTTACAACTTTTCTTTGCCTTTGTTTTTAGTTACTTAGTTCTTTCCTTGTCAGTGCAAATGTATGTAGTTTATTCTTTTTTTTTTTTTTGGTACTGGGGATCGAACTCATGACCTTACGCTTGCCAGGCAGGCGCTTATGCCACTGAGCTATATCCCCAGCCCCGGTAGTTTATTCTTTTTAGTAGCTTTGAAATTCTAGTAGGGCTGCACTACATTTAACTAATTTCCGTTATTGGATGTTTGAATATGTTTCATTTTTTTCCAATACAAATATCAGTGGTTATTTGACACTTTTAACCTAAAAAGTGGGAAATTCAATGATGAGGGAAAAGTCTCAGAGTCACAGGTAGATGCTGAACAGTGGTGGAGCCCAGCAGGTCTTTCCACCTCTCTTCCCTTGTGAAACAAGAGGCTAAAATTTATAATCTCCTGCTTGTCTTCTGCAGCAAAACTTAAAGGAACTTTGGATTTAGTGCCATAGAATTCTGAAATCAGAGTGTGTTGATAGACAGTTACAGAGGATGTTGTGCTTCTAAGATTCTCTCAGTAGCCAGGCTTGGTGGCGCACGCCTGTAATCCCAGCACTCAGGAGGCTGAAGCAGGAGGATTGCCATGAGTTTGAGCCCAGCTTGGGCTACATAAGTGAGTTCAAGGTCAGACTGCACTACATAGTGAGACCCTGTCCCCAAAACAAGAAAAAAACAAAAAACAAAGATTCTCTCATCTTAGAGGCAAATGCACTGCTAAGTTCTGACAGTGTGGAGAAGTTCATAGTAGAATTAGAGATCATTTCGTATTTAACGCCCAGTGTCCCAACCGTTTACATTTTCCCACTTTTTAGATTGTATTAACAGAAATGTACTATGATGGGTTCCATCGTTCATTTTGTGACACAGACGACCTGGAAACCGTCCATGAAAGTGATTGCATTTTTGCCTTTGAGACTCCAGAAATATTTCGGCCTGAAGGAATTCTCAGTCAAAGAGGTAAATGGGCACCTGTTTTCATAATACCACCTGAGTGTGCAGGCCTGGCAGTCGTCTGCCCTTTTAGATATTCTACGATGATACAAGTCTGTTTTATTTGTGGTCAAGCGCACACAGTAGTGTCTGTTTGGATTTTCATTGTCTTCTGTCTGACGCTTGTTTTTCTTGCTTTTAGTAAGACCTCCGCTTCTCTTACTATTAATGATCTATATGAACTCCACGTCTGAGTCCTCTTTATTGCATAGCTAACCCCTCCACTGCCAGCTGTGTGATGATCTGTGATATTTCATAGAGGCCTTACTTCACCAAGTTTTTCTCTCCCTACTTGTGCTGGTTTTCTTTAAGCCATTTTTAGTTTCTAGTTGTGTGTGTGTGTGCTTTAATATCTCTCCTCTGTTCCTTATATTTTACTCTTGAAGACTATTATAAATACCTTTTAAATATACCCTAGCTGAATTTACACAGAACAAAGCTGATCTTTTCTGTACTGCTGTCACCCTCAATAAATCACTATTCTTGTACTCTGTTCCTTTTTCTTTTTTGTTTTGGTTTTGTATTTATGTCATTGCCACAGGGATTTGTGTTCCTTATACTTAGCAGTTCATGAGAGAAGAAAAAGTATTCATAAGTTTACGGTAGAAAACCAGTGGAAGAGGTAAATCTCCAAACTAGTTTTTTTAAAGGGAAAAAGCTGCCCCTGACAGGCTAGCTAAGACTTTTGCTGGAAATTCTAAGAAAAAAAAAAATATTTAGACTGGGTAAGGTACTGAAAACATAAAGATAAATGAGACAGTTTCTGCCTATAAGGAGGAGGTCATGTTTTACATATATAGTACCCTTTCATATGAAAAGATTATTTAGAACCAATATTATATTTAAAAGACACATATTTATACTGTGAAGACAGTGACTTTGTAATCAAGGAATTTCTAACAGACTTCCCCACTGTATCTTCCTTACTTAGTAGTTCGGCCGTCCTGCCCAGACAGTAAGATAGGAACGCAGTGAGGAGCAAATGCTGACCTGCGGTCACTGCTGGGCTGTAGTGCTGGGAAGTCTGTCTTGTTTGTTCAGACGCGAAGCAGAGAGAACAGGTTTCTGATTAAAATCAGCGTCAACAGAGGTGAAAGTGAGAGGGCTGCGGTGGAGAGGACTGAGAGCTTCTCTTCTGAGACAGACTTGACAGACTCCAACCCTGGGAAATCACTGATTGAATTTAAGACTCCTTCCATTGTCTCGATACTGTTAACTTTTAGTTCGGCCAGTAATTAGTAATGGCTATGAGACCTCTGTTCTTAGTCTAGACTGCAAACCAGAGCCATCTGAGAAGCTTAAAGAAATAAGAAAAACAGGTGGCTGGAGCCCGTCTTTAGATTAGTTGAGTCACGTTTTTCATGATAAATGATGTTGCTATATTTTCATGTGCTTATTTGCCATTTATATACCCTGTTGGGAGAGTTTTCTATTCAACTTTTTTTCCTACCTTAAATTTCATTGAATTTTGTAAGAGTTGTAGGAACTCTCTATAAGCCTGTGTACATAGTGCTGGCCCTTCGAAAAATGATTTGCAAGGGTTCTATTCCCTGCTGGGGTTGTCTCACTTTCTTCATAGTTCATTTGCACAGAAGGTCTTAATTTTAGTGAAATCCAGTTGCCAATTTTTTCTTTCATTACTCATGGTTGTGCTGTCGTAAGGATCAGTGAGCAAATCAGAGGTTATAAAGATTTACTCTTGTGTTTTCTTCTGAGAGTTTTATAGTTCTTGCTCTTATATTTAGGTTGTTGATACATTTTGAGTTAATTTTTGTGTGGTGTGAGTTAGGGACCCCACTCTGTTCCTTTGCAGGTATGTATTCAGTTATCTCAGCTCGATTTGCTTGAACAACTCTTCTTTCCTCATGGAATAGTCTTGGTAGCCTTGTTGAAAGTCCTTATTTTAGTTTCTCTTTCTTTTTAGCCTCTATTTTCATTTTCTGATCCTTTTTTGTGGTTTTGTGTATTATACTGGTCAGCTTTCTGTATTGCCAGTTTAGGACTCAATTTTGTCTGGTCTATTCAAATTTACGTTATTGTTTTCTAGATAGTCTTAATTTGGTTTGGTTTTGATTTTCCTTTGGCCCAGTAGCTTTTCTTTTTAATCTTCCAGTCATTACATTTTCATTCATATGTTTTTGTTTAAATTATTTTCTAACTGCATTGTGGTACAGCATGTCTGTGTGTGTGTGTGTGTGTGTGTGTGTGTCCCCGTCCATATCCTGTCCATTTCTCGTCATCACCTTGTCCAGAGATTCTGCTCTCCCCTGTCTCTCACTCAGTCCCCAGGTCTGTTTACTTCTGTTCTTCCATTCATAGCTTCTACTGACTTCACTTTCTCACAGATTGTTGAAATGATCTTTTCTCTCCTTTGTCTTTCCCACCACCCCGGAATTCTCCGCACATGTGATCATTTTTGCCTTATCTTTCTATACCCAGCAATTCTTAACACACAGCAAGAGCCCAGCCAATGACTGTTCAGCTGAAAGTTCCCCAGTACTCCCTTCCTCACTCCCAGCTGTTCAGGGTTAACACTGCGTTTCTATTCATAGTCACGTAGGAAGCCCGGAGGTTGTCATTCTAGCCAGAGAAGGGCTGTGTTAGGAAGCTGTGCCACTTACCTAGTGTCGCCAGCCTCCGATCTGAAGACCCTGTGAGTATTGCATTTGCACACGAGAGGTCGCTACTTCCCCCTCACTTTGCAGACGAGGGAGCTGTAACTTAGAGAGGGCAAGTCACTGGCTCCCGGTCACACCGCTGGTAGTAGGCAGGTCGTGCTCTGAGCACAGCGCTGGATTTCTGGCAGTCAGGTAAGGTCTTGTCTTAGGGACCCTGCTCTCTTCTGGAAGAACAGGTCTTCCCACTCCTTCCTCTGCAAGAACCTGGGACATGCAGCCGCTGTTTCCAATGCGGTTTTCTGTTATCTTTATCTTCTCGTGCCAGACTTTAAAACGGTTATGAGTAAAATCCATTCTTGTTCCTTTTGTGATTTCTGTCTAGTAGTTCAGCTTAAAAGTTTTCTTCCCTCTTGTAGCTTGACACTCAGTTTGTTATTTTAGTATCTCTGTGTTTTTAAAAATTATCTGCAATTTATTTTGGTTTTAACTGTATACTTCTAATTTCAAATTGCTATAATGCTGATGTATCTTAATAGCAAGTCTTGTATTGCTGGATTTTTAGGTTACTGCCAGAATTGTGCTATGAATACTTTTGTTTGTTTTTGAGGCAGGGTCTCACTGTGTAGTGCAGGCTGGCCTTGAACTCACTTACATAACCCTCACTGGCCTCGAACTCACAGTGATCTTCCTGCCTCAGCCTCTCAGGTGCTGGGATTACAGGCATGCACCACCATGCCCGGCCCTGAATACTTTTATATAAGCCATTTTTCTTCTCTTCTCCAGTTGAGCTGTCACCTTGTTAGGCTCTATACTTCCAAAGAATTAAAGAAATGAACAGATATTTAGTCAGGTGTTCGTTGACGAGGTGCAGAACCTTGTGCTGGGTGCTGATTTGCTGGGTAGCTCTTACTGGTGGGGAGCTTTGCCCTGGGGTATTGTGAAGACCACTGTGCCTGCCAGACGTATTTTTGTTCACTCTAATGTGGATTAATCCAGCTCCATTGGTTTTGTTAAAGTTGGTGCTCTCATAATGTCTCTGGCTGGAGTAAGTACAGTTTTATCTTTTTTAAAAAATAATCACCAGGGACAGGAAACTATAATTGGAACATTGTAGACTATTCTGACTGTTGTTTTCATTTTTAAAAAATGTATTTCATTGCTGGTTGGCGGATCTTACTTTAGGGTTATTGGTGGGTCATCTTCAACTGTCTGGCATTCAATGAAGTGGAGAGTTTTGATTTTTAGTTTTTAAAAACGGCTAATTTAAAGGAAGTAATAGATGATAAACATTACTTTTATGGCTAGATAAGTAATCTTACAGTAGAGTATTTGTTCTTGTTTTGGATTGCAGTTTAAATTATATAAAGACAATTTCTTATTTTTTCCTTAGAGTGAATTTACTTGTAATGAATAAATGAATTTTGAGGAGATAAAACAAGCTGCTTTATTCTCTTTCAGGAATTCACTTGAACAACAATCTAAACCACTTGAAATTTGGCTTGGATCATCATAGACTGTCTTTTGCCACACAGACAGCAGCACAGCAAGGGAAAATGGGTCAGCCCTCTCCCAGAGCAGGGAGCGACAAGATTGTCCTGTTGGTGTGTAACAGAGTCTGCACTGGGCAGCAAGGGAAGAGGTGAAGGACGCTGACTTATCTGCCCATAGATGCTGAGACTGAGGGTCAGGTGCCTTCAAATGTTCCAAAGAAGCAGGGGTGAAAAATCCTTACTTTATTCACATATATATTAATTAATTAATTTATTTAATCTCTTCTAAATAGCCATACCTCATTTGGTGGGTTAGGAGGGAAAGAGTATAAAGTTAGGGTAGTAGGGCTGGGAACACAGCTCCGCGGCACAGGCACCTGCTTGGCATGTACAGGGGCCTGAGTTCGATTCCTGGTACCAAAAAAAAAAAAAAATTAGGGTAGTAGAATCTGAGTTAGAAGGGTTCTTAAAGCTCATCTTGTTTCTGAAGGCCTTTCCATACGTATTTCAGCTCAGGCTCTCTATATCCAGCTACTTTCGTAATAGATTTAAAAAAAGTTTTTATTTACTTGGTTGGTGCTTGCCCCTCAGTGCTCCCCATTCTTTTGATACTTTTTTTTTTGGTACCGGGAACCGAACTCAGGACCTTGTGTGTACTTACCAGGCAGGCGCTTGTGCCGCTGAGCTGGAGCCGGCCCACTGCTCCTCGTTCTTACGTCCCAAGGTGCACTCTTCGTCTTTCCCTATAAAGCTGGCCCTCTAGTAGTTCCTGTCTTGGCAAATGGCACCGCTATCCGTTCAGCTTTGTAAATCAGAAATTGGGGAGTTAGAAATGTCTCTCAGATCTGTCTGCTGCCTTCTCTAAGAATAAATTGGGGGAGATTTAGAATGTTTCTTTAAGTAATTTCATTGCAGAAATATTGTCA
This sequence comes from Chinchilla lanigera, assembly GCF_000276665.1. Lineage (NCBI taxonomy): Eukaryota > Metazoa > Chordata > Mammalia > Rodentia > Chinchillidae > Chinchilla > Chinchilla lanigera. The sequence goes on along the minus strand of NW_004955493.1, from coordinate 1,692,191 downwards.
CCTGAGTGGTCACAAGAAGTGATTTAGGGAGAAAGCACGCAGGGTGGTCTTCATCTGAATCTTTAAAAATTTTGCTTTGAAATGGGTTCCTTGGGTGGTCGGTAACAAACAGAAAATGTGTTGATGCATGTATTTATATTTGTTAGCAAAAATGTTAGTTTTACAGCATGTCAGGCACTGTGCTAAACCCTGGAGAATACAGCAGTGAACAAGACAGACAGGGCGTATGCCCTCCTGGAGCTGGCGTTCTAGTTGTAAACACATTTAAGTAAGGGGACACGTTCGGCTTGAGACAAGTGGTCACCGTGTTGAAGACCGTAGCACAAGGTAGAGTGAAGGAGGACATGGCGGTGAAGAGCGGCCAGCGGGTCTGGTTAGAAAGGGAGCTCGGGAAGGCGACCCGAGGAGGCTGTCGTTGCTCTGAGCCGTGGTGGGAGGAGGGAGAGCTGTGCAGGCATCCTGGAGAGCGTCTTGCGTGGAGGGGACAGTCCTCAAGGTGGGGAGGCGTGAGGTGTGTTTAAGGCACAGAGGAAGGGTCGCTCGTCCCACTTGTATGCAGTAGCTAGAGTCCCCTCTGTGTCTCTTAGAGAGTGATGACAGTGTCTTCGCAGACTTAAGTACTGCATAGCTGCTCTTACATGAGAAACCCTGAGTATAAATAACGTAAAGGGCAAAACGAAAGGTAGTCAGTAGGAAGCGGAGCAGGTCTTTTGCAGATGGGAAGGGGGTCTGGAGATGGAGGGAAGGAGAGGTGAGGGGGAAATGAGAGGAATTAGGATGTGAGACACGCAAGACCAAGTACCCACGATGAATGTGATCATTGTGTACCGCAAGCGTATACTAATGAAAAGGAGTGAAGAGAGTGCCTTGTGAAAACGTAGCTGGGTCGCGTGGAGCTCGTTTCACGCAGTAGTCTTCAGGAGGCTGGGCTCCCTGTTAAGTACTGCTGTGAGAAGACACCTGGATGGCTGTGAGGAATGGGTGCTTGGTGATGTTAGTACACCTGCTTCAGCCTCGTCCTGAGCCGGAGCTCACTTGTTAGTTAGATACACTGTCATTCATTCTTCATTCACCGTCAACTTTTGTAGGATTGGCCGTCCTGGCTGCTAGGATAACTAAGTCACAGTTACGGCCATCGGACGAGGCATTCTGTTGGTGGAGACAGCGGTGTAGACAGGCAGTTACAGCACAGCGTAGTTGGTGCTGTGGTCCATACAGGGGACAAACTAACAGGGCGCTTCCTGGAGAAAGAGACCTTTATCTGGTCTTCATGTGGGTGAGTAGGAGACAGCCTAAAAGAAGGTGGGAGGGGCGGTCCATGCTTAGTGACTTGAACAAAGATCTGGATGCATGAGAGAAGGACACATTCAGAGATCAGCATACAGGTGTGAATGGCAGTGATGCGAACCTTTAGAGCTTTCAGTGATACAAACAGCCTGCTGCGGATGCCTGCCACAGGTTCGCCACCTCGGGACAAGGGCGTGTATGAAAGTTGAGGGTAGACCAGTGGTCCTCAATGTCAGCTGCCTATTAGGACCCCCGGGGGCTCTTGGGAAAGAAAGTCCTTGAGCCCCATGCCAGGTGATTCATTAGAATCCCTGTGCGCTGGAGTTGAGCACCACCTTGTTTGATGCTGCTTTGGTGCTTTCAGTAGGCAGCTGGGACTGAGAACCAGTGCTGCCCCTGACTCATTAGCCCAGAGGACCCTGGCCGAGGCCGGGCGGCTCTGAGCTTGGAACTGGCTGGCAGTGGCACTTGCTTGTTATTGCCGCCTTCATTGTCTGCTACCAGGTCATGACTGCTTGCCGATGGGCCCTTCCAGCCCTAACTGCTCATGTGTCGCTTCACTCCTTGTGGGCTTGACGCACTGTCCCAGGCTCCTGGCCACTCCTACAGCCTGTCCTCACTGTCTGTTAATTCTTTCCCCTTGCTACCGTATAGCCTGGCATTATACTCCCTAGAAGTCATTTTGATATATAAGCCATTCACTTTTAGTTAGAAATCTAAGTTGTTCTTGTGACCTTTTCATCATCTCTTTGTGGAGTTACCATTGAATTTCCTGTTTGAATTCTGTCCTCAAACCAATTATGTTGTGATTCCATAGGGGATTGCTGTACTTTTAAGGTGATTACAGTGTTTATGTGTGGTAGATTTGGACTGCCTTTTGTCTTGCACTTGGAGAAGACGATAGCATGGGACCTTTTACAGAAGGAAATCTTGGAAAAGATGAAGTATTTCTTGAGGCCCACTGTTTGCATTCAGGTGTGTAAATATTTTGCTATCCCAGCAGAGCATATGTATGTACTCAGTGAGGAAACAGTCATTACAGTGAAATTTGAATTTGTTTCATTCAGATTTTCAAGACTGAGAACTTCTCTGTCATTTTATAAGAGGAGCTAGTTGCTGCAGGATTTTCCTTAAACTTCTGTGTCTTTTATAATATTTAACAAAGTTCAGTATGTGCTGAGCTTGGAGAAGTTGTAGAACCTTTATTTATACATACGAAACATTACTATTACTGTATTAAGGTCTCTGTGTAAGGCCGTTTAAGTTAATGTGCAGCGTGAGCAGTGTGCTGCTTGTCTTCTATGACATTTGATGTGTAAATTGCACTTGAGTAGGTCATATTTAATGTATGTCAGGATGGCTCAGCACCCTAACAGTATTATAGAGAAGCATTTTACAGAGAGATTGCTGTAATGCCCCAGTGAAACATGCTCTTGAAGAGAAATTCAATTCAGTTTCCATTGGACGTTTAATGCAGGTGTGTCCGTTCAGTCTGCGTGTGGTCAGCGTTGTGGGAATAACATACTTGCTGCCCCAGGAAGAGCAGCCCTTGTGTCACCCTACGGTAGAAAGGTAAGAAAAATATCACCTTCTAGAATTTCACACGGGTCATGTGTAATTTAGTGATGCACTGTATAATTCCTCTATAAGTGTGTTAGGTGTTTTAAATTCATTTAAACATTAAATACTTAGTTTTTACTCATATTTATATGTGGAGTGTTCTATGAACTTTTGTACAGTCAGAAAAGCCATGGAGCACTCAGGGAAGCAAATTAAGTTTGTCCTGGGACTACAGATAAATTACCCTCTTGTGTTTATCAAGATTGTTTCCAGAGGAGCTTTCTGTGCAGGATTTGGTCCTCCCTGAAACCCTGAAATTATAACTTGTGGCCTAAAAGATAAAGCCCAAGTTCCACAGTACAGGGAATATTTTTCACAGAAAACGGTTGTGTCAGTGCACCTTAGGTGTACGTGATCGCATCGTCGCAGGGGTCCGTGCCTGTGCGTGACACGCGTTGACGCTTCTCGTTTCCGCGACCCCTCCCCTCCCTTCAGCCCTCTTTGCTTCCTTATTTACAAAAGCTGTGTTTCCATCTTTCTTTTTTTTCTCATTTTTTTTTAGTTTTTCCTTTCTTCCTTTCCCCTCCCCCCTTGTCCCCCTTCCCATTCAAACATTTTCTTCCTGTCTCACAATCTCCATCATACATTTTGGTGCTTATATACACTTGCAGTTTATCACGCCAGAGAAATAATGGAGTGTTTACACATGTGCGTCTGATTTGTTTCACTTAAGAGTACGGTCTCAAGGTGCATCCATTTACTTAGGAGTGTCTTAGGCTTATCTTTCGTTATGGCAGAGTAATACTCCATTGTATAGAAAACCCCACATCTTCTTTGTCCATTCGCCAGTTGATGAGCATTTGGGCTGTTTCCAAGATTTGGCTGTTACAAACTGTGCCGCTGTAAACGTGTGAGCATGTATCACTGTGGTGTGATGCTTTTTTTGGGGAAGATACCCAGAATAGTTGGGTTGAATGGGACCTCTAATCCTAGCTTTTTGAGGAATCTCCATACTGTTTTCCATAGAGGTTGCACCAGTCTGCACTCCCACCATCAATGGGGAAGGGTTCCTTTATCCCCACAGTAGGGAAATTTTCCAGTTTGAACTCTGATTACTTCTCTTCTATCACACTTTGCTTTTTCCTTCTCTACTACGCTAAACTTCCCACAGTGTCAGAGTCCTGTTGGAAAATCCAGGCCATTTATATGTGTACCTGTGTGTGTGTGGTTCCCTCGGTCTGTGATTCTTTGAAGCTTTTACAATATTTCTTCTCCTCCATGGGAGTAGTTACTTCTCTTGGCTACCTCATTCTTTCTGCATATTTTGATTATGTTTATGGTGGCCTGTTATATTAATAAAATTATATAAATTACATGTACATTGATATATAAATTAGAAATTTATGCTTTTGTTACAGTATTTTTCAACAGATGTTATAGTGTCTAGATTTCAGGATTTAAATAAAATGTGTAGCATAGTTCTGTTTGAAAGCCCTGTTTGATTTTAGAGGTGAGAATAGATTAGATTATAATCCAAAATACTGTACAGCATAAGAAAGATTAAATGAGTGATGTTCACTGTGAGTGCTGAAGGATTTTCTCCGGAGATGGCAGTGGCCTCCGTGCGGGGGCGGAGGGTGCTGCTTTCATGAAGGCGGGCGGCGGAGGCGCAGCGTGGGTTGGCGTGGTGCCCGTGCTAAGCACGCGGTGTGGGGCAGGTGGAGCATGGGAGAGCAGACTGTGCCAGGAAACGCCTGTCCAGTCTCTGCGTGCTAGGAGATTGGGCAAAAATTGGAAAGGCGATAAAGCACATCTGAGAGTGAGTGAGGACACATAGCGTGATACCAGTTTTTCCAACCTCTTTATCTCCTTATTGGGCATTTTAATTTAAAAAATTTTCAGCCCACTTGTAATTTAGTTACTAAAGCCGTATGTATAATGGTCTCACTAAAAATGTTTTCTTTGGGGGAACTGTGGAGATTTTTCAGTAGTCACAGGATTCTAGGTAAGAACATAGTCACATTTAAGTAGAACCATTTTTTTGGATGGTAATATGTGGCTTCCCTGTTCTATAGGGCATTAAAATCTTGTGGACCAGGTGGTACTGCTCATGTGAAATTAGTAGTAGAATGGGACAAGGAGACAAAAGATTTGTGAGTATACTTAATATTTATTCAGTCTTTGTTTTATTTTAGTAGTATACTGCTGATCTTCCAAATTAGCTGAAATATAAATCTTTCCTCTCTTTAGCCACATTTGTTACTAATCCGCTTTTAAGCAGGCTGTTACTCTTTTCCTATAGTCTTCTTTATCTGAAAGTCTTAGAACATTTGCTCGCTGCTCAGAGAGAAGTTGTATGCTTCCTAACTATGATTTAGGTACAGTGACTCTGATTTTTCTTGCTGGCCTATCAATTCTAGCAAGCTGTATCAAATGTGTGTCTTTAGATACAAAGGACTGATTTGATGTAGTCAGCAGTGTTCATTAATCCCAGAAAGATTAACTTCAGGTTAGTTCTTAAGACAACTTTGCAGAAAGGCAACTTTTCAAGAACATTTGGGATAGGTAGAGGGGTTGGAGGACTACTTTGCTTTCTTAAACTCTGATCTTTTTGATTATCAAGCCATAGCTACTTTGTAAAGCTATAGTTGTATTTTTGTGTCTCTTCTGTAAAAAGCTGTCTGACAGTGCTTTGTCCTCTGATTGTAGCTTGTTTGCAAATACTGAGGACGAGTACATCCCCGACTCGGAGAGTGTCCGTCTGCAGAAGGAGCGTCACCATCAGCCTCAGACCTGCACCCTATCCCAGTGTTTCCAGCTCTACACCAAAGAGGAGCGGGTGAGAGACGGGGCGGCCTTTGTCGGGCGCTGAGGGCAGTAGCCAGGGCCATGGCGGGGTGACGGCGGAGAAACAAGCTCTGCTCCAGAACACCCCAGGAGTTTGTGTTGCGTAGGCTGTGCGCCTGCGGCCTGCCTGCTAGTGCTGTTCCTTAGGACTGTAACAAGAGTAACTCAGATTTTTGATAGATTGGGATTCTCTAGACGTGAGTCTAGTCTTTGTAATTTTTTTAATGGTTGATGATTTCTTTGCTATCTATAAGTTTTAAGTTACTTTTCTTTGTGACAAAAACAAATGTTTTTCAACTTAGTACCTGTGTACCGAGAACTTAGGTATGAGGACCCATTTAAATTTAATTAAAGCAACAAAAAGTTAGGAATTCTCCTCCACAGTTGCATAAGCCCCATTTCACGCGTTCACGGAGCTGTGCAGACGCAGAGCTCCACAGGACGGCAGTGCCTTGGACAGCTTGGCACACAGGGCTTCGCAGGTGCTAGGGGCTCGGTAAGCACGGAGGCGAGCGGATGGGCACGGAGGGGCACACGTCTGCATGCGGGCCTAGCGTGGGCGGTTTTCCTGTGCCTCAAGAAGTGCTGGCAGAGCACTTGCAGTTCGTCTGACCTTGCGTTGACGTTTAGTGTAGTGATTTTGACCGTTCGTTTTTAGTCTTCACTCCGTTACACAGGGAATTGTAGTTTGGGGGCTGAGGGTACTTTGAAGCTTACTTCTAGTGGTTAGCTCTGCCTGCTTAGTTTCAGAAGGGTGATTGCTCAGCATCCCATGTGAGGGCTTGTCTGCTTCCAGTTTTTCTCTGGATAACTCCAGTGGTGACTGGAGTTAACCTGAAGTATGCCTCTGCTTACTACAACTAAGAGAGTGCTCTCTCTCGAGCTTGTTCGCACTCGGAACTCTTAATTTTTTTCTCTTTTTCAAATATGTGAAAATGGTTTTCATATTCTGACTGCATCTTCTCACCTCCACGCTGTTCATAGCTATTTCTTTGAGTAGGAGTTTTTCATGAGACATGTGTCCTCAGTTTTGGGCTTAGTGCAAAGTAGCTGGCTTTGAACGTGACTGCTGCAGGCTGTGTGTGGCGCCGTACTCTGCTGCTGTCTTGGGCGATGACTTCTGAGATGCGGGAGAACAGTTCCACCAGGGTCGGAGGTGAGCAGGTCCAGTAGGTGACAGCACCGGTGGTCGCAAGCGTCTCACTGACTCACTAACTGACAGTTGGTCCTAGCAAGGCAGTTTCCGGAGGGGTTCCTTCATTTAGGCGGAAGCAAGGATCCTGGGGTCGGAAGGAGTGTGGCGTGGTTGTGAAACAGAAACGAGGCTGTGTGACTAGAACACCAGGGAGAGGGAGCGAGGAAGACGGGGTGAGCCCTCTGGGAACAGGAGCTGTCTTTCTCCCCAGGTAACTCGCGTGCTCTAGGACCGTGCTTGGCCGGGGGACTGTCCAGTAGACCTGCACCGGAGCCGTGGGTGGTCCTGGGGGAGTTCAGCGCTGGGCCCAGAGTAGTGCTACACCTGTGGGAGCGGAGGGGGAGGACCTGCCTGGCCCGAGGCTGCACGAGGGTGACTTTGGGCTGTACCGGTCTGCACGTTCAGTGTTGGTCGGCAGTGCACATGGGCGTGCGCCCTTGTCGTGCTGCCTGAGAGGCGTTAGCAACAGTGCCCAGCGCCCTGACAGGGACAGCACTGCTCTTGGAGTTGCTCTAAATATCTGCCTTCAGAGTTGGCGACCTGGGACAGGGTCATGTGCGGTGAGTGGAGTGCCTGGAAGTCACGACTAGCAGAGTATATTTTGACAGAGGAGGCCTTAAGGGATCTAGTAGCTAATTTCAGGCGCTTGAAGAATTGTATGTGGACAAGAGATTGAACTTAATTTTCTATAAAAGACAGAATCTAAAGATTGCAGAGGACAGGGAGAGTGACTTGTCTTAAATGTGAAGGCCTTATGGCAACCATCTGAAAGTGGGACCACCGTCTGCGGAGCTAGTTCCCTTTGCCGGGAGGTGGAGTCAGCACCAGGCCCAAAGTAACGGTGTGAATAGAGAAGACAGGGCTGGGGATCTAGCTCAGCAGCACAGCGCCTGCCTGGCTAGCACAAGGTTGTGAGTTCGATTCCCGGTACTGGAAAAAATCCAAAGGAAAAAAACAAATAGAGTTGAGGAGGAGGAGGGATGTCCAGAGCATGTTCTGCAGGTCTAGGTGCTCCGCAGCGCACGCAGTGAGATCAACAGATGCCAGCGAAGCCTCTGAGAGATGCTAGACGCTGTCACAGCGTTCTCACTGTACTTTACGAAAGTGGGTAATGTATTGAAAACCTATTTCTTCTGTAACAGCAGGATTGGGTGGTCGCGCACAAGGAAGTTTAACGCGCCACACAGAAGGCCAGGCTCACCGGATGGCGTTTAGCTTCAGTCTTTCTGATTACTCTCGTCCACCTACAGTTCTGTCCCTCCCTGTCTTCCTGCAAACATGACTGGTCTCCTTGTCGGGAGAACAGAGTTCTCTGTTTGGCTTTTCTTTGATTTATGATACCAGTCTTTCTCCTCTTCTGTTCTGCCCACTTTACCCTGAGTGCCCACCTCCCCCCGCCCAGCCTCTTGTCATCTCTCTGACCTGCATTTTTACACTGGTCACTGCAGTTCTTTCTTTTTTTGTCCTTTTGAGACAGGGTCTCACGATGCAGTTCAGGCTGGCCTTGAGCTCACTTTGTATCCCAGGCTGGTCTCGCTCTTGCAATGATCCTCCTGCCTCAGCCTCCCGAGTGCTGGGATGACAGGTGTGCAGCACCATACCTGGCCAGCTCGCTGCAGTTCTTGGTGGCCCCTCGTTGGCTGGGGTCAGTGGCCTCTGCTCAGACTGCATTTGATCTCTGCGTGGGACACGGTGCCGACGCCCACTCACTGCCAGTCTTCATCCTGGTGTCCCACAGCTCTTCTGGTTTGCCCACTTTTCGGACTGCACCTGGAGGCCCTGGTGGCTCTGAGATTTGGTATTTCCCTTAAAAAGAAGTATTCCAAACTGTGTGCTGGGCTCCTTTCCGCTTCAGTGGGAATTGTCGTCCATGCCCAGGGCTTCCTTTCCCTCATATGCTCAGGATCCCAGATCTGGTGTATCCTCAGAAGACAGAGTAAGTTTTTCATGTATTAGCACCTCTGAATCAATAATGCGCATCCTGAAACTTGCCCCTGCAGAGATGACATAAATGGATTCGGGGGCCTTAGACTGGTGTTTAGAAAGACTTCGCTGGTAGCGACAGGGGAGGGCTGTTTGGAGAGTTCCGTGTTTGGAGGAGAAAACGAAGTGGATGGAGTCCGGGTGGGAGGGTGCGTGAGGACTTGGAGTGACGGTGGTGTCCGTGGCGCAGGAAAGGGCAGGGAGAAGCGCGCTGCTTGGGCATGCAGCAGGAGGAGGGAAGTTTCCAGTCTGGCCTGGTTCTGTGTCCCACCTTCGGTGGGCCGCACTGGTATTTGCTGAGACAGGGTGTCCAGGAGCAGGAGGAGGGTCTGTGCTGGTGCAAAGATGTTGAGCTGAGTCTGGGAGTGTACTGACCGCGTGGTGTGTCTGTGACACCTGACGTCCTCCCTGTGGTATTTACCTGTGGTGGTTCCTCTCTGAAGGACAGTCTGGTCATCACACACTCGGGCAAATTCTTCTTCAGTGCCACTTGTGACTGTGCTTTGGTTTCCTCGCGGGAAGCTTCCAGAGAGATTCTGAGCTGTCCCCTGACCTGGACAAGAAGGTTGTCTGTCTGTCTCTCAAGGTCTTGCGTGAAGCAGTGCGTAACAGAAGTCATGCTCCTTGTTTTCAGCTTGCCCCCGATGATGCCTGGCGTTGCCCACACTGTAAGCAGCTGCAGCAGGGGAGCATTACATTAAGCCTGTGGACTCTGCCTGATGTGCTTATTATACACCTCAAGAGATTCCGCCAGGTAAGGAAATCTTTCTCCCAGGGAGAGGCTAGCGTGGTTGTTTCCCGTGCCCCTCCTGGTGGTGGTGTGTGGGTTCTTTGGTCCTGTTTGATCCCGTGATCCTATCTGGGTATGTATAGACACACATTTGCCCGTATTTGGGGTTGTGGTTTTTCTTTCCTGAAGCAAAATTGGAGCATTCTGTGACCCTTCAAGTCCTAAACATTTTAGTTTATATTGCAGATATTTTATTTTGTCTTGAGGGTTTGCTTTAGACTTGTAAATGTTTTGCTTGAAGTTTGGTATGTTTATTTTGGGATTAAAAGAAAATAGAGATGCTTTCTGGGAGAGAAAGAATTCTGTTTCTACCTAGTGTAATCATGAGTGCCGTCCTGCTCCCAAGGAGCCGCTGTGCCACGCGGAGATGAGTCATAAGTACATACAGCGAAGATACGCTTTTGTCGCGTTACTTCGTATGTCAGCGTTTCCAGAAAACCTGTCTGTTCCCTGAGATCACGATTCTCAGATAGCCCTGCTGGAAGAAGGGTACCTGGGGGTCTGTAGGCTTGGCTTTCAGAGCGTCTGTGACAGATGAGCAGGTGTCTTCCAGCGTAGATGGAAGCCAGGCGCTCACTTGCGGGGGCACAGGGAGCGGGGTCCGCAGGAGCACAGCACTCGTGTGAGACCGAGCGCAGGGCACTCGGGCTGGTTCCTCAGGGTGGGATGGTGGTGGGGCTGGGGTGTGGTTTCGAAGGGTCATTCTGGCTCCTGTCTGGAGAACTGATGAGAGAAAGACTGAGAATGAAGCCAGGGAGAGCTGGAGGAGGGCGTGGCAGTCCTCTGGGGAAGGCTGCTGCTGGCTTGGGATGGAGAATCATCCTCTTGGGATGGTGAATCAGCTCGAGCCGGGCGCAGGAAGAAGCGGAGCTGGCAGGGGTGGTCCGTGGTTCCCAGAGGTCCGTGCTTTTGCGTAGGGATGCGGTGCTCAGCGTACCTCCCCACTGGCAACGGGGGCAAGCTGGCTGCGGACTCGGACGCCGGCCTTCCGTGTCTCCCCCATGAGGACCGATTCCCTTGCTTTCGGTTCTTCTGGAGGTGTGTCTTCTCCCTTCCAGACACCTGGAGCTGAGTCTCGGCACTGCCTCTTCTTGCTTACCTTCCCACCCAGGCGGTCCCTGGCAGCTGGGCCGTGGCTCTCCACTGAATCTTCACGTGTCTCCTTCTGTCCATCCCTGCTGTTACCCTGCCAGTTCAGCCTTGCTGCTATTTTCCAGCTGGTCGCAATTTTTTAAACTGATTTCTTAACCTCCGTCACTCTGCCTTCTCACGTATTTCATTTGCTGCTCACACGGAGCTCCGGTGACATCACCTCCTCTGTCAAAGCCTCCGCGCGTCCCCCTTCACTACAGAACAAGGGCCACAGTCTCAGCCCAGCCTTCCTGGCCGTGTGGAGCCGTTTCTCTTATCTTCTGTGAACGTCTTTCTTCCCTTAGTAGATCTATAGCTCCTGGGGGCTGGTGCATCTATACCTGATTAGTTTTATAAAGCTTCTGTTGACTCAGAAAACATGTAGTAAACACTTGTTCCACTCATGTTTGGATTTCGGAGGATTTTCCTATGTGCTTAGTAGAAAACACAAATTACTCAAGATTGTCAGTTAATGACTGTGTGAAGCTGAGCCCGTGTGACTTCGTAGTGTGTTTGCTGGAGGAGGGGAAAGGACACTGCTCGTGGAGTGGCTCCCCTGGGACAGCCGTCAGAGAGATGTGTCCGCATGTAGTTACCGCTCCACTGATCCTCGCGCCTCTCTGACAGAGGTGTCAGCGTAACCGCCTGAAGTTGTCCACTGTTTTGTGAGTTAAAAACCTGAAAACTCAGCACAGATAAGGAAACAAAGCCTCACAGAGGTTCTGCACCCTCTGCATACAGATTGGTACTGGCTCCGTTTTAGTTGTGTTAGAGTGTGTTCCGCTAGACCAGCGGTGGCGAAGCTGTGCCGGCTGCGCCATGACAGGCTGTTTGTGTCACTGAGAGCCCTAAAAGGCCTGTCACCGCTACTCTAGATGGGTAAAACTCAGCCTGTTTCCCTGATACAGTGCGTGTCTTGGGAAGTGTTAAGTGACTCGGACCACTTCAGCAGATAGCGTCCACATTTTACACTGAACTGATCTGCCATCTGCTTGCGTTAAAATATCATCAGAACTTGTTTCTCTTCTTGTGACAGGAAGGAGACAAGCGTATGAAACTTCAGAACATGGTCAAGTTCCCCCTGACTGGCCTGGACATGACGCCGCATGTGGTGAAGAGAAGCCAGAGCAGCTGGAGCTTGCCATCCCACTGGTCCCCGTGGAGACGGCCCTATGGACTCGGGAGGGACCCTGAGGACTGCATCTATGACCTGTATGCTGTGTGCAATCACCATGGCACCATGCAAGGGGGGCACTACACAGGTCTGCAGCGTGAGAGGCCGTGTGTCTGTGCTGACGTCCTCAGGCGGGCTTTGCTTACAGAGGGGTACTCGGCTTTAGAGCTTCCCTTTCTCCTCGGAGGCAGTGTGCCAGGAGTGAGGGCAGACGCTTCCTTGAGCTCTCTCTCCAGGGCCGAGTGTGTTACAGACCTTCCTCTTTGTCCTGACCTGGATCATTTGGTAGTTACCGGATCTGACTGGAGTGTGTGTGTGTGGATAGCACTGTCTGCTCAGCTGGGGATTCAGTCTGTTTGCCCCATTTGCACTCCTCATTTAAGGTTTTGCTTTGTTTCTTTGCGATTCTAGCTTCTCCCTTACTTAGAATGACTCTGAGCCACTTTTAACAGTGTCTTTATTCTTTTTGTTCTAAGGGTAAATTTACTTTTTCATTTGTAGAAGCAACCCTTCATCATATGAAATTTAGAGACTAGAGAGAGGTGGAAAGAAGAATATCATGATCCATGGATTTATCACTCAAAGATAACCATTGCTAAGGTTTTAGACAATTGTGATAACGTAGACATAAGGAAATTACCATTTTAGCCGTTTCTAAGTGTGTAACTGCATTGTTTCACAGCTGTCATTATACATCTCCAGAACTTCTTTCATCTTTTCAAATTGACATTCTATACCAGTGATGGCAAACCTTTCAGAGCTTTCAGTGATACAGGCAGCCTGCTGTGGCGTGTGTGCTTAGGTTCCCCCACCACGGTACACCGCTAAAGAGTAATTTCCATTCTTTTCTAGCCCCTGACAACCACCATGCTCTTTGTCGTTGTGAATTTGACTAGGTACCTTCCATAAGTACAATCATACAGTATTTGTTCTTTGTGACTAGTATTTTCATGTAGGGTAATGTCTTTAAGGTTCATCCACCGTGTAGCGTGCATCAAAATTTTTTCTTTTTTAAGGCTGAATAATGTTGCATTGTATATAAATAAGACTTTGCCTATGGCATATACTTACAGTGTTTCCTGTGAATTGTTGCTGTTATTTTACACTCTTGTGTACTGAGTGTACTGGTGTGTTCCAATCAGGGGCAGCAGTAAGCATCTCATATTTAGCTTGCGATGGCCTCTGTCTCACTAGAGATGAATAGGTTTCCCCCTCTGTCTTCAGGAGTATAATCAAGTCGTGGGAGACAAGTAAAGCTTGCAGTAGTATGTCGCAGGTTCTGTGGTAGAAGTCTGAACAGGAGGTGGAGGCAGGGGGCCCGAGGAGGGAGTGGGCACAGAGGTACGGCACATACCGTAGTGGCCCTATACGGTGACTTCATCTAGTGCTGATACAACCGTCTTAGTTTGCATGACTACACTCTGATGTTCAGATGATGAAACTGCCTAACTCCACATTTTTCAGATATATCCTTATCATCTAACACTAGTGAATATCTTTGTGCGTGCTCACTTTTTCTGGAGTTTAGTTCTGAATTTCCTTGAGAGTCTTGGAAATGGAATTATTGGGTTAAGGGCATGTGTAAACCACTTGAAGGCCAGGCCGACTTTAGGGCTTCTTGCCTGGACACCCATTTATACGAGGGTTGAAGGGAGGACAGTACTGTTAGTTGAGTTTATGTGTGTGGGCAGCGAGGAGTATGAGTTCTGCATCCTTTATACTCAGTGCATTTCTCAGAGTACTTCTCAGGAACTTTATTTCTTCGTCAGTTCTGTGCTTTCTATAACAAGACCCTAGCACGTTAGTACTGACCTATATTTACAAAGGTTGGGGGAGGTAATTAGCCTCCCAACCCTACCCACAGCCCTACCCTGCCAGTCACCACGGGAAGGGAGTCTGTCAACCTTCCCAGCCCCTGTAGGAGCTCTCTTTCAGCATGTCCTCTCTGCCCCTCCCAGGGTAGGAGGTCAGGAAGACGACTGGATGCCGTGTCTTATTCTTAAAATCCTTTTTGTTCAGTCTCTTTAAATATTTAGATGATGCCGGAAGCACTTGTTTGTGCGAGAAATGACCCCAGCTTTTCAGTGTGTCATAATGGGACAGTTGGGACTGTCTGTTCTTGCCCTAGGAAGCACTTGCAAGGAGAGACAGAAGATAGCGAGGCTCCAGAGGGCTCTGACTTCGTAGAAGACTACATATTAATGAAATACCTAAGCACATCTAACCTTGTAGCGTGGCGTGAACTCACTTGAATTATGATACTGTGTTTGGTGTCTTGCATATTGTATGTTTGTATTTTGCGGGGGCCACTTGTTCAAAATCTGCTACTTGTACTTTTGTGTCATTACTAGTAATATTTATGTTCTTTGATAGTGAGTCCTGGAATTATACGCCCCTCATCTCTTAGAAATAATTTAATTTCATTGGTTATCTGGTGTCCACTGCCAGCATTTGTGACCAGTATTCATTCAGCGTACGCTTTGGTAAAGAAGTTGTTTGCCTTATAAAACAGTTCCTCAGGAAATTGGGGGCTGGCTTGTGATGTGCTTTTGAGCAGGAAACTTCGGGGAAGAGCAGGACAGTGCTGGGTTTCAGCACATCCTGCTGCTCTTTATTTAGAGCAGTCTGGAAGGTGCCTGAAAACCCTCAGAGGCTGTTTAGTTTAGTGCAAGGAGCTCAGGTTAGAAGCTGGACCCATCTGTCCAGTTCTGTGATCTTGGCCAGGTAACCTTACCCTTAACTTGGGTGCCACGTGATGGTAATATGTCTTTTTATTTTTATTTTTTTATTTTTAATTTTAATTTTTATTTTTTTGGTTTTTTGGTTTTTCTCCGGTACCAGGAATCGAACTCACGGCCTTGCGCTTGCCAGGCAGGCACTCACGGCCTTGCGCTTGCCGCTGAGCTAAATCCCCAGCCCCCTAATATGTCTTTTTAGATCAAGCTTGTAAGACTCATTCATAAATGCCTACAGGGTGAGTTGGCTTCGTGAACTCTTAAGTTTGCATTGGTGGGAAGGTGTGTTAGAGATAAACCCACGGCCTTTTGCATGCCAGGCCCATGCTTCCAGCCCCAGACTCTGTCAATTCTTTGTTTGTTTGTTTTTTTTTTTTTTTTTGGTTTTTCTCCGGTACCGGGAACTGAACTCACAACCTTGTGCTTGCCAGGCAGGCGCTTTTGCCGCTGAGCTAAATCCCCAGCCCCCCAGACTCTGTAAATTCTTGTTGGTACTTGAATGCTCTGTTTCTATATCGGGTTAGAGTTTGAGCTGGAGAGAAGACATTCGCGTTCATTGGCTTCATGTTCTCAATTTGCTAGGGCTCGTCCCTGAGGCGCGGTCTGAGTTTCTGCCAAGGGAAGAAGGTAGAGCAGGGGTGTCAGTGCAAGCTCAAGGAGCAGAGAAACTGGAAATGGGCTGGGCTGTGCCCTTCCCCTGCGGTGTGACTGCGGGACAGTGGATGTGGACCTCTAACCTGAGAATAATAATAAAGCAAATCTTAGAATGAAAGGGAGGTGCTTGGCATATGACATGTTAAAAAGAAGTTAGGTGCTGGGTTATTAATATAATTTCTGTTCATTATTTTGGGTCTCTAGTGAACACTAGAATGTTAAGTGCTTGATTGAGGTTTCTGACTTTGGCACTGTGACATTTTGACTGCGTGACTCCGTGCCATTCTGTGTCTTGTGACATGTTCAGCGGCACGCGTGCCTCCCGCAGCTGGATGCTGGTATCCCACCCATTGTGCCGGTTATGACGGCTCCTTCACTGCCGCGTGTCCCCTGCAGGGCAAGGTTGGCATGGTTGAGACCCAGTGCCTTAGATAGTGTATGATGTTTTCCAAGATGAAATAGAAATGTGTCTACTTGGACTAATTTGGAATTTCTCAGAATATTTTGCCTAAGAGTGATAGGAATTTGGGTTTTTTAACCTCCGTGTTACTATGTACAAGCTTGCCCGGTTCTTGAATTAATTACATTAGCCAAAGAGATGGTGTCAGTGGGTAAAAGGGACGGGCGGCATGGCTTCTGCCGGGTACTAACCGTGGGCTCCTCTGGCAGCTTACTGTAAGAACTCCGTGGACGGTCTTTGGTATTGCTTTGACGACAGCGACGTGCAGCAGCTGTCAGAGGATGAGGTGTGCACACAGACAGCCTACATCCTCTTCTACCAGCGGCGGACAGCCATCCCGTCATGGTCAGCCAACAGCTCGGTGGCAGGTAAGACTGACTCCTGTCCTTGGTCCGTTTTTTCCGAAGCAGGCGGATGTAATTCATGGACCGGAGGATCTCAGAATTTGGTGATAGGAATTTGACTTCCTGACTGTCAGTCTGATCAGGTTAATTCTCGCATATCCCTTTAATCTGGAAACCCACATGACCGTGGCCAGGGGCGTGAGGGTGAACTGTGAGGCACTGGTGGGCTGGCAGAGTTCCTGCAGAGACGGGGTCCGGAGCTGGTGTTGTTTCCCTGTGGGATGGGTGATGAGGGAGTGGAGACATAACCTGGCACGCTGCTCCGAAACCTCTACTTCGGGTTACCGTGTGCATAGCTCACCTAAGCCCCGTGTGCATCATCTCTAGTGTGAGTGTGATCATAACACCTACCTTGGGGGACCATGGTATGCACTAAGTAGGTCAAAGTGTATGAAAAACACTTTCATCAAGTGCAAAACCATTAAAAACTGTCTTTTTTCCAATTCAGAGATTGACCTGTTCTGCCAGGGGGACTGAGGGTTATAGTAGAAGGCGGCTTGGTTTTGTCTCATGGTCTCTAGCCAGTTGTATTAACAAACGCAGCAGCGAGCACCGACATACAGTGTGCGTGCAGCACACATAATCCAAACGAGGGGGCGTGTTCTGAGTCAGAGTGTGACGGTGAGAGAGCGTGACGGGCACTGTAACGTGGGGCAGTGCCAGCAGGAGGGGCCGGAGCACGGTGCCTCCTGCCCTTCCCAAGCCTGTGACGGCTCAGTGTCAAGCAGCCGAAAGGCAGCTTCACTCACGTGAAGTATCCGCTCGTCGGAGCCAAGCCCCCAGCGTGCAGCTGCTCATCTCCCGACCAAGTGGGAGCTGCCCCGCGCTGCGTTCCCTCTGTGCTCTTCAGAGTTGTGCTCAGGAGTGACGTGCCGGAGACGTGCCTGCTTGAGACGAGGCGTACTCGGGACAGGCCGGCTTGAAACTGTAGTCAGTTTCAAGCGCATTTTCTGCTGCCCTAATGCGTGGTGAAGGGCATCCCCCCGACAGACAGATACGTAGCTGTGTCTGAATTACTGACATTATGAAGTGGTTGAACATTCAGCAGGGCGGGGCGTGCAGCTCAGTGGTAGAGCACTTACCCACACAGGTGCTAGACGAGACTTGGGTTGTTTCTAGCCCTGCCCCGCTCCTTAAATCCCGTAAGGGAGTGAAGCTGAGAGAAAGTGCACTGTACGAAGGCTTGTTCTCTTCGAGTTAGAAATACTACTGTAAGTGCTCAGAACAGTGCCTGCCTGGCCTGGAGGTGCTTAGTATTTGTAGAACGGATGAATGTGCGAACGAGTGTCTCTTCCATTCTCCTGCCAGCTCGTAAGATTCAGACATTGCATTCTGCCGTGTCCTCCCTGTCTTTGCATTTATTGCTCCCGTAAATCTCACGTGTGGGAGCTGCCTTCCTTTTCTTCATCTTCTGTTTGGCTCTGGGAGTGCATGTCAGCCCTGGGACCAGGACTTCGGTGCTCCCCGCTCCGCTGCGACACCTGTGCCAGGGTGTGTGCGCACAGCGCGCCTGCTGGGCCCGGCTGACCGCAGTGCCTTCCTCCTTTTCTGCAGGCTCCACGAGTTCGTCCCTATGCGAGCACTGGGTGAGCCGGCTCCCGGGCAGCAAGCAAGCTAGCGTGACCTCTGCGGCTTCTTCCAGACGCACCTCCCTGGCCTCCCTCTCGGAGTCCGTGGAGATGGCCGGGGAAAGGAGTGAAGATGATGGTGGGTGTGGGTTTTGGTGACAGCTTTCCAGAGTGGTAACCAATGGACATAGCCCAGGGTCCCTCAGGGTTGTGAACAGAGTCCCAAGAGATGGTGGGAGAGCTGAGGGGCGTGTAGCAAGGGGGCTGCGTAGCTGTGGGTCGCAGTCATAAATACGTTTGCTATAAAGAGGGTTGTTGACTTTTCCTCCATGACCCAGGACTTCTTACTTCATTATTTTCCACTCCGATAGTCTAGTGTGCAGAGACTCGAGCTTGAACTCTGTATAGTAATGCACACATGTTTTTCCACAGTGCTTTGTAAAACCCTCAGAATGGCTCAAGGCTTAGAGAAGCTGTGCCTCGCCCAGGGTGCCTGGTTAGTGGGAACCGCTTCCACTCTGGTGACTCTCCCAGCCTCAGACTCCTGCTTCTGCACATACTTACAGTATAAAAACGGCAAACATCTGATAAAAATTGAGCTCTGGGCTTTTTTTAAAACCCTTCCCTTGCGGCTAGAGTAATGGCAGGACAGGCCCTCGAGCTAGTGGGACCCCAGGTGGCGTGGGAGGGCCAGGCGGCCAGTGCTGAGAGCTGGAAGGAGGAGGGGTGAGCTCGGCTTCTGTAATGAGGGCGGTGACTCATCCTCCCCCAGTCTCCCTCTGAGGCCAGCGTTCCCATCGCTCTCGTCTGCTTCTGGTGGTGACGGATAGTGTGAGAAAATGAAATGAAGCTGAAATTGCGGGCGGGTGGAAGATGACCGAATTAGTAGATCAGCGTCGCAGTTCTAGCTCTGCCATCTCTCTGGCTTGTAGCTTTCTTTATTTCTAGAATAGGATTATGAGGCTGTAATTGCTAAGCTCCTTGTCGCACCTAACATTTTAATTTAAGTCAAATAGTGAACTGTTGTATATTCAGGTAGAGGTTGTTTTGTTTTGTTTTTTTAGTTTTTTTCCGGTACCAGGAATCAAACTCACGACCTCGCGCTTGCCAGGCAGGTGCTGTGCCGCTGAGCTAAATCCCCAGCCCCTTTTTTTGTTTTGTTTTGTTCATTTTTAGAGGTTGTTTTGAATGCAGCCTGTAAACTTAGAGCTCCCTGTCAACAGTGAGCCTCCATTTGATTTGCCTCTATTTGTAAACACTGTAGTTGGTGAAATCAATATCCTCCCAAGCATCAGCTTGTTTAATGGGGTGCTGGGTAGTACCGGCAGGACACAGTGTGGCTGTTAGGATTTTGTAGAGATGGAGTTTCATAAATGCCACTGCTACAGGATCAAGTGTGCATAGTATTCAGTTTAGAAATTTTGGGGGGGATCTTTAAACCACTGCAAATACAAGTACTTTATATTGCCCTAGTTACGAGTTATTTCCTTTGGCAGTTTTAGGTCCCTCGGGATAGGTGTAGTTATATCCAAGTCTGTAGTTCTTCTGTTGGTGCACTTTGATAATTGGCTGTTTGTTACACACTGCTTTACATGTGGGCTAGAGGGGCCTGCAGGGTGACGTGTTCTGATGTTAGCTCTGCCTATAATTGTTGGTGTAATCTGTGGGTCCCGGGTGCCAGTCGGTAACGAAGAAGCTGGGCTAGCAGCGTGCTTTAGCGAGCATCTGTCAGGTGCCGGGCTCCCTGCTAGGCACAGGGCTTCTGGGACGTTGTGTCACTATCAGACTACGCCCGTGGTGGGCAAACTACGGTCCAAGGCCAGGCAGGGCCCTTCCCTTTGCTCTGTAAGTAAAAGTTTCTGGAACGTAGACACCGATTTTTGTCACCTGTGGCTGCTTTTGTGCCTCAGCTGAGAGTCGGGTGGTTTTGCCTGCAGACCTAACGCATTTACTCTGTGGCCTTTACACGGAAAATATGCTGACCCCAAGTAGAGCTAGGAGGCCCGGACAGTAGCTTGCTTACCCTGTGTCAGGGTGTCCCCATCTAGAGATAAGGGAACTGGGGTCCGAAAGATTGAAGTCACAAGGCTGCCCTTAACTCCGGGCGGGCTGGCTTTGAAGGCCATGTCCTTGTCATTCCGTGAGCCTTGCCTTTGTTCTGTAGTCAGTATTGAAGATGTTACCAGAGTGTTTGTGTTGGTTTAGCGTAACAGGAGTCTCTTTGCTGTGTGCAGGAGGCTTTTCAACGCGACCATTTGTGAGAAGTGTCCAGCGTCAGAGCTTGTCATCGCGATCTTCTGTCACCAGCCCTTTGGCCATCAATGAAAACTGCATGAGACCTTCTTGGTCCCTGTCTGCGAAGCTGCAGTTGCGTTCCAGTTCCCCTTCGCGGTTCTCGGGAGACTCCCCAGTTCACAGCTCTGCCTCCACCCTGGAGAAGATCGGGGAGGCAGTAGATGACAAGGTCTCCATCTCTTGCTTTGGTAGTTTGAGGAATCTTTCTAGCAGTTACCAGGAGCCCAGCGACAGTCATGGTCGCCGTGAGCACAAGACTGTGGGCCGGGCCCCGCTGGCTGTCATGGAAGGTGTGTTCAGAGATGAGTCAGAGCACCGCAAACTCAACTCCAGCGTTGTAGACACACAGAGCAAAAACTTAGCACAAGGGGATCACTTACCTCCAGTGTCTGATCCATTTGATAACAATAACCAGATTGCTTATGTGGATCAGAGCGATTCTGTAGACAGCTCTCCAGTCAAGGAGGTGAAGCCCCCGAGCCACCCAGGCTCACTCACAAAGAAACCAGAGAGCACAGCCAAGAGATCTCCCAGTTCCAAAGGCACTTCTGAGCCAGATAGGGGCTTGCGGAAGGGCAGGCCAACCCTGGCGAGCCAGGACTCATCGCTTTCCAGTACGTCCCCTTCCTCCCCTGATCCGGTGAAAGTCTCTCTGAAGCATTCCCGCTCTCGAAGCAAAGCAGATGCACCTTCCAGGGCCAGTGGAAGGCATTCGTCCCCCGCCCCTGGCCAACGCGGAAAGGAGGCGTCCCCCAAGTCCCAGGACGCTGTGTCGTCCCCCTCACCACAGAAGCAGAAGTCGGCCTCTGCCCTCGCATACACTGTTTCCTCTACGTCTGCCAAAAAAGCCTCAGGCCCTGCCACCAGGGGCCCCTTTCCTCCTGGGAAGAGCAGGACTTCAGATCGGACCTTGAGTAGAGAGGGCTCCAGACAAAGCCTGGGTTCTGATAGAGCCAGCATCACCTCCACCTCTAAACCCAGCTCTCCTCGGGTGAGCCAGGCCCGAGCGGGGGAGGGCAGAGGCGACGGCAAACACGTCCGCAGCTCGTCCATGGCCAGCCTGCGCTCCCCCAGCGCGAGTGTGCGCTCTGGCCTGAAGAGAGACAGCAAGTCCGAGGACAAGGGGCTGTCTTTCTTCAAGTCCGCCTTGAGACAGAAGGAAACGCGGCGGTCGACGGACCTTGGCAAGACAGCCTTGCTCTCCAGAAAGGCGGGTGGGAGCTCTGTCAGGGCGGTCGGTAAGAACGCTGTGGACGGCAAGGCCGAGAAAGGCTTCCAGCCTCCGGGCTCCCAGCAGCCAGATGCGAACGCGGCTGGAAAGGAGCCTGTCTCCAAGGATGCTGCTTCTGCTAAACACTCCCTGCTGTCTGCCCGGAAATCCAAGGCTTCCCAGCTAGATTCTGCAGTTCCTGTGTCTCCGGGTGGCCGGCAGTCTGCTGAGAAAGCCTCCAAAAAGTTACCTGCTGGCATGCAAACCTCCGCACGGCCTTCTCAGAGACCTCAGTGATAGTTCTGTAACCCACGTGTTTTACCCGTAAAGGTGTTTATTTATTTAGAAGCTCCCCCCCCCAAAGCCCTTTATTCATTTGTTTTGTATTTTTTGGGTCACGTGCCTGACTGTGTGTGCGGGCGTGTGTGTGCGTGTGTGCGTGTGTGTGTGTGTGTGTGTGTGTGTGTGTGTGTGAGAGAGAGAGAGAGAGAGAGACCAATTCAATCGCAAATTGTTAAAAGTGTCGCCTTATTCTGTCATTGAACCAAATAACAGCCATAGGCAAAGCGTCAATACCAAGCTAACAGGAATAATTGTAGATTATACCCAGGACAACCCCTTTAGCAAATGTACATATTTCTTTCTAGAGAACTCTAATGACTTGCATTGGACACTAGGGTTTTGAAGCCTGTGAACCAGCTAAGCTATCACTGGTGTACAGGATTTGACTTGGGTTTCCTTTGAGCAGGATCTGGCCTCACTGGAACTTTCGAGTGGCACCAGGAGCTCTAAAGACTGTGGCACTAACACTAAACAGAGGGAAGAACTTGCTGTCTGCACTTTTGCCCCATCTGCCAGTCTTTGTAAAGGGCAGTATTGGAACACTAAGGTTTCTCAGGTGTATATACCCCGCTAGTCTGGGCTGGACCAGTGCATCAGTAAATGGGTTACGGAGGAAGGTGACGTGTGGTGACTGTCATTTGTTTCACTGCCACAGATGGAGGTTTCAGAGGTGGTTATGAAAGCTTCGTATCTGCAGAGATGTGTGTCCCCTAGCCTGTCTTGACACTTGGGATGTGTCCCAAGGTGGCAACTTGGATAACCAGAGAGCCAGTCACTAGTTGTCTCCCTTCTACCTTTGCCAGCTAAGGCTGTTGAGATTTTGAGCTGTAGCAGAGCAGTCATCACCTCTGAAAGATACCTAGAGAGAAATGTGTTCTGAGCTGGAGGCAGGAATTGATACCATTTTCCTTCTCTGGTGTTGCTTTTTCTTGTTAGAAGTTGACGGCTCCGTGCTGCACCGTGTCTGCGTGCTTTTTTCCTATCTTGTAATTTGGAAAGAAACTGCCTCCCGCCAAAAGTCGGTGATGGCCTGTTGAAGCGACGTCTGACAAAGTATTGATATGCACTTGAGATCCTGCCTGTTAAGACTGCCTTTCAGTAACTCATTTATGTCTTTGTGCTGAGGATTTAATTTCATACCAAGCACTTGCAAGCAGGATTTGGAGAACATTCCATCTGGCATTGTCAGTACAAATTGCATTTCTTTTGTATTAAAAGGGGAGCCTCATAGAAATATCAGATAAGCGAAACCTATACTTCCTCAGGTTTTGTGGCGGTTTCCTGGCAATACTTTTCTGCTCAAGCTTTAGCTTTTCTTTCTCTATTTTTTTAATATTAAGAGAGTCATAGTCCTGATTCTCCTTGAATAGCGTTTGTCACTTTGCCATAAAAGCCTGTTAAGTTAGTTTATATGCTTTACTTTTTTTCTGTCATAAACTGTTGAAATTTTTCTGAACTCTTGGTGCACAGATCCACTTATCGTCACCCCTTTCATACTGCTGTGTATGAAGTAATCACAACACATAAGCATGCAGAGCTGTGAATTCTGCACTGCCTTTTTCTTTCTTTCTTTTTTCCGTGAGTACCTCTTGGGAAATATTTCCAGTAGGTTATTTGACTTTATGTTGCTGCTAATTTGAGCATTGGCTGGTAACTTCCAGGTCTGGAGGTCATTTATGTTGAGGGCGGCTGGAATTTTAGACCCTCGCAATATTTAAGACTGACTACTCAGTCTTGTAAAAGTTACTGTGTTGCTCCATATAACTCACTGAACATGAGCCCCTTGCACCCGCCCCGACCTTGCCGCCTCACGCGGTTTGCCTGTGCAGTTTTTGGTGGCTTTGCGGAGCAGCAGTGCTCTCTGCCGCACCGTAACTGCAGGTCACTGGCTGCCTTCCGTACTACATGGCTTCCCACGGCACATTGGCAGCCCCACTCAGACTTTCCTGTGCCGCTTTTATGTCCTGAGAAAGATGCACCACGGGAGGGACCGTGACTGTCAGGAACGGGATGTTTATCTAACTTGAACCTCTCATCTTTGTTTAGGAGATAGGTCTCATTTGAAATTTTTTATCTGAAGCTCTGAAGCAGTCTTAGAATTATATTTGACAATAGCCAGAGAGTTTTAATAACACATTTTTTTTGCCCTAATCATTAAGCATTCGTAGAAACCAGTTTAATTTTCACAGTGGTAAAATATTCTTACTCTGAAGCCCTGTAGGAATGGAATTTCCATTATGTATAATACCTTTTTAAAAGACTCTATAAATCTCTTCAATTTTCCATGGGATCTAGAAATAAAATTTCTATAATAAAATCTGTAAATGTATGTCTATGGAGTTTAGTCCTTGTTTGAGAGTTAGTTGAATAGGAAAAATCAGTATTATGGCATTGTCTAGGAATCATTAAGCTGTTACATTTCCATGGTTGGTAAACAATGAAAATTTCACTGTTCCTAAAAACTAGGTGCAACTTGAAGCCGCAGAAAAGGGTGTTTTGCCCGAAAGTTTGGAGGTGCTTTTTAAAGAGTGAAGTCTGAGGGGGCGTCGTGACTTGGCTCAGTTCAGTTCTTTCTTAGGGTCAGAGACTCGTTTTTCTCCCCTGGTGGTATTTGGCACAGCAAACATGCATGTGCTTCAGGGTTAAAAGTGATCTGCTGAGGAGGTAAGCCTGGGTTTCTGGTCGGCCGTCAGATGGGCCTAATTAGTACAGTCACTTCCTGACAGGCACCAGCTAATCAGCACACTTCCTGGTGAACACCACATAATTACAGACTTGGCTTTGTAGTGTTTGTTTGCTTTTAAAAAAATACAACTTTTTATTCGTGATTTCTTTTTCTGTACAAATCCCGTGTACCGAGGCTGTATCATTCCTTGAGACGGCCCGACTCCTCTTCCCTTAGTTGGAAGCGCAGAGAAACCAAGGAAGCTCCTCTTGTCTCACACCGCCTCCTCCCTTTTTGATTTTCTCATCCTGACAGCAGCCTAACTGAAGGTGAAATGCTGGACCAGTAAAAGCACATGTGGAGTGTTTGTAGTATACTAAAATATTGTCATTATCCAGGAGGCTCTTGAAATCAGGCTTTCATCATTCGTTTGTTCTGCAAACATTCTTTGAGGGCCTGCATTGCATTTAAAGGCAAGCTGAGAGCTTCAGGGATTTGCTGTCGCTGAGGAGCCCTGAGAACACAGCTGATCAAGCAGAGGATGCTAGTAATGTCTGAAAGAGTGACATTCCTTCTCAACAGAAAGATCTAATGGGTTCCGGTCAGTGGGCTAAGGCCTGTGGTCCTCTCGAGCACATCCGTTCTGTCTGGAAGCCAGAAGTGCCGTTCCTCATCTCTGGAGGCGTTGCACTCCTACATCTGCTAGTTCAGACTGAGCTGTCTGCTGTTTAGGGAGTGAAGAGTCCATTACACAGTCACTGTACCTTGGAGTGTGTCCATCCATGTTTGTACCGGACAGATGTGTGGATTTGTGTGTGTGTGTGTGTGTGTGTTAGAGGGGTGTCCTCCCTCTGTCGTTTGAAAAAACAGGAACAGTTGCGGCTGCTTTAGGGAAAATGAAGCAGAGAAAAGCTGTGAACAAAGCTCATTTATTTCAAGCAAGTAGATGGACATTGATGTTTTATTTCATTGTGACAGATTACTGAACATTCTGACAAATGACTGTTTCCTGTATAGATGGTTGTCGTCAGGTAACAAAGATACTTAGCATTCCTGGCTTAGATTTCTGAGGTAGGATGCAAATTATAAGCACAGATTCAATAAATATGTTCTGGAGGCACACTGGAGTTTGTGTTTGAGAAGGACAAAATTTGCTGACAAACCAGTGCCTGTTGTAAACACAAAACATAACCTTAGTGTGCAGGCTGTTCTGCCTTTAATTTCATAAAGGGTACGTTATTGTTAATCTGACTACATGTTTTGGGGGTGGGTCATCCGATGCTTTTATTTAAATAAATACTCAGTGTCTCATACTGCCTTTGAGCAACCCCAAAGTGTTTGTTTTTGCAGCTGCATTTTGAGCATGGCCAGTCATTTTCACCCCAAGTCCTGGGAAGCATTTTGCATGCCCTCCATCTAACCGACAAAGCATGCTGTTACTACCTATGCAAACCACCAATAAAAAGGCTGTACTAAACGTTAAGTTTTAAGAACGCAGCTCTTACATTACGGAGCTCTATTTTTGACTTTGTCATTTTTAAAATGTGGCTTAATCAGAATAGATGAGCATGAATGTGACTTCTTGGTTAGCTTTGTGTATATTTCTGTTTACTGATTTTTTTTATCATTGGCGAGATTGTGTGTAGAATAAATATTTTGCAGGCAGCAGTGGAATTAGGTATGTTGAGCATACATTGATGTATATACTGTATTTAGCCTGAAGACTTTCCTAAAGTATTTTGTTCTAAAAATAACCTGCCATTTTCTATAGATTTTAATTTTTTATATCTTCTAGGGTTCTATCGTGGTCACAGGGACGGATGTGGCCTCCGGTAGTGCTAATGATTTTAAAACGCTTTCGTAGATAGAGCTGTTTTGGAAAGCTTTGGGGCATCCCTCCCGCTGATCACAAGAACAAGGCTCTGAAACTTGCGGTGTTGTGCAGTGGATTTGGGTCTACATCCACCGGATGCTCACTTAAAGCCAGTGCTTTCCACTTCGGGAGAGAAGGGGGTTCATAGCTGGTGTGAGGACGCCCGTTTGACCCTCACACGTACCCTCTCTGAGAGCCTCTTTGGCCTGACCTGAGTGACTCATCTTCCGTGGTACCTAGCGTTCACGAAGATGGCCTGGGACTTTCTCCTGTCTGGGTCCCCCTTGCAAGCTTCTGACCTGGTTAGTGTAGGGGTGGGTCCCAGCATTGCCCCCGATCCTGAGGTTCCTGTGTTCTTCTAGTTTGCAGTCAGGATTAAGAACCGCTGTGACTCACCATCCCTTTGCCAAGACTGACGGTGAGAATCACTGGCATACAGAGCGCTCAGGAGTGACTCCAGTTGCTCAGTTCTGGGGAGGAAAGTGGAAGAACTGCTGTATCAGGGTCCTGTTCGGAATATGCAGTGCGGAGCATTTTGTGGTTGGCGTGGTGCCTGGCAGCGTGGTCGGAAGGGTGACTTCCGCTGCCGGGGTGGGCAGGGACGGGTGGGTCTGTGCCCTTCCCCAGAGCTTCTCAGGACCCTGTGGTGGGGCTGAGGTCGGGGGGGAGTCGCTCTGAGTTGGAAAATGTAGAGGAAGAAAGTAGAAAACGACCTTTCAGGCCTTGCAAAACCTGTCCCTGCTTTTGATAGAATGGCTGCCTTTTTGTAGTAATGAAAACAGCAGCTCCCAGGTGGCTGCTGACTCCTGAGCAGCCCGCTCTCCCCTGCCGCTCTCACATGGTTTCTGGACTTCTTTTTAGTTTGAAAGTGAAGAGGAGACATTTTACTTGGAATCTTTTTCCTTTTTCCTTTTGGTAACTCTTGTTGCTATTTTTTCATGTAATTTTGAAAAAATCAAGTCGTGCACATCCAGAAGTGGGGCCACTTTATGTTCACCTATGGAGGCAAAGGAGATTTAATTTTAATCTGTAGTGAGCTGAATGCGTTCCAACATCTGCAAACTAATCAGTGCGCGGTGGTTCATCGCTTTGGGCATTGTGCCGCCTACAAATACAGACACAGTTGATCCAGTGTTTTCAGCCTTCAAGGAAGAAGCAAGGGAAAGTCCAGGTTGGACGTGCTGCTTTAGAAAGGCCTTCCAGGGTGGAGATGTTCTACAGTCACGAAGATGCAATGTGAAATTCCCAGGTGCTATTCTAAATGGCATGGTGTCCTTGTACCAATGGAAAGGCGGTTGGTGTTTGTGAAGTTGAAGTTCCCTTTGTAGGCCTTTCAAACACGCACTTGCGGTTCATACAGGTTTGCTCACCAGACGTGCCTCTCAGCACTGGTTAACACTGAATTCAGGCCCCGTTCCCAAAACAGCCTCCCGATGGAACTCCCACATTTACACTGGAATTTCTCTAGTTGTCCTGAAAGCTGCATGTCATGTCACTGTACACAAAATGCTTTGGTATTGTTCATGTACCATCGAAAATTCTGTGTAATTTTCTTCTTTAGTTGTGTAATAAAATGGAAGACAGGATGTCTTTCCTAGCAGCTGGAAAAAAAATCTTACATTTTAAATTATTTTAGACCAAGGGCATGAGATGTGTCACTGACTTCTGTTATTTATTTGTATGTTTTGTTATTCAAGGTGTATGCACTTTTAAGAAACAGAATTTATATTTTTATGTTTGAAGCATTTTATTTCTGAAACAGCAGTTATGATACAGTATACAGTTGGAATTAAGAGACAAGTGGAAAATGTAACAAAATATAATAAATTTATTACATGATGCCCTCTGCAAGCCATATTCCTCTTCTGTCCCCCTGGCCAGCCTGTGTCTTTTGGGTGTTGACCAATAGCGTTTGTTCTGTATCGACCTATGCAAAATGCCTTTGAATTGCAGTGCTAAGTGTAAAACAAGTTACAAGATACCTCAGATATTCTGTGTAAAAGTTAGAAAAAAAACTACATCTGTGCTTACGTAATTTTCACAATTAGTGATTACGTGGCAGATCAGAGGCAGTTTGTCCTATGTTGAGCCAGACGGGAACTCATTCTAATTCAGTTGCAGCAGGCTTTTCGCATTCTGTATTGTTCTGCCTGTCCCACCGAAATTCTGTGGCAGGAGAAAACAGCAGTAGAAAAGGGCGCACTCCTTCTCTCCCCTGCTCCGCCCCTGACATACATGTCACATAACCGTCCTGTTCTGGGGACCCTCCAGCTGCCCTTTCCTTCCTTCAGGACGGAATTGCCTGTTGGAGCTGTCACATCACTTACGACCACTTGGGGGCAGTAGAAATCGTTACTATCCAATGCCTTTGCGAAGTCCTGCCTGCAGCTTAGCCTTTCCGTGAGTGTGGCAATGCGAAGGTGAGCAGTGCGAGCTTCCCCTGGGTGAGGACCCCTGGCCATCATACGTCCCCAGAGCTTGAACCCAGGTCGCACAGGAGATCCTGTTTTCCTGGAGCACAGCACCGTGGGGCTTCGGGTTGACCAGGGAGGTGGTGTCCTGGCTAAGGGCCCGTGTGAACCCCGTGCCCTAAAAACCTGAGGCACAGCCCTTGTAACCGACTAGTTTTACACGGTGAAGTTTTGCTCTAGGTTCTACTAGAAAATGTAACCATGTAGCATGCTGATTATTTAAGAGGCTTCATGTACTGACAGTGTTCACATGTCATAAAATACATATGTTTAGAAATTATGCACATGTTGAAGTTGAGATTTTGTGGCCTTAGAATCAGAAGGGTTATTTTCAAATACTGGGTCAGCATCTCTGAGTCTTCCTGAGGAAGGCGAGGGTGTGAGCCCCTTTCCCTGGACCACATGTCGTACGTGTGGCAGTGCCCCGTATGGAGCTGAAGGCCACGGACCTGGCAGGAAGTGGCTGGCCGCCTGGCCGCAGCCCCAGTGCTCCTGCCCTTCCCCAGGTGGGCCCCAGGTGCTCGGTTCCCTTTCTCAGGATCTCTGCCTGTTGTCTGGGAGTTTCTCCTCTGCACAGGTGGGGTCTGCCTCATGCGGAGCTTGGGATGCCGCCCTGATGTGCTCACGCCTTGGGCATTGTTTGCTCCCCTGCTGGCATCTGCTGCGCAGGGCGGAAACGATCTCTGCGTGTGTAACCCCGTAGCCTCCTACCCCACGTCTTAGACCTTTCAGAGATGCACATTGGTTTGGGTTGCTCTTTGGACTTAGCACAGCTCCCTTTCCTGAGCAAAGTGCGAAGGTGATTGTGTGACTCTAGTAGTCAAAATCAGGCTTCGCTGCTACCAGTGGCCTGAGGCCCATGGCATCTTCTCGTTGTCCCCTTGCCTTCCCTTTGTTTAGAAAGAATGCACGGCGGTCCGGAGCGTGCAGAGCCTCCCGGCGTGGAGAGTGGGCAGTGCAGGGGCTGCGTGCTGCGGCTCGTGAGGCCAGCACAGCCCTAGGGTGTGCGTCCGCAGGAGGTCACGGGAAGGAGCCGGTTCACTGTCACTCAGAATCGAGTCCTGGTCCTCACTTCCGGCCTCATGGTTCCCTGGAAGGAGGGCTTCCGGCGCACAGGGAGCTGCGGGTGGGGAGCGCCAGCCTTCTGGCTGGCTAGCTTCCT
>NW_004955493.1:1658478-1660505 GCF_000276665.1 Chinchilla lanigera | reverse complement strand
TTCCTACCATTTTGTCTGTAATTTGCTAAGTCCCCCCTATTATTATGTTATCCTTCTTTTACTCTTTAAAATTAAAAAAAAAAAAAAAAAAAAAAGAATCGAGTCCTGGTCCTTCAAGTCCTGGTCCTTCAGTGTGTCCGACGGGGCGGATGATCACGCCCGCAGGGGTCCACTGTCTGGCCAGACGTCCAAGTGGTTGACAGACGACGGTGAACTCTGCCCTTCCTCATAGCTTTCCCTGAGACGTGGAATGTTCTGAGGTGCCCCAGCGGCTTCCTGCTCTCCACTCATGTCTTTGTTCGGTTCTGCCTGCCTGACTCCTTTTCAGAACGCCATAACCCACTGCACAGTCTCTGCCTCCTGTGTTTACCTGTCACCTGTGACCGAAGTGCAGGGTGCGTGCGCTGGCTCCGTGGGAGCAGGCCGGTCGGTCTGCAGTCCAGGCCCGTGGTGCGCCCTCAGGAAATATTTGCTGGCTTGACAACAGATCTAACGTGGGTAAGCGACTTGACTGAGTCACCTTCCCGCCTGCAAGGTGGAGAATAAAAGGACTTGTATGTAGACTTGAAGATGGAGTGAGAATGGTGCCTCTGCAGCGCTCGGCGCAGGGCTGGGCTCAGAAGGGGCGCAGTGGTGCCCTGTACAGTGAGAGCCGCGGCACCCGGAGAGGGGCAACCCTGCTGAGTCAGAAGGGGGGGCAATGGAGCGTCTTCCAGGCAGGGGAAACTGCCCTGCTGTCTGGAAACTCTAGGCGACCAGTCTTGGTGGAATGTAGGACAGGAGGCAGTGGGCGAGGAGGGAGCAGGAAGTCATTTAAGACCTGCTACATTTGTTCTAAGGTAAATGACAAGCCAGGCATGGTGGCTCATGCCTGTAATCCCAGCACTCGGGAGGCTGAGGCAGGAGGATCGTTGTGAGTTCGAGACCAGCCTGGGCTACAAAGTGAGCTCAAGGCCAGCCTGAACTGCATAGCGCAACCCTGTCTCAAAAAGAAAAAACAAAACAAAACAACAAAGTAAATGACAATCCAGGAAGAGATTTTAATTTAGGAGAGAAAAGAGATCCAGTGTGTGTAGCATAGTCACCATGACAACCGTGGTGCAGTGGAGCCCAGCTGCAGTTCCTTGCAGGAGTCTGGGCCCAGGTGGAGGGTGGGGCCGAGAGGTGGGGCTCACCTGGCCTGGAGGTGAGCTGCTGGCTGCACTGCTGCTACAGCAGCTTGCTGGGCGGTGGGGGGGGGGGGGAGGCGGCACACCAGGGTAGTCCACTTAGTTTCCCTGTGCCTCCAGCCGCACTGTAAAACTCGGATAGTGGTGTCTGCAGGGTTACTGAGAGGCTTCACTGGGTTCGGCTTCTTCGTGTTTAATATAATTTCTAGTTTATTATTGTGCTGTCTCACTGTTTCTTTGATATTGATCCCACTTGTTTGTATCTTTCTTCTCCTTTTCATTCAATCCAGTATTTTTAGGATTTCAGCTTTTACTGTTGTTCGCTAGTTATTCTGTTACTCTTTTGTCATTGTTACCCTTGTGCTGTCACCGTGCATTCAGGAGTCCTAAAGAGGAGCAGTTTCCTTCTACCCCTGTAGAGGGTTGCCGCGCGGTCACACCGCTTAGCCCTTTCCGGTCCTTCCCCTTTGCTTTCAGATACTGGAAGTAGAATTCTATGCATATTTCGCGTCCCTTAGCGAACAGTGGTATCAGTGTTCCGTAGTCAGGGCTCCCTTAACTTACTCTTTATTCCCCTCTGCATTTCAGTTTCTGCCTGGGGTCAGTTTTTCTTCTGCCCGAAGAACTCTCTTTGCTGTGTCTTTTTAAGCCTGTGTTCATGAGGCATTCTCTTAGTTTTTATATCACTGGAAATGTCTTTATTTTATTTTTTTGTTTTTGAGATAGGGTCTCACTGTGCAGTTCAGGCTGGTCTTGAGCTCACTTTGTGGCTTAGGCTGGCCTGGAACTCACAACAATCCTCTTGCCTCTGCCTCCTGAGTGCTGGGATTACAAGCATGCATCACCACGCCTGGCAAA
>NW_004955493.1:1656406-1658286 GCF_000276665.1 Chinchilla lanigera | reverse complement strand
AATTTTAAAGAAAATAGTAAAAAAAAAAAAAAGGACAGTAGCAAAATACAAACAAAACAAAGCAAGGACATTAAAAAATGATCCAGGGTTTCAAACAACCACTGTTAATCCCTGTCATGAGGAAATGTCTTTATTTAGACTTCACTTTTGAAAGGTATTTTCACTGAAAATAGAACTCTAGGTTGGAAATTACTTTCTTTAATTTTCATCCCATGAGCTTCTGTGTTTCATTATTTATGTTGATGAATCAGTTATAAGTTTGTGCTGAGCCTTTGAAGATGTCTGAGGTTTTTTTTCCTGATGGCTTTGAGGTTGCTTGTGTTTGTTTCTCAGTTGCGTCCTGGTGGACCTCGGTGTGCTGATATTTTATTTTAATCCTCTACTTCGTGAGTCAGACTTGGAAACCACACAACTACTGTTTCCTTAAATGTTGCTTCTAATCCACTTTTCTAGCCTTTTCTAAGACTCTGATTCTGTGATTCTTGCCCAGTGAAATGAAGGCATCCTATTAAATTCGTATTTCTGATTGTGAGTACTTTTTCAGAATAAGCATGCATTCAAAATTTTGAATGCATATGTATGGTCAGCTTTCTCTTATTATAACAGATACCTCGGGGAACCAATTTACAAAGAGGAAAGGTTGACTTTGGCTCAGTGTTAAAAGTTTTAGACAGTGGTCACTTGGCTCGTTGCTTTTGGGCCTGTGGCAGCTCTTTATCCTGGTGGGAGCACACGGTGGGACAGGCTGCCCGTGTTGGCAGCCAGGGAGCAAGCAGAGGCATAGCAAAGGTCCCCTCAAGAGCACAGCCCCGGTGAGGCAATTTCCTTCCCCTGGGTCCCGCCCCTTCCAGCAGCGCTATGTGCTTCAGCACAGGAGCCTTCGGGCGCAGATGTCCAAACCATAACAGGGCACACACACGCTGGAGAATAGAATAGGGATAGGGATCGGGTAGACTAGCTTTATCTGAAATTCCAGCTGCATTGGGAATTCTGTTTTTATTCATGAACTCTGTCCGCCTCAGCGGTGTGAGGTTTTCTGGTAAGCCTGTTGTTAGGGTTTAGGTCTAGACTGTCTCCTAAAAGGCTCATATTTTAAGAGAAGGGTCTTTGGGAGGGTGCTGGGGCCATGGGGTGCTCCATTCATCAGTGGACTGGTCACTGATGATGTCGGTGGCTGACCGCTGTAAGAAGCAGGGCGTGGGTGGAGGTGGTCCCTGGGGCGTGGCCCGGAAGGCCGTGTTCCTGTCCCTCGCGCTTTCCTGCTCTCCACTTCTTGACCGCTGTGGTGTGAGCACCTTTCTTCCCTCAGACCCTTCCGCCACGCCCTCCCTGCCTTAGAGCCAGCCGACTGCCGACTGAATCTGCTAAAAAGCATGAGCTGAAATAAAGCTCTCCTTTAAGTTATGGGTGCTGGGTGTTGGGTCCAGTTGTGGGAGTGACTAAGGTGTCCATTTGTTGTGTTCTTAATTTTGGTGTTCTGCTTCTCAGTTCTAGAATTCCCATGGGCTCTTTATACAGTCCAGGTTGGTACAGTTCCCCACCTGCTGGCCTATTTTCTTAAACATGTTCCTATTTTAAAGCCGGTAGTAACTCTAGTACCGAGTCACAGATGCATCCCTCTGCTATCTGTCTTTTCTTTTGTTCTACTTCTTGGCGTGCTGTCCTGATGTAATGCTAGGCAATGGGAACAAAGCTGTAAGCGTTCTGGTTGATGGCATCTGTCTCCAGGGAGAATTCACCCTGTTCCGGTTGGCAGCTAGGAGCTGAGCTGACTTAGAACTGAGTTGTACTACTTGTTGTCTCATCCACCCATCCATCCACCCATCCATCCACCCACCCATCCATCTACCCATCCATCCATCCATCCACCCATCCATCCA
>NW_004955493.1:1599089-1656250 GCF_000276665.1 Chinchilla lanigera | reverse complement strand
CCATCCATCCATCCACCCACCCATCCATCCATCCATCCACCCACCCATCCATCCATCCATCCATCCACCCACCCACCTACCCATCCATCCATCCACCCACCCATCCATCCACTCATCCATCCATCTACCCACCCATCCATCCACTCATCCATCCATCCATCCACCCATCCATCCATCTATACATCCATACATCCATCCATCCATCCACCCACCCATCATCCACCCACCCATCCATTCAGTTCTGGGGAATGAACTTAGAGCCTTTGCTCTGAGGTATACCCAGCCCTTTTACTGTTTTGGTTTTTTTGTTTTGTTTTGTTTTTGTTGTGAGACGGGGTCTTGCTAAGTTTCCTGGGCTAGACTTGAAATTGAAGTCCTGCTACCTTAGCCTCCTGTGTGTCTCCACACCTGGTTGGGGTGTACGTCTTTTTTGTTTGTTTGTTTGTTTTGAGACAGGGTCTCGCTATGCAGTTCAGGCTGGCCTTGAGCTCACTTTGTAGCCCAGGCTGGTCTTGAACTCATGATGATCCTCCTGCCTCAGCCTCCCGAGTGCTGGGATTACAGGTGTGCACCACCACACCTGGCCTTGGGTCATACTTTTTAAAAGACTTGCCTATTTTCAGGTCAATCTGTGTAAGAGTAAGCATTCATTCTGTCATTCATTCCACAAGGATGCCTACTATGCCAAGCACCATCTGGGACTTGCGCCTTATCAGCAAACCAAACAAAAATTTCTCCCTTACCGGAGTTTATCTTCCAGTTCATTGGCCTAGAATTTCATCACAAAATTGGTAAGAATCAACCGCATCTGGGACTAGCTTCCTGAAGAACTGGGAGGGTGGAGGTAAGTTGGCCCTGAGGTAGCATGGAAGCCAGGAGCAGTGGCGCAGGCCTATAATTCCAGCACTTAGGGAGGCTGAGGCCTACAAGTTCAAGTCCTGTCTGGACAAATTACCAAGGCTGTGTCTCAAAATGGAAAACTTAAAAAAGAAAAAAGCTGAGGATGTAGCTCAGTGGTAGAATGCCCCTGGGTTTGATACCGCAGTACCAGGAAAGGGCAAACAGAAACAACCACCAATATAGAGGTCCACACCAAAACATGCCTGATTGTTCCTTCCCTCATTCCCACAGCCCAGACTTCCCATCCCAGGAATAACACTGCGATCCACCCTGGCGACTCAGTGCAGACCTCGGATCCGTTTTTATTTCTTCTCCTCAGGCCCCCTCCTTCTATGTAAGTGCACAAGCCTTGCCCACCTCCACACCCTACATCTGTCGGTGTCGCCTCTCCATGGACAGCACTGCGTCCACGCCGCTGGTCTCTAGACTGGGCTCCTGTGTTACCTCTATGTGTGTCTGCTTGTCCAGTCCCATCTGTCTTGGCCCGTCCTTGCTGCTCTAACAAAATGCCTTTGGTAATTTATAAGCAGTAGGGATGTATTGCAGTCCGTTTGGGAGGCTGGGAAGTCTACGATCAAAGTTTCAGTGGGTTTAGTGTTTGGGAAGGGCCTGCTCTTCAGAGAGTACACCTGCTCCGTGCCCTCCCCTGTGCATGGAGCAGACATGCTCCCGTGAGCCCCTTATGAGGCACTGGTCCTAGTCTCGAGCCTTCTGTTCTCAGTCACCGGCAGATGCCTGCCCCTTAGCACTGCTGCGCTGGAGACTGGGTTTCAACGTATGAATAGGTGTATGTGGGGCAACTTCAGACCATAGCTCCTCTTGTATCACCCTTCACTTCAGACGCAGAATCTACCTTTTTGTGTCTTGAACGACAGCCTTGGCATCTGCCGTTTGCTCTGCTGGGAATACTCTTGCCCTGGACGTCCGTGTGGCAGGCCTTTCTCGTCTCAGATGGACGCTCTAAAATTCCCTAGGCCACCGTCTTGAATGTGGCTGTCTCACTCTGTGGTCACTCTTGTTTTAATAGCCCTGCTCAATCCCTGAAACCCTTTATTCACTGGTTCACCATCCTCCCTCCCCCGTGACACGCAGCTGCCGGGAGAGCGGCATCTTTGATCTGTCCTTTCTTTGATGCCTGCGTGCCGGTCTGGGTTCCTTCGGCTGTAGGAAATTGAGCATCCAAACGAAGCAGACTCCACTTTTTCAATTTAAAAGAAATTATTTATTTTTATGGTACTGGGGAATGAACCCGGGGATTTTGTGCTGAGCTGCACCCCCACCTCTTTTTAATTTTTGTTGTTGAGACAGGTTCTTGCTAAATTGCTAAGTTGCCCGGGCTGGGTTTGAATTTGTGATCCTCCTGCCTCAGCCTCCCAGAGTGCTGCCATTGCAAGCGTGTGCCACCATGTCCTGCTCATTTTTTCAGTTTTATACATACACATACTGAGTTCCAGAAAGAGTCGTCAAGGGAGGATTCACCACTCACTGGAAAGTTATTTTTTCATCATTATTATACACCTGTGTAGATAGACTCTTTCAGACCGTGCAAATATCCCATTTTTCTTGAACCCTGAGCCTGCTAATCTTAGCACCCATCAGTGTGGACCTTATCTGCAAGCATTTTCATTACTGTCATTCTAATGGTGGAGGAAGGACACTTTACAGCTCCCCCACTGGGGACTTCAGAGGCCGGGTAACCTGCAGGGTCGGCTCACTGCCTCAGTAATCTCAAGAGCCAACCCTATTCTCTGCCAGTCTGCGTGTGTTTGTCTTTATCCTCAGACTTACCTTCCATGGTTGCCACAGTTATGCAAATGTGACATCATCTAAGACGTATCTTCCTCCACCTCTGTCTCTTTTAAGCAGAATGCAAAGTGTCTCCCAGAACCACCTCCACTCTGAAAACCACTCAGATCCCACTCAGAAGGATCTAAGTCACCAGGCCGTGACCGAGTTGCGAAGAAGGTGCAAGAAGTGTCTGGCATTCCTGTCTGGGGTGGGGTGGAGCACAGCCAGCACAGAAAATACTTGGGAGAGTGTCAGGAGGCAGCCATGGCATCTGCCCCATCGCATGGCCTGCAGCTTTTGAGGCGGTGTCCTGCCCTGCACCTGCTGGGGCTTAGTAAATGTGTGTCAGTGGATGAGGTTCTTTGTTGCCTGGAGGTTTATAATCTGCCGTTACCTGCGACATCAGTGCTCTTGACCATGGAATCAGAGAGAAGAGTGATCTAGACAGATTTAGATTAGGGGAAGGATGAGGTCAACGTGCCGACCCAGGTGGCTGTGGCGGGTGTCCGGCGGGGTGACACCCTCGTCTCACGGTGGCTGAGTCTCCAGCAGGGTGAGACCCTTTGCTCTGCAGTCCCCTTCACAGGGCGTTGGAGAGACCGCAGCAGGCTGAAGGGGAGGCAGAGAAGTTTCTTGCTCGGCCCAATCGCCACCGCCCCGGAGGTTCTCCAGAGGGAGAGGGGCTGAGGGAGGGCTCTGCCCTGTACTCCTGTGAGTCCCGCTGTGGGGGCTCTGCTGCAGCCTGGTAGCTTGTTTGGTAAATAATGATATTGTCGTAAATATTTAATAAGTCAAGGGACTGCGGCGCATGAAAAATGGATGAGGTCCCTGTGTGGGAAATGCAGGCTTCTCCCTGCGTGTGCTCTGGAGGAGGCAGTTAGGGTCTGACGTGTACTCGGGCTGACACCTGTATTTGTGGCGGGGCTGATGAATGGCCGGAGAAGTATTCTCCGTGTTTAGGAAGCATCAATCCGTCATGCTGGAGTGTAGGCCGAGGGAGGAATTCGCAGCCATCAATATTGCCCGTGTTTATTAAGC
Source organism: Chinchilla lanigera (assembly GCF_000276665.1). Lineage (NCBI taxonomy): Eukaryota > Metazoa > Chordata > Mammalia > Rodentia > Chinchillidae > Chinchilla > Chinchilla lanigera. The sequence goes on along the minus strand of NW_004955493.1, from coordinate 1,652,524 downwards.
GTCTCGTGCTGCGGGAGACAGCGAGGCCCGCTCCGGCCCTGGGCGCAGCGCCTCTGGAAAGGGCACGGCGGCTCCGTGATGAATGACTTTAATAAGAAGCAGCTTGGAAGTACCTTCGAGTAAGAAACTAATAGCAATAATTAGATCTTTCTTAATCATTTATTTATTTTATAATGTATGCCCTGCCTGCTTCTGGAAAAAGAATGGAAGTACCTTGCAATTAAAACGCATCTACCCGGGATGGTTCAAATGAAGATAAACAGGAGATCAGAAACCGTATTGAGGGAGTGAATTCTTCTTAATCAACTTTCCGGCTACCAGCGGAGAATCGTGTATTCCCTTTCCTCAGCAGTGACCTCTTGCTTTGTGGAGCCGCGGGAGCAGATGCACAGCAGCGGCTGGTGGCGTCACGGGGGCGGGAGGCTGAGGCAGAAGCATGACGTGACCTGCGTCCTCAGCTTCTCGGCGCTGGGTGCCGGCCACATTTGCATTTCATTTATCATTGCTCCAGACCCATCTGTGTGTCTGCAGCAGGGCAGCATGAAAAATTAATGCCCCTGTGTCAGGCCAAGCTTGTCAGAGCGACGGCGCAGAAGGGGAACAACAAAACGGTGTCACACACGGCGCTTGCTACTTAACAACCACTCTGGTGTTCTCTGAGCCTGTGCTCCTTCTCCCGAGCCTGTGTGTCGGGGATAATGGGCTTCCACAGCCGGTCTCTCTCCGCAGGCCGAGGGCACAGGGCCCGTCTCCGGGTGGGGCCTCCATCCGCGTGTCAGGAGCTGGATTACCGCTGCCCGGTGAAGGGAAGTCCCTGTGTGCAGAGCTGGGTGGCCTGCGTTCCCCGAGCCCTCCTGGGCACAGAGGAGGAGGAAGGCAGCTCCCCCTCTCCCTGGACCCTCAGAAAGCAGGCTGCCCCGGAGATATTCTAGTTGGCAGCGCAGCTCCCCCATACCTGGGGAGCAGGTGGGTGACAGGACAGGAGGTCTTGAGCCCCTGTTGCTTTAGGACCTTCGTGGGAGGTAGAGTGGAGGTTTCCCAGCACGTTTTGATGTTCTGCAGATCTTTGTTCCATCTGATCTGATGTCGCCTTCTTGCTGGCCTTGGGTCGTGGAAGTGGAAATGGCCCACGCTTCCAGCAGTCGGAATGCTCCGGTGCAATGGTTTGTCCCAGGTTGTGGAACCGGACTGCCTGGGTTCAGATCCCTGCCTTGTCACTTCGCGACCTGTAACAATCTTTGTGTCTCAGTTTCCCACATATTTAAAGTAGTTGGAGAAGCTTGTGTTGCTTGGTATTAATTGGATTAGTGGTTATGCTTCCCCTGATCTTCATCCGCGGTGGCTGGACGAGGGAGGGTCACAGAACACAGTGGCTGAGCTTTGTACAGTATTGAAAAACTCACATGACCGGATCGTTGGCACAAGAGTCAGGAGATCGGCCTGAGGCGGAAGAATCTACGTCCTCTTCTGTCCTGTTGACCTACAGAAGAACACAAATCCCTCTTGCCTCTGTTAGGTTTATGAGGTGAGCTACCTCCATCCCAGACAGGTCCTCTTCTATGAGGTAGAAAGGAACCACCCTTTTCTGACTTTTGTGGAAGGTTAGTAGTATTCTGAATGTGGAAGCACTGGCTCTCTTTCCTTTTATATATTAAGATCCCCTTGGAAATTTTTAGAAAATAATATTCTCCTAGACAGTCTGATCCAGTTGGTCTCAGGTGAGGCTTGGATGATTGCATATTGTTAAGCTTCCCTGGATGGTTCTGACCGCAACCTGGGTTGAGAACCTCTGGTTTAAGGTAGACCAATGCTTGCAGTGTTTAAATCTGGAGTGTATTTCCTGTTAAACAATGGAGGAGCTGGTGGATAAGTGGGGAGAATCTGCAGGAGGCATGTAGAACTGATGACAAGATCAGGAAGGGGCTGAGCATTCTGGTATAAAAGGGCTGTGACATAATTTTGCATGGGAAATGGATGATAAATATGGTTATAAAACAGTGGGTCCGAAATGGCTGGAGTCTGGGAAGACACCACCAGTGTCCTGGCTGTGGCCCATGCCGTAGGAACTTCTGTTAACAGCAAGAGTGGAGGGAAAGTGAGGGGCATTGCGTTCTCTGGGTGAAGGACATTGTCTTCTGCCGTTGGACCTATAATTTTCCTCCATGATCCACCCTTCCCTACGCAGTCAGAGGCTACTTTTCCAGCTGCGGCCCTACAGGTCAGTGTAGATTCCATCAGCCTGCCTAGGTTTTTTTTTTTTTCAGTACTGGGGATTGAACCCAGGGTTGCGCTAACACTCGGCTACATCCCTGGTCCTTTAAACATGCTTTCTTATTTATTCATTTATTTTTATTTATATTCTGAGACAAGATCTTGCTAAATTGCCCAGGCTGACCTTGAACTTGTGATCCTCCTGCCTCAGCCTCCCCGGTAGCTGGGGTTACAGGTGTGTGCTAATGTGTGTCAGCCAGTGTGTGAGTCAGACACTAGGGGTGTGTTGTTAAGCAAAACTGACATGTTCTTTACCTGTATGTAGCCTGGAATCAAGTGCAGAGAAATATATTAATTGAATATCCTCGCTGACCCATAATATTAGCAGAGAATTATTAACATTTTTCTAGCTTATTTAGGTCTATCAGAGAAATAAGAGAAGAATATTAGCCCTTAGTAATGGTTGAGTTTGTAATGGGGAGAACTCTAGTGTCAGTTTGGTTTTTAAGATTTAGGCTTTCCCCTCTGACAGGACTACAGAGAAATAAGCCAGAGAAAAGGATTTTATAGGCCAGGTGACAGTAGGAAGCCACGTGTCTGATCCTTTCCTCCAATATCTTATTGAAATGTCCTAGCTTAAAAACAAAGAATGCTCTGAGCAACTTGACGCAGAGGTGAAGTCCTTCCGCGGGAAACACATGAAAGTGACGCCAGTGGATTGCTTGCTGCTGGGAGAGGCGGGGACCACCAGACTCTTGCCTTGCTTGACACAGTAGTCTAAAGGGGATTCCCTCAACCCCAGCCTCTCAACCCGATGAGGAAGGACAGAGACGGAGGCCAGTAAGCACGGGCAGAGGGATGCGAGGGTGGTAATGAGCTTCCAGCCACGGGCAAAGGTTCTCAGGAGTGGGACTCGCAGTGCTTCCGGGAGCGGTAGACACTGGGGTCTCTATTTGGATGAAGCCCACCAGGCAGCTGATTAGAAAGGGGCGTCTTATAAACTAAGGTGGGAAATAATCAAATATACCCACAGGAGAAGGTTTTTCGCAAATGATGAGACTCTGCGGGACCCTGCAGGGTGTGTTTATCACAGTTTTCTGCAAATGAGGCCAGTTAGATAAACAATTATGATGAGAAACGCAAGATTTGCTTCTTTTTTGGTTTCAAAGCCATCACCACGAGGGACTGTTAATCAGGCTCACTCTTAGCCATGGGCATTGAACTATCAGGACCTTATTTCTGTGAAAAGTCTCCAGACGCATGAAGAAGTTTGTTACAGTGAGATAGGGAAGCTGCCGTAAGGCCGCAGAGCATGTAACACGTCGGGAATTCGGCTGCTGCAGCAAGTTTAGGAGGGTGAGGCAATGATATAAAAAAAGCGGGGTGCTGTGAAGCGGTGTGATCAGAAAAACAAAAGAATTTCTGGAGCTGGGAAGCATGACTGGAAAACAACTGAACGGTACACTCAATGAATTAAGTCTTTACCAAGAAACCCCTCTAGACCTTTGTGTTAAAAGGACAAAAACCACAGAAGACAAAGATATGAGACTAGATCAAACAGTTCAATATTTGTGTTCCAGAGAAGTTCCAGAAATACATCATGAAGTAGATGGAAGAAAAGAAAGAATCAAAGCCGAAAAATGTCTTGGTCTGAATACTTAAATTTTTATGTCAGAGGGGCTCCCTGCTGGATGTGGTGGTGCATGCCTGTAATCCCAGTCCCCCGGGAGGTGGAGGTAGGAGGACTGCAAATTGGAGGGCAGTTTGGGCAGTTTATCAAGAGACTTAGCAAGAGACCCTATCTCAAATAAAAAATAAGGAGCTGTGCGTGGTGGCACATGCCTGTAATCCCAGCACCCTGGGAGGTGGAGGCAGGAGGATCACAAGTTCAAAGTTCAAGCCTTAGTGAGATGCTGTCTCAAAATTTTAAAAAAGTCTGATGATGTAGCTCCGTGTGAAGGGCCTTGAGTCAATGTCCTCTACCACAAAAAAGAAGGAAAACAAAAAAGGGGCCAGGGATATAGCTCCGTGGCACAGCGCCTGCCTGGCAAGCGTGAGCTCATGAGTTCAATTCTTGGTACCAAAAAAAAAAAAAAAAAAAAGATAAATAGGAGGTACAAACATATGTGGTTAGTGTTTAAATTTTAAAAATTTATTACTGTAAAAGATATATCACCATTAATCCTCCTCAAAGTATTCTGTCTCATTTTGAGCATGCTTATCCCAGCATTCCTGGTACTTTCTAAAGCAGTTTGGGAAGTCCTTTTTTGTGGGTGTCTTATGAAGGGTGATAGAAAATACTATGGCTTCTGCTGCTGAGTGCCGTCCAACAGAAAGGCAGGCTCTTAAAAAGGTTATGATGTGTCTTTACCATGTTATTCATTGGATCTGGTACCCGGCAACCTCTGACTTTTCCTCAGTCAAAATCACCATGAAAGGAAACGCTTTTGAGTCAGTTCAGGACATCAAGGCAATCATGACAGGACAGCTACAGACACAAAAGAGAACTTGCAGAACTGCTTCAGAAAGTGGGCAACAACTATGCGGTATGTTCAAAGCAGGGAGTATTTTGAAGGGAATTAATGGCAATGTGTCTTTTATGATAATAAAATTTTAAAATTTAAACATTCACGTTCTGTACTACATCTTGTGTAAGTTGTAAATCTTTGTGATCTTGACTTAGGCAATGGTTTCTAAGATATGGCACCAAAACCACAGACAACAGAAGAAAAACATAGACAATTTGACCTCAAAATTGAAAACTTTTGTGCTTTAAAAGACACCATAAAGTAGCAAAAAGACAATCCGCAGAATAGGATACAATTTTTGCAAATTGCATATCTGATATTAGCAAATGTAAACAGTTTACAACAAGAATGCAAAGACAAATGGCTCAGTTTGAAAATGGGCAAAGAAAGCCAGGTGTGGCGGCACACGCCTGTAATCCCAGCACTCAGGAGGCTGAGGCAGGAGGATCCTTGGGAGTTCGAGACCAGCCTGGGTTACAAAGTGAGTTCAAGGCCAGCCTGAACTACATAGTGAGACCCTGTCTCAAAAAAGACAAAAAATAAATAAATAAATAAAAATGAGCAAAGAATCTGAATACATAGTTCCTCAAAGAAGATCTGCACGTGGCCAAGAAAGCACACAAAAAGATGTCAGCACCACTAGCCATCAGGTGACTGCAAGCTGAACCTACAGTGAGATACCGCCTCACACCGTTAGGATGGTATGATAGAGGGGGTGGATAGTAACAAGGGGTGGAAAGGATGTGGAGAAACTGGAGCCCCCTACACTCATGGCTGGAAATGTAAAATGGTGTTTTAGAAAACAATATCAAAAAGTTAAACCTAGACTTAACATGTAATACAGAATTCCAACTCTTAGGTATGTGCATGCCCCAAAGAACTGAAAACAGATGTTCAAACATTTGATTCCATTTTTATGAAATGTCTGAAGTAGGCAGATCTGTAAGAAGAAAATATATGAGTGAATGCCTCAGGCTGAGGACAGTGGAGGGGGACACTGGGGAAACGGGGGGTTCTCCCAGTGGGTGCGGCGTTTCTTGTTAGGGAGATGAAATACTCTAAAAAAAGATTGTGGTGGTGGTTGTATGACTTTGTGACTATACTAAAAACTATTGAACTGAACTGCATAATTTATACAGATGAATTATATGGTATAAGTCATTAAAAAGAATCAAATGTCAGTGAAATAGAGTTGGCTAGGTAATGCTAGTCTATTAGAATAAATAAAAATATCTTATTGGGAAAAATAGGCTATTTGTAAGGAAAATGGATAATGTATTTTTACTATAGGAATTTTCATGTATAATGGGTTCTACTTACCCCTCACTTAGCTCCACCAGTTATCAATATTTTCCAATCTTATATCATCATCTCATAGCATATTTTTAATACAACAGTGGTAATCTAGAAACACATAGACTCTTTTCCACGTTCAGAGATACATATTTAGTATTCTTTCCAGTTGTCCATAGAATACTTTTAAAGGATTATTATTCACTGAAGGTGAGAATTTCCTGTCTTGTGTACACGCTGAATTCTTTGTCACTCGGAAGTACTTTCAGATGAAAGTAACAAGAAGCTCGACCATGCTGGCGTGTATGAACATGAATCTACTTTTTCTCACATAAGAAATCATGGTAGGCACCTCTGATATTGGTTCTCAAGCTCAACACTGTTGAGAAAAATAGTTCTGATATTCCTTTGGTTTTTCTCCAGTTAATAATCAAGACAAGAACGAGGGAGACAAAGCAGCATCGATATCAGAAAAGGGAAGTATTCCAGGGACCCCACCAAGCTACGTTTATATTCAGGTCACACGGCCACTTCTGTCTGCAAAGTGGGTGGGAAATAGGGGTTCGGAAGTGGGGGGTGGGTCACCAGCTAACAATGTCTGCCAGGCAGCCCCTGTTATAAAGTAGGAGGTCTCTCAGTAGTTCTGTATAAAAGTCTGTTGAGTGTGTACGGTAGGTGTTTATTCAAAAACATTCAGGGCTCCTCCGTATACAGGATAAAGCATCTATGTTCTGCTGAACTCAGGCATTTGAATTTTCTTTGCTCAATAAAATGGGCGCAGAAGTGGCACATTCTGAAAAGCTCTCTCTGTTCTGCGGACATGAAAGTCTGTGTTGAGGTGGGCTTTCTGGCAGCTTGGGTCCTTTAGGGACGGACCTGTGAGACCCTCTAGCTTGTCCCTGATGAACACACGATATGAGCAAGGGTTAACATTTGTTACTTAAACCACTGAACCTGTTTTGGTTGCTTGTTACTGCAGCCTAACTTACCCTATGCTGACTAATGCCGTGCCTGTACCAGGTTACAGAGAAGTCCGTAAGAAATTCTCCATATTAAAATTTTGCAGATGACATTTTCTGATCACATTAGTAGAAAGAATATGCTTCAGTGATAAGGTAAAGTAAAAGATAGTCACTAGAAATTTGAACAACATAAAAATAACTCTCTTATCAAAGCAGAAATCAATACTAATAGGGGAGTCTATTTAGATGTTTAAGAGAATAGGGCTACTATATAAAAATACATGTGTGTGTGGGTGACTAAAGTTATTCTTAGCAAAATCCAGACTCTAAAGCTGTTATTACTGAAATAAACACGCTTACATGTTTAAAGGTTGAAAATAATTGAATTTAGAATTTGAAATAAGAAGTAGAAAATGAACAGCAAAGTAAACATAAAGTCAGAGGAAGCAACTAATATGGATAACAGCATACAGTAATCACGAAGCAAAAAGTGAGCAGGATTGATAAAACACGAATTGGAACTTTAAACCAACGGAACAGATACATCTCTGAAAATTGACTCCTTCTAAAACAAGAGAAAAGAGATTCCATGCAAGTGATGGGGAAGGGCTGGGTATAGCGGTACATTTCTGCGGTTTGACACGACTGTCAAAATGCAGAATGTGTGTACCCTGAGAAAGTGGTGAATACATTAGTGTTGGATGGAATCGTACGAGGTTCTCGAATGTGCAGAGTCCTGAAAAAATAGCACGTTTTGTGATCCTTTTGGGCATCTGGACCCGCCGAGAAGGGGCGAGATGGAGATGCTTCTCCACAGATTGGAGAAGATGTCTCAATATTTCCTGGCTTGTGGGTGGGCCACGTGACACGGTCCCCAATTATCTGAACCCGGAGCAAGGGGAACAGTCCTGACTATCCCACTTCGCTTTGCTCTTCTTCCTCTAGAAATTTCTCCTCGATTGTTCACATCCTTGAAAACACAGAACTCATCACCAGGACCCAGAGCACCCCTAAACTTTGTGGGGGTCCCAGCAAAGCCTGACCACTCGCTGAATTGACGGCCGACTCTGAGGTCTTCGGAGAAGCGCCTCGGCTCAGCTCGCGCTTTCTCGCGCTGTAACGCAGGGCTGTTCCCGGGCCGGACGCAAGCGCCCTCCTCCTTTACCGTTTCCCCCAAGTTTAGGAGGATTAGCGTTTGGGACGGGAGGCTGAGGCCTACCATGAGCTCCGGACCTATCTGCCCTGAGCAGCTCCATCTCAAAGGGGAGGCTTCTTCTTCAGTGCCCCGAGTTCTAGAATGCAAAGTACAGATGCATCCAGGCTCCTGGCCGGGAGTAAATCTGAACCATTTAGAATTCATTGCTGGAAATAAATGACACACCGTTCATTTGTGCATATTTATGTTTATTCACTCGCTCATTAATTCTCTCAGAAATATTTCTTTACTTAGCTACTTACTACTGGGCATTTTACCAGACTCTGGAGCTTCGGTAACGTGCTAGTTAATCTTAATTGCGAACTTGACGGGGTTAAGAGACTTCTGGAGAGAGGACTGGATCTTGGGGTGCTACGCTCGTGCGTGGATTAATCCACTGATACTCAGAGTTGCATAGCAGGGTGGGGGCCAGCCGGAGGAGGTAGGTCGCTGGGGTGAGCCTTTGGATGGCGTCTCTCTCCCTCTGGCACCATCCCCATGAAGTGGGCAGCTTTGTGCCATAACGTCCCTTTGCCATGATGTCCCTGCCTTGGAGCCAGATGACCAGCACAGGAAACCATTTTTTTCTTCAAAAAAAAACCCCAAAAAACCCCCTTGCTCTCCTGGAGCTAGCATTGCGGAAGAGGAGGTAAGCAATAAACAGAGCAGACCGGTCAAGTAAAATGTGTATCAGAGAGTAGTAAGGGGGCTGGGGATTTAGCTCAGCGGCAAAAGCGCCTGCCTGGCAAGCGCAAGGTCCTGAGTTCGATTCCCGGTATCGGGAAAAAAAAAAAACAAAACCTAAAAGAGAGTAGTAAGGTCTGTGGAGAAAAATGAAAAATGGGGGCGGAGGTCAGGAAGTATGGGGCATTCGTGGTTTTAAGCAGAGAAATTAAACAGCCCACTGACAGGTGCCATTTGAGTAGGGAGTGAGGGGGGAGTCCTGCAGATTTCAAGAGGGAGATGTCCAGCCACAGGGGAGCACAAGTTGAAAAACCCTGAAGAGGAAACACGTGGAGATTGTTTGAGGGACCAGCAAGCAGGTCAGAGCTGGAGCGGAAGGAGTCGAGGGGAAGCAGCGGGAGCCGACGTCAGGGGGCCCCGCAGGGTGGACGCGCCCTCAGACAGAACCGTGGCTGCTTTCTGAGCGCGCTGCGAGCTAGAATCCCGAGCAAGGGGCTGCTGGGCTGAAAGCAGACTGCGGTGAGGCTTGGATACACGCAGCAGGCCGGTCAGGAGGTTTCCCTGGTGAGCTGGGTGAGAGGCGATGATGGCTTGACCCTGGGTTACTTTGTGGAGGTGATCAAAGTGCCGGAGGCGGGAATGTCGAAGATCGAGCTGCGGAGAGGGGCGCAGAGGTAAAGAGAGGAAGCTGCGACCCCGAGAACCCCTGGTTTCCATAGCAAACCCCGCAGAACCGCGGGATCCCTTACAATTCGCCTTTCCTCCGCCTCCTCCTCTCCACGGCCCTGCGTGAGATCACCTCTGAAAGCTGTGCCCTGGAACTCAACCGTTCTCCCTCCAGAGGGCTCTGCTTCCCGTGCTTGGGCTGGAAAAGCAAAAACGCAGGAGAGTGGAGAGTGAGCCGGGGCTCATCTGAATTCTGCTTCGGTCCCCTTGCTCTCTTCAGTGACAGCAGAGAAAAAAAATTCCTGTGTTACTTGCTCAATGAAAAGCAATATTTAATTAGGGCCGAGAGAGTTAGACAAGCAAACAATTAAATGTTCCATTACGATCGGTCGTGAGCCATTTAAGCTTCAGTTCAATAAAGAATCATTATAGAGGTCTCATAGAAATGAAAATATAAATAGAGCAAATTTGTGTTGCATTTGCACCGTTTCCTTGGGCTGTAGGATCTGAAGGCAGTTTGCCCGTGGTGGAGGAAGGCTCCCAGCCCCAAGGGGGCTCGGCACAGACCTGAAGAAGGCGCAAGGCAGACGTGTCCACCCGCTGGCCGGGGGGGAAAGAAGGAGAGGAACCTGTTGGTTAAGCCGGTTTGAACCAGAGCAACAGGGATCTTTTCATCTTATTTTTAATGTCTGAAAAGCAACATGAGTATTCTGCCTGCGAGGGCGAAGTAGCTTGAAAGAAACTCCTGAACATCTTTGAGATGCTGGATTATAGAATAAACATGTCTAATAAAATTCCCTGGTCCCACAGCTTGGAGGATTTGAAAGGAACTCTAGACTGTTTCAGGAAGGCTTTGTTTCTCGGTAACCGGAGAGACACCTGCAGAGGGTAAGTCACACCGAGGGCTGTGAGGTGAAGGTGCCACCCGCCCTGAGCCCTGCAGCCAGGACCCCTCCAGGCCTCTGGGGCTGCACAGGTGCAAGCTCAGGCACCCTCACCTTGCCCCCTCTCAGAGAGTTGTCCACACTCCAGGAGCCTCAGCTTCCTCCGTGGAACAAGCAGGCTGTCCCAGGGACAGTGTTCGGATGTGCTCTCAGTGCGAAGCAGGCTTTAGTCGGCTGCAAGGAATGGAAGCCCGACTCAAATTGGTTGAAGCAAATCAGTGGGATAAAAGGGTCAGGTTTGGGACAAAAGCCTTTAGGTAAAGAGATGTGATTTTGCCTGAGCTCTAGAGCAGGTGTTTCCAACCTGTAGTCCACAGCCCCGGGCAGCTAGTCATGCCGCCCTAGAAGCTTGGGAACTTTTAACATTGTGGTTTGACTGTCAGAGACTTTTTTTGTTAGTACATGTCGGCAGTACAGCCATCCTGGGGAGCTGGTACACACCCATCTCTTCCTGTTTTAGCTCCACCTCCCTCCGTTTCTCAGGCCACCCCCTTCCCTCTTTCTGTAGCACGCAAAGATCGTGTTTCTTGTGGGGAGGTGGCGCACACACACAACGCATCCCAGTTCCGTTTTTTTATTCCATCCCGCAGTCCCCATTAGTGATATCTTCATGACTCTATTTCGTGACACACAGGTGCAATGGAGCCCTGTAGGGGAGGGCACACGGGAGGGCTACCTCTGCTTCCTGTGACCGTCACCCGTGTCCAGCTGAATGGATACCCACATGTATCAGATGTTCCACACACTTGTGAGACTTAGTGGGTATAACAGCGATTCCTGACAATAGTATTTCAACCTACCTGTCCATATGCGTGGCTGTGAAGTTAGGTGTCTTGTTTACTTTCCTCTCATTGCTGAGACAAAATACCTGATGCCCAAAATTAAGGAAGGAAAGGTTTATTTAGCTCACAGTTTGTGGAGGTTTCAGTCCGCACTTGGCTGGCTCCAAGGCAGAGTGGCACATGGCAGAGGGCAACAGCTCATGGCGGCTGAAGACAGCAAAAGCAAGAAGAGCAAAAAGGGAGGAGCTGCGGCAAGCAGCCTCATCCTCTCCCTTACATAGGCAAACTACCCTCCCCAGGGTGAGTGTAGCTCTCGCACCCATGAATCAAAAACCCTAAAAGCCCACCCTATGACTGTGTGTGGCTTTGGGGGGACACCCAGACACAAATAGGACATCCATACCAATAGGTATTTATTGTTATTCAGCAGATATGTAAACGTTTTCTTATTTGATTACTAAATGGGCGTATGTAAATAATTTATTAAAATATAAAAAGGAAGTTTTTTTACTTATGTATACTCACTGTATTATATACTTTATATGCAGTCCAAGACAGTTCCTCCTTATTCAGTGTAGCCCACTCACTCCAAAATTTGGGCAACCAAAGAGCATCCTTTCTCCTGTGAGCACATGGATGCATGCAAAATGTGTGTACCCTGAGAAAGTGGTGAATACATTAGTGTTGGATTGAATCGTACGAGGTTCTCGAATGTGCAGAGTCCTGAAAAAATACCATGTTTTGTGATCCTTTTGGGCATCTGGACCCGCTGAGAAGGGGAGAGATGGAGACGCAGCCGGATGAAAAGTCAGAGGCCATGGGTCCCGGCCGGGCTCTTCATGGCTGCCACATCTGAGGTCAGTCAAACTCATTTTTTTCAGTTTTATTTTTAATCGACAAGCTTTTGGTTATAATTTGGCTCCCCATGTGGCCTTCCCTACAGCAGAAAACGTGGTGAGTAAACCAATTATATCTCTCACTGTAGATGAATGCTGTGGAATTGCCGCTCATGCATCAAGTTCGGTTTCATGTGAGTCTGCCTTGGAGAAATGAGTTCCTGGTCATGGTCCAGATGAGATTTCAGCCTGATCAGCGGAGAGCTGGACTGAGACCCTTGTGGTTCCACCAAGCAAATGCCACTTGTCTTAGTTACTTTTCTCTCATTGTGGAGACAAGATACCTGACACTCAAAGTTAAAAGGGAAAAGTTTCATTTAGCTCACAGTTTGTAGAGGTTTCAGTCCATAATTGGTTGGCTCCAAGGCAGGGTGGCATGGCAGAGGGGCATTAGCAAGGAGACAGAGTTCATGGCAGGCAGAAGGTAGTAATGCAGGAGGCAAGATCACAGCTGTTTCTATCCCTTATATCTTATCCAGGCTACTTAGGGCAGGGAGCACTCACACCCTTAATCCTAGATCCTAGCACTGCACCATGAATCAATTCCAGCATCATACACTTTAGATCCAGCCACCTCTGAAAAATCCCATCTGTGACCTCATGAGACTTTGAGGGAACATCCAGACACAGCCACAACACCACCATAAACAGTTTTTGGAACTCAGGCAGGCTGCCTTTTTAGAAACTTCCTCACTGCCAAGCTCCTTTTCTGATCTTCTGCATTACAACTATGAGAGAAGTTTGTTTGGGTGGATGACAACTATGAGGTCTTTTCTTCTTAACATTTTGTTTAGTTTTCTTTTTAATGGACAGACTATAGTTATACATATTCATGGGGTACCACATCATATTTTGATGCATATATATGTTGTATAATATTCAAACAATATTAAGCACATCTATCTCCTCTGATAGTTACCATTTCTTCATGGTGAGAACATTTAAAATCTTGTCTTCTAGCTTTTAAAAAATAGACAGTATACTGTATCGCACTTCTGTGCAATAGAATGTCAGAATTTATTTATCCTATTTAACTGTAACTTACTACCTATTTACCAACCTTTCCCCACCCCTGAATTCTCCCCAACCTCTGGTAATTACCATTTGACTCTCAATTCCCATGAGACTGACTTTTTAGCTTCTACCTATGAGTGAAAATGTGTTACTTGTTTTTCTGCACCTGGTTTATTTCTCTTAATACAGTGTCTCCAGGTCCACTCATATTATCATGAATAAGTAAGTTGGTCAGCTTTCTGTGACTGTGACAAAGTACCTGAGATAATCAATTTAAAAGGAGGAAATGTTTATTCTGGCTCAAGTGTCAGAGATTTTGATCTATGTCCATTGGCCCCCTTGGGGCCTGTGGCAAGTCCTTATATTATGGTGGGAGCACAGCAGGGAAAGAAGCTGCTGACTTCAGGGCAGCTGGGAAGTGAAGGACGGGAGAAGAAGGGAATGGAGCCTCAATAACCCCTCTGAGGGCACACCCACATCGACCTGACTTCTGCCCCTCACAGCCCAGACCCTAAAGGTTCTACTACTTCCCAGCTGCACTACAGGGGGGAGCCAAGCTTTCAATACATGGGTCTTTGAGGAAGATGCCAGAACAAAACTACAGCAGTAGTATTTTATCCTTTTGATGACTGAACAGTATTCTATTGTGTGTATGTACACATCTTCTATATCTTCACATTTTCTTTTTCTATTCATCAGCTGATGGACCACCAAATCTTATGTGAAAGGACCTATTATTGTTTAAAGCATCTGTGATACCATGAGCACAATGCAGAGGCTGACAACCATGTGTCCCAAGAGGGCAGCTACCCAGTAGATAGGTGGAGCAATAAGACAGAAGGAGTCTGGCTTCCTGGTAGATATGCGGACAACCCACCAACCCGTAGACTCTTCATGACAAAGAAGCAAATTCCTAACTTTTGAAAGCCATTGCTCTATTGGCTCTCTCTCTTACAGCAGCTAATCTGGTAGCCTAACTTGTACAGAGCTTTGTTCCTTGTGTACATGGTGAGAGAGGACAGACAGGAGATTGTAGGTTCTGCCCAAGATCACTCTTGACGGATATCTAGGATATTATGTGGGGAGTGGCACTGGCTGTGATCTGGGGAGGAAAGGGTGTTTTTCAAAGGCTGTCAGGGAGATGGATAGGTCAGGCCCCAGTACCAAGTTCTTGACAACCAGTGAAGGGAAGGGCCAGAGAACAGAACAGAAAATTGCTGAGTGCCTGCTAAAACCCAGCTTGCTCTTCGTATATTGTATCTTACCCAACGCACTGACTGAGAAGTCCCAGCAGAGCAGGGAATGTACTCTGATTATTCACTGTGTTCCTGGGATAGAGTAGGCTCCCAATAAATACTGTGGGATCAATGCATAAAGCATCCTACACCAATGTAACAGGATCAGTAATAATGACCTGACTCGGGCTATTGTGGAAACAAAGGCTCAGAGATATTAAGTAAGTAACCCACCTAAGGTCACACTGATGGTAAATAACTAAAACTAGGATTCAAAATCAGGCCAGTCTGTTGGAAATCTTGGGCTCTTCCCGCTATGACTTAGCTTTCTTGTTTCTGAGACAAACACCCAATACCCACAAGTGAAAGGAGGAAAGGATTACTCTAGCTCACAGTTTTGAGGCTTCAGTCCATAGTCAGCTGGGCCCAAGGCGGGGCGGCACGCCAGAGGGGTGTGGGCATGGCAGAGGAAAAACAGTCCATGGCGGGGCAGGCAGGAAGCAGTGACCAATGAGCCTTCCTTTCCCTTTTATCCCATCTAGACTGAAAGCCTAGTGGGTGGTGCCACCCACATCCAAGGTGGGCCTGCCCATCACCCACACCCAGAACTATGCTAAACCAATCAGTAGATTGATGTAGCTGTCACACATCCTTAATCCGTATTTACATACCCTGGATCCAACCACCTCCAAAAACTCCCACCTATAATCACATGTGGCTTTTGCGTGAACATCTAGATACAAGCTGTCACACCCTGCTTTAGTGTCACCTTTTTTGGTAGTATAGATTTTCTGGTTATATAGCTGGAAACACTGTAGACTTGTGTTATTCAAAAACTAGTATAAAATTCTCCTTTGCAGTAGCATAGGGTCTGTTGTGGGTTAGGAGGTTTCTCAAGAGTCTTATGTGTTCTGAGGCAGGGCCAGGTCAGAAGAAGTGGCTCGCTGTGGTGTGACAGGGAAGGGTGTATCTTATCCTAGCTCCTCCCTTCTCTCCCTGTTTCCTGGCTGCCATGGGGTGAGCAACTTTCCTTTTCTGGGCCCTTCCACCATGAGGTTTTGCCTTGGATCCAGCAACTATGGACTGACTCCCCTAAACCATGAGCTAAATTAAAGCTCTCTTCCTTTAAATTGCAGGTGTTGGGTATTTTGGCCCAGCAATGGGACAGTAGTTCATTCAGGGTTTCTTCAGGATAGCCACATCCAGAAGTGGCAGGGAGGCTGAGGTCGCTGTGAGCATCCAGGGGGTTGGGGGACGGAGTCACCTGGAAGCAGAGGAAAAGAAGCATCAGGAAAGCACCTTGGTTGGTATGAAATGGGCTTCTACGGTGAAGCCCAAGACAGTCATCACATGGAAAAAAGTCCCATCAGCTCCACTGTGGTACACATCGAGACTCCCCACTGATTTTTACACATTTGCAACAGGCAGAGGTGCTGTTGGTGATAAAAACTGACCAGATCTGACCTAAAGTAGAGACAAAGGAGAATGGGAGTGAGTTGCCAACGGATTTTGTTGTTCTGTTTTGCACCGAAGGAAGGAGAATTCAGAGCATTTGATGGTGGGGGAGCATTCTGATGGTAGGAGAGGGGGGTTGAAAATTCCAGTTCTAACTTCTCTTATCATTTATGGCCTGAGCAGCGTCTGCTTTCCTGAAATGGACTCGAGCTTCTGCGGGACCCCTCCACCGGTTGTTCTGCCGTTGTTCGTCTCATGAGTTCGGCTGCCGTTGTTCGTCTCACGAGTCTGGTTCTCAGCGCCTCCTGTGTTTGTGACCTTTTGCTTTTGGGAACAGAGCAAGTGGGCCTTGCGGAGAACAGAGGCAGGCCCGGATCTTCCCGGAGTCTCCGTGGCTAGGACAGATACTAGGCAGCAGCCTGCGGGATGGTCCCAGGAGTCCATGGGTTCCTTACATCCTAAGGGAGAGCACGGTTGTACGTGACACAGTGCGACCTGACCACAGAAGGCCACCAGGGAAGGCACCTTTCAGAGGGGGAGAGTTGACATCACCAGAGCTGCAGAATTTCCCAGAATGCAGTGAGCCTCGGGATGGCTGGCCCCTGGTATGTGTGGCTGGGAGGTGCGGGAATGGGTGATTCTCTGTGTGTCTAAGTGTCTTTTGGGTCTGCAGACGGGCTATCTCGTTCTCTAGATGACTGGTGAGCAAGCTGAGTAGAGAGTGTTTTGCTTCAGATGCACAGCAGGATGCAGAACTTGCCTGTGAGTGTAAGGGATGAGGAGCCGGTGCCTCGAATACAGGGTGTATAATGTGCTTAATTCTTATCACTGCGTAGTTCTTTTCTCAGCACATTGTTTCACTTTAATTGATAACAGCTCCCCCCTCCCCAATTTAGCCATGTTTAACACAGACAACAGAAATAAAAACCATTTATCCTGGTTCCCCCAATGTCAAGGGTTTATCTCCTGGTCCTGATATCCTGTTTAGCTGGTTAGCTAGCTGGTCCTCACCCACCAGATTTCAAGTTACCTTGGCTGATTTCTTCTTTTCAGACATTTTTGATTTGTTCTGCAGAGTCATTAAACCCTCATTCTCTCAGCAGCTCAGCGCTGCAGAATTCTTTTTTTAAAAATTTAAATGAGTTTAAATCATCTCAGAATATATTAGATTACCGTCTCCCTTGGGTTGGGTATTTGTAGGGATGGAAGTAAACTGAACATTTAGCAGTCATCTTTTCTTCTCTTAATTGAATGGAGGCTGGCTGCCGGGAGGATTGGTATTCTGCCCAAGGACTTCCTGAGCGTCCACAGCTGGGCTCCTGATGGTCTGTAAACACACAAGGCCAGGCCAGGGCAAAGGTGCTTCTGAATTTAGAGGCAGATCCTGGGCTTGTGAATAAAGCTTCGTTTGGGGCCCTCCTGAATCTATGATGGTTAAGTCCCTCCTTAATTGGCAGACCATCTGCCTTACACGGTGACTCAGGGAGACCCCGTGCCAGCAGTGAAGAAACTTTCTGTTTTGCAAACAATTTATGATTCATGATGAGTAAAAGATCTGCTCTTCGGATGACCTGGCGGGGTAAGCACAACCTGGGTTTTGGGTCCAGAGGGGAGGGCCCTGTTCTCCATGTCCTGAAGGGTAAGGGTGCCCAAAAGGGCCGCAATTGCTTGAGGACGCTGAAGGTGAGGGTTAGGGTTAGCTCCCAGGCTCCATGGCACCTCTGTGTGCATTTGTAAACTGCGCCCCCTGGGGGAGACAGCCCCACAGTTTGGCAAGGGGAGGGCTCCTTCTAGGAAGAGAACCTGCCACTTTGTCCCAGTGCATTTGGCCTTGTGCCTGGGAGCATGGCCTGGTGAGGGGCACACAGGCTGCATTTGAGCGCCCAGAGGAGCCCCTGGTGGGGCAGCAGGGTCTGCAAGAAATGCCACTCATTCTGCCGTGGCAGCTGGGAAGCTCTGGCTCTTCTTGCCTTGAGTGAAAGAATGGCCTGTGTTTTCTCCTCATGTTTTAACCGTTCTGCTGTGTTGTTTGTTCCATTTTATAGATGAGAAAACTGAGGACTAGAAGGAGAACGCTTTAAGGTTCTACAGCTGCTAAATGTTGAGACTGGAATGACAGAGAACAAGCCATCCCATTACAAAGCTCCTGGCCTTCAGCTCCATTTACCCGTCCAAGTCATGGGTCGAGTCTCTTTTTTGGGTGCCTTGTGATTGTGTGGTTACCGCAGTACTGACGCTCTCCACCCCTTCACCGTGTGATAATCCCCGTGGTCCAAGTCTAGCTCCCAGCTCTTTGACAGGCTCTATGATAAGTGCTGCATGTAAGAGGCTCATGAGCAAAAGGGGATTCTGGTCTAATTTGGGGACAAGCCATGTTGCACAGCAACTCCGTCCATTTCTGTTTCCCCACAGAAGAGGCCTGAGGGAGAACAGGGAACCCTGAAATGAGGGTCGGGGCTGGGGAATTTTCTTCAAGGCTGGCTGCTGATTTGCTGTGTAACACCCTCAACAAGTCACTCCTCTAGGTGTCCACCTCACAGTTTGTTTGGGACTTTTGCATGCCCTGGGAGACCCCTCTGTTCTGACCAAACTACAGTGACTTGTCACCTTGCACTCCACCCTGAAGCCCGTGTCTGTCTCCTTCATGAGGCACTTTGCAGAAAAGAGAGAGAGACCATATTTTTTTCTTCCTTTATCTCTTTTATAAGATTATACAAGTCAGGCATGTTGATGGCTGAAAACAGAGATAACCAAAAAGTACAGGGCTGGAATGGCTAATAATCATAAGAAAAGCGGCTCAATCTCACTCTGAAAGAAATGCAAATCAAAACACAGTATCATTTTCACCTTTCAGACTGGAAAAAGAAATGAAAACACAGGGAAAACGCTCCGCTTACCCTGGAAAGACTGTTGAGGGGGGCCCCACTCTTCCATCTTCTGTGCAGGGAATGCAAATCAGTGCAACCCCTTAGGAAGCCTCTCTGTCTGGTACCTCTATTAACCTCTGAGTGTGTACATGACTTGTCCTGGCAAATCGGTTGCTAAGAAGGTGTCCTGTAGAAATTCTTATCGGGGTCCGTGAGGCTGTGTATAAAAGAATGTTCAATACAAACTTTTATGTTGTAAGGGGAAAAGTGGAACTAGTCTACGAGTCCACCAACAAGGGCAAGCAATCTGATAATTCCATATGGTGATAGCGTGAGTATCCACTTTCTGTGATTCCTGTGGAAAGGGGTTCTTACCCTTCAGTGAGTGTCTAGACCACCCGGAGGGCTTGTTCAGACAGAAGCCCTGCTCTTATCTCCAAAGTTCTGTTCTAGCAAATTTGAGCCTAAAAATTTGCATTAGTAATGCTGCTGGTCCCAGTATCACGCTCTGAAACCACTGATGGACAAATGAGAAAACCTTTTAAAAGTGTGACCCAGTCCGGCTCTGGGAGCAGCACGGTTGGTGACAGACACTCAAGCAGGAGTGTGTGAGGGGATGGGATGGCCCAGAGCCCCACACCGTCCTCACTCAGAACGGCCAAGTAAAACGAGGCTGGACCCCTCAGGAAACACAAAAAGCTGCCGTTCCTCCAGAGTGGGGCTCAGGTGTGGGCAAAGGGAGGAAGCAGCTTGTGGACTGGCCCTCACCAGCAAGGTGCAGGGCTGGGAGGGGCAGGAGGGCCAGCTAGGGGACTTGGCCAGCTGTGTTTGTTGGTGTCTCTGCTCCTCCCTAGGAAGCTGGCATTCTAGTTTTGAGGACAACACCAGGTGCTTGGGGACAAGAGGCGCAGGTGTTCCTAGGAACCAAACCTTGCAAATGAATTAACATGTGTTGACTTCAGCTAAGCAGAGCTATTTTGCGTACGGGTGCTGTTTTCTGCCTTATTTTCCACCTTATTTTCCTGTTAATCCTAGGCTAACACCACCACCTCTCTCCCCTCAGCTACAGCTTCTCTTGAGCTCTCCCCATGTGCACCCTGTGACTTAATTTGGGATTTTCCACAGGCACACGCATGTGCTGCCTTTCCCAGCCATGACAGCACTGCGTGGTGTGAGCAGGAGCACAAGAATGGGGGAGGGAACACTTCTCCCTCCCCCCCTCTTGGAAGAATAAGCCCCACAATCACTGCTGCCTTTGCTAGAATTTCCCCCCACGTCCTAATTTAAGATGGACGCAGGGAAGGAGAAGGAACGTAGGTCACTGTTGCTGCGTCCTCCTCACCCACCAGTCTGGGCCTTGCTCTGCTTTGGGCCTCTGTTTCCTAGATGAACCACTGGAGAAGATTAGGAATTTCTTCCAGATGAATTCTTGCTTTGATTCCCCGCCCCCTCTGGTACCGGGGACTGAACTCACCACCTTGCGCTTGCTGGGCAGGCGCTGTGCCGCTGAGCTAAATCCCCAGCCCCTAATTCTTGCTTTGAAACTGGAGAAGGGAATCACCAATTTGGATGTAAACGACCCACTTGATGAAGGTCAGAGCTACAGGACTGCGGGCTTATACTGCCGACTGTAGGGCTCGCAGGATGTCTTTGAGCCATAAATTAAGAAGGGACACAAAGTGCTGATCAGGGGATGGAACTCTGATAACCCTGGCTGGCTGCATCCCCGCTGTCCACGGTGCTGAATTCTGCTCGCCAATTGCCTCTAGAAGTCCACATGAAGGAAATTACAACTAATTGTCCTAGAACCTACGCCCTCATCAGGAAGGTACACACCACTAAATTAGGGTCCAGTCACCCTGCGGTTGTTTTAGGTCGTTTGATTGGACTTGGGACGCCTGACAAAGGAGAAAGGAAATCTAGTTGGGCATTGTGCTTGACACCTTAGCTACATTATTTAACCTTTAACATAACCAGCACGGTTGGGTGTTCTGCAGAAATACAGGCATCGAAAAGTTGCCCATAGAAAGGTTGCTTTCAACTTTGGTGAGGCTCATAGAGTTTCACTCTGTCACTCTTTAGCGATGGAGCCAGGGCTCAAACACAGAGGTCCTGGTGCCCAAAGCTGGAACTGGTGGCGGTAAACCCACACGCCCCAAGACTAGGGCAATGGCTCTGTCTTAGGCAGCTATTCAGAAACTGCTGACACTATGTCAGGCCACCAGATTGCATGTTTTCTCCCTGGAATATTTCAGATTTCAAATGTTTGAGACTCTGAAATGATTTCAAAAGCTTTCATTGTCCTAATAACCACAAATGCCAGGCCCACACAAATGAACAAGCTTCATTTACTTTTTCATACATGGCAAAGAGGTATGAAAATAAGGCATTCAAATTAAAATGGACTGCTTTATATTAACTGACCTTTGATTCCCAACGCACTCCCTCCCTTCTGTCCCTGCTCTGGCCTCCTCCACCCCTTGCTGTGCTCCGTGATTCATCAGGGCCTGAGGCTCAGCAGCTTTAATTGGTTTGTAACTTCCTGGAATGTCAGAGCCAAGATGGAAATTTTACGTATCACTCCACCAATTCCATCCTGGCTTTAATAATAAGTTGGCAGAAGGGAAGGCAGATTTACAGCGGGAGAGAAATGTAATCAAATTTGGAGGTGAAATGCAATAAGTACAAATGCTAGTTTTCATTTGAAAGCTTCTTAGATAAATGTGATCTCACTCGCCTCCCCAGCCAAATCCTTTGTTTTTTCCCTGGGAACAGTGGACAGCCTCTGTAAAGTAATAATCCTCAAACAGAGAGTTTCTATCTGGGGTTCCTTAGCCTGGCTTCAGCGAGTGAGCCTGGCGACTGGGAGAGGCGTGAAACATCAGTTGGGGAGACAAGGCTTGACTGGAAGTCTCTATGGTGGATACTGGAGGGGGGGGCAGGATCGTGTACTCGTGGGGTACTGTACTAAGTGCTTTGCATCTCTTATCTATTTCAGGTTTCATGGCAACCTTGTAAGGTAAGTAATGATTTTCTTCCCATTTTCTAGAGGGATAAAGTGAGATTTAGGGAGAGGATTCTCAGAATAACGTGGCAGTGTAGGCTTTCTGTTTAAACTCTTCTGCAAGAATAGTAACAGTTGATGTTTCTTACAAGGATAAGTAATGGTTAATGTTTCTTAAATAGTCACTGCTAGGTTCTTGGTGAAAATTTGCACGACAGCTCTGTATGGAAAATGCTATTGTCCTCTGCTTTATCTCCATTTATCAGGTGAGAAAACTTTGTCAAGACTGATCTCCTTATAAAAGTCACTGAGAGCCCCATAAAAAGATGTTCAGCCTCATTAGCTGTTGGGGAAATGCAAATTAAAGCACAATAAGTTATCATTACACATCTATTGGCACGGTTCAAATAAAAAATAATGACAGCAGCAAATGCTGGTGTGGATGTGGAGGCCTGAGCTGGTGCATTCATCGGTGGTGACAGTGTAACATGATGCAGATGCTCTCAAAAGGAGGGTGGCAATTTCTTACAAAGTTAAACATGTACTTACTGTACAACCCAGCCATTGTACTCTTGGGCATCTGTCCCGGAGAAATGAAATCTTATGTTTATACAAAAGCCTCCGCATGAATGTTCATAGCAGCTTTGATCATAACAAGCAATAATTGGAAGCAATCCAAATGTCCTTCAGCTGGCAAATGGTTAAACAAACTGTGGAAAGTCATACTATGAATTCCTAGTCAGCAATAAAAAAAAGCAAGCTACTGATACACACAACTGCTTGGATGGAACACAAGGGATTACATCAGTGAGGAAGTCCATCCCCAAATGTTACTGACTACATGGTTCTACTTATGCAAAGTTTCTGAAATGACCAAGGTATTGGAATGGAGGCTAGATTAATGTGGCCCCATCCTAGGAAACAGCGGGGAGACAGGTGCCTTTGGCTACCAAAGGACAGCACAAGGGATTCTTGTGGTGGTGAATCTTGGTGGTGGTCAAATCTCTCTTCCTTTTCCTTCCCTCCCCTACCCTTCCCTTCCTTTCTCTTCTTCTCTTTTCTTCTCTTCTCTTCTCCCTCTTTATCTTCCCTTCTCTCTTAGATTTGCATAAACAGAGAGAGAGAGAGAGACAGAGAGAGAGAGAGAGAGAGAGAGAGAGAGAGAGAGAGAGAGAGAAAGATCAGGACACGTAAAACTGGTTAAGTCTACTAAGTTTGGTGGATTGTATTCACATTGATTTTTTGGTTGTAATAGTGTGCTATACTATTGGTTGTAATAGAGTGCTATACTATTGGTTGTAATAGTGTGCAAGATTAAATTCATCATTGGGGAAAATTGAGCAAAGCGAACTTCCATCTCCTTCTTGCAAACATCATAACTGTTTATGAGAGCCAGGCATGCTGGGGTATGTGGCAATCCCAGCACTCTGGGAGGCTGAGGTAGGAGGGTCACAAGTTTGATCCCAGTGTGGGCCACTTAGAGACTTAGTGAGGTCCTGTCTCAAAATTAGAAAAAATAAAATAAAAAGGCTGAGAGATTGAACCTCGAAATTTATAACCTCTGCTCTGTGCTACCATTTCCACCTACTAGATAATTGTTAGGTTCTTTGTATCTGGGACGTGTCTTTCTTCTCTTCACAGGACTCTAGTGACGTCATCAGTAAGGGGACCATGGACCCAAGGTGGTGAGCCCGTGCTGTCACCCACTCTCAGTCCCCACAAGCCCGCAGGAAGCATCCAGCAGGGCTGCGAGCCGCATTAGCCAGAGTCCTTTTAGATACATTAATGCAGATAATACGAGAGAGAGCGGCTTTTTAGTTCTGAAAGGAAATAGGAATTACCAAGCGCTGTTTTTCCTACCATGCCATGATACAATGCCTGAGAATACACTCAGGAACTCAGAGGCAGGGGATGGAAGGAAAAAAGCAGAATCCTGATGGAAAATAAAGAAGATCTCTCTCTCCATATTTGTGCCTATATTTATATCACATACCTGCATTTATACCTGAAGCGCCTGCTCCTGGACTTCTTAGATCTATGAGGAATTATATCCACTTTCCAGCTGCTCATGTTGGAGTCTCATTACTTGCAAACCTAGGAGCACAGCATGCAACCACTGTGCTGCTATGTGTCTCCTAGCACTCTGTCTACCTCCATGAGCCCTGCTCTGTCACCGGGGGACCAGTGAGTGCACCCCCTGTAGGCACCAAGACTTGGCCAATTCCCCATATAGATGAGGATTGTAATCGAGGCGTCTCTCTTGGTGTCCTGAGCTCTGTCCAGAAAGAAGGAAAGTACAGCTGTGTCCTGTGGTAGGAGCACCTCCGCTGAGGATATCAAACCCCATTAGTAGACATATTTTTCTTGGGAACATGCCTTGGTGACCACTTCCCACTCCAGTTGTCAGCCCATCTCCAAAATAATTTAAATCAGCCTATTGGGAACACAGATGGTCACTAAGGAACTGATCATGGCCATGGGGCAAGTCACCTAGCAACAGTGTCTTCAGTAATGGCGGGGATTTGACCTCCACCAATGAACACTCACTGCGGGACCCCGGCAGCCTGTATAACTCATTGGACCAGAACGTTGGGTGCAAGTTGTGGCACTCCACCGAGGTCTTTGCAGAGTGCATAGGGTCATCGCCAAGTTCCGGAAGATGCTCTGCAGGTTGAAGGAGAGGGAAGCGCAAAGCCTGGTGAGTGCCAGCAGGTGCCTGAGGAGGACCCATGCTGGAGCCTGTGCAGTGTCCGCTCCTTTCCCTCTTACCAAGGAGGACAGCCTAGAGACCCCTCCCCAAAAATCTCACGAGGCCAAGTTTATTTTTTTTATTTTTATTTTTTTTTTTTGGTTTTTCTCCAGTACCGGGAACCAAACTCACGACCTTGCGCTTGCCAGGCAGGTGCTTTGCCGCTGAGCTAAATCCCCAGCCCCCGAGGCCAAGTTTAGATAAAAGCTATGGTGGGGGGCCCCATGTGAAGCTGGGAGGTAGCCTTGTCCTATCTTAGCCACTTTGTCACTTCTTCATCCATCCCTGCCTTTCACCCCTCCCACCACTCCTCTTCTCCCTCTCTTCCTGTCTACCTCTCTAACCTGCGTTTCCCTCTCCCGCTCCAGTTTACACCTGCTCCCTCATTTCCTTCTTTCCATTTTGTTCCTGCCTTTCCTACTTCTCTGCATTCTGCTCACCTCCATTTTCTCCCATTCACTGTGGGTTCTGGGGTCCAGTCGGGCAGCTTGGCCACCTAAAGCACTGCTTGCAGGAACGACCTAAGAGAGCAGTTCTTATAGTCTCAAATGCAGACAGGAGTGCTTGCTCGTGCCAGACACTGTTCGAAGCTCTCTTATTCTCTCAAACAACTTAGGTAGATACAAAAACTCTCTTCATTTTTCAGGTGCACAAACCGAGGCACAAAACGTTAAATAACTTTTTCAGGGTCAAATAGCCACTGAGTCTGGCCTAGCCAGGCGTGCTTTCATCCATGCTCAGTCGTAGTGGTAGAGGTCTCAATGAGGGGATGGTCAAAGGCTGCTTTTATTATCTATTTACAAAGTAGTCGGGCCAGGGGTGTAGCTCAGCGGCACAGTGCCTGCCTGCCAAGCACAGGGTCGTGAGTTTGATTCCAGGTACCAAAAAAAAAAAAACCCCAAAACCAAAAAAAAACAAAAAAACAAAAAAACAAAACAACCCAAAGTAGTTGTGATGATTAAACATTTCCAAGACAAACAGAACAAGAACCATAAGTCAGGAAACGACACCCCGCCACTCTCTGTGTTCAGGTGAGACTAATGTCTCTCACGGCTCCTTGAGTGGCGACAGAACAGGTCTGGCCAGTCAGGATCCACAGTTTCCTGGCCATGGTGATTAATTCATTGAAGGACACTTAAGAGAAGCCAGATCGATAAGACCTGATTTGGTATTGTTGATGAACGTGGAAAGCCAGGTACTGTGTGTTGATTGGCCAGGCCTGGGTCATGTGCTCAGTCCTGAACCAATCCCTGCAGAGAAAGGAAGGAGATATGATAACAGGCACACCACAGTGTCCTGGGCCCAGGTGACCTCCACTCAGACTACATGGGGTGAAAGTGGAGGCAGAGTGGGTCCCCAAAGAAAGGCTGGAATGCTTCTTTCCGGGGGAGATGCGCGGATGCTGAGAGGACACTGCTTTCATGGTCCTGCACCTGTGGTCTTTAACGCCATGAAGGCTGCAGTGAGTTCTCCTTTAGCAGCCCAGCCCTGACCCATGACAGACCAAGCTGGAGTGGAGGAAGCAGCTCAGCTTCATGGAGCTCACTTGTGGAGTAACACCCTGGGTAGGCTGATCTTCAGATCCCAGATTACTGGGGCACTCGTCCACTGAGATGTTCCTGCCTGATCAAGGGGCTCCTGACCCAGGTTCTGAGCCCTCTGTCTGTCTCTGTCTCTCTGCGTGTCTCCGTCTGTCTGTCTGTCTCTCTTGGTCTCTGTCTCTGTCTGTCTCCCCCCACCCCGCCATTATAGAACAAGGCTTCTATTCTCTTTCTCATCCCACATCCCTGCTACAGTTATTAGTAGGTCTCCTCCCAGTTGGTGCTCCACAGATACATTTGCTTCAGCTCATATTTCTTTAAAAATGGAACTCACTGACATCGTTGGAAAACAGTGATATTTCACTTCAAAATGCAGACTTGCAGATCGTCTTCCAAACCTCGGAGGGACTTGAGTGTCAGCGGCTGCCGTCAGAAGAGCATGTGTTCTTCAGCCCCCCGGTGAGCCTACCCGCTTCTGGTCATGGCCAGGCCCCGTCTGGGCTCAGTGGGCACTGGGTTAGAACTTCTGCTCTGTTGGCCCCGGCCTGCCTCCCTCTCCAGGCCTCTTGCCCAGAGCTGAGGTTGTTCACTCAGATGCCATCAAGGTTTCGTTTGAGTTCTGATCACAGCTGCTCTGAGGAGCGTTCTGCCGGACTGGGCTGGGTGGCCTTGGGCAGAGCACCCTGGCTCTGGGACCCAGGCACCCGCAGGGAGGATGACAGGAGATAACGGGTGTGAACGTCTTAGGAGCAGAAGTGCCCAGATGGGTGGAGGGGACTTGGCTAGCACCTCATTTTTAGCGTACCAGGTGTGCCAGGCTTGTGGGGAAGTTTTGAAGATGTCCAAGACCCAGCCAGCTGGCAGTACACTGAGGGAGTTTGCTCTTTTCCCAGCGTGGTTACATTCCTGAGGTTTTCTACAAGGGGATGATTCTGTCTGAAATTTACAGGCCATGGAAACGCCTCCTCCAGGGCTGACAGTAGACAATTTTCCACATTCCCGGTCCCCTCCCTTACAGAGTTGTAAGTAACCAGGTTGAGTGCCCGGGCCAGATGGGGCGGCCTGGACATACAGAACAGCAGTCAGAGCTCTGCTTTGTCCCGGGTGTGCGGGTTCCCATCTTCCCAGTCTGAACTAGTCATCATTTTAGGGTTTTTAACAGCTGTTCGTAATTTTTGAAGGATGTGGGTTTTTTACTCAGCGTGTGGTGCTTAAGTCCCTCCGCTACGGCCGCAGAGCCAGGTGGAGACCCACGTGAAGTCAAGGAGCCAGGCACTTTCACTGCAGAGTCTACGTGCCAGGTGCCACCCTGGGCCTGCTCAGCCCTGGAATCTGCATTTTCCCGAGCCATCCTCTAACCCACTAAGCTGTATGCACATGAAAGACCGACATTCACTTCTTGGACTCTAAATTTTAGAATAAGGGTTAGAGGTATACAGGCAGTGGAAGCTGAGGTTTTCGCTAGATGACTGTTTCACAGACAAAATTCGGCAGCCCAGAGAGCTGCAGTGATTAAGGCTGGAATTTAAGCTGTGAGTACTGAAAGATCAGTGCTCCCTAGACCTGCCCAAACTAATTCAAAACAAAAACAATCCTAACACATAAAACACAGGTACACATATTGAAATGGAGTCCTTTCCAAGCCGCAAACTGGGAAATGTTGACTATGTTCATTGAAGCAGAAGTGGTCTTATTTTGGGAAGAAATCACTACTTCACTGGTGCCCCCGATGAAGTTTGTTCTGCTTCCTGAGTAATATGGCTGAGTAATATGGCTGTACCATTCATTCATGCAACTAATATTTATTGAGCTCAGCACAGACATTAATAAAAAGACAAACATTTCTTTTTTTTATTTTAAAGAGTAAAAGAAGGATAACATAGTAATAGGGGGGACTTACCAAATTACAGACAAAGTGGTGGGAAATTATCAATGATTGTTGTTTTACATATTGTTATCTACAAGATAGTTTCTCAGGCAAACAAACAGACAAATAATAGTGAGTTACAGACAAAAGAGGTAGGAAATTATCAAGAGTTGTTGTGCTATACTTTGGTATCTTCAAAGTGGCTTCTAAAGAAAATAAATAGAGCTATACATGAGTGACCAATTGAATAATCATTAACTATTCTCAATGGTTGTTGTAGGAAACACACAGTAATAAACATATACCCATTTACAAAATAGCATAGGAATAATACAAACATTACAGAGTTAAGGACAGATTAGTAGGAAAATATCAATGGCTGCTGAAAATATCAATACATGGTGGTATCTTCAAAGTGGTTTCTCAGGAAGACAGAGATACACAAGAAAGATCTAACAGTAGTTACAGCCTAAGGGTTGTGAAAAATAGCGTATTACCTCCTCACTAGTGTCTCTTTTCACTGAGGTGTGATGGCTGGAAGGAAGGTCAGGATTGAAAAGAAGGATGAAGAGACTTGCACCTGTGTCTAGCAACAGGCTGTTTTCTTGTTCCTCCATAGTCATGATTACCTGGGGCTCCTCCATGGAAATGACAGTCTGGCTAGAGGGAGAAGGCAGAGTGTGCCCCAGGCCCCCTCATTTCTGTTGGACTAACTGGTAGGATGGGTCTGAGCTGTGGTGTCTCTTCTTCAGAGGGCAGACCGATCTCCAGTGGTCACCTTTGCATTCAGGGCATGGCCCAGGGAACCTCTTAGGGCAGTTCCTCTTGAGGTGGCCTGGCTTTTAACAGTGGTAGCAGATGAATGTAGTCATCAAGTTCTTCTTGGGGCCCCGAGAATCAGACAAAAAGAAACATTTCTCCCTCTATGGAGCTTACCTTCTAGTGATGTGGAGACAGGCAATAAGCAAAATAAATATGCAAATAATGTGGCATGATATGGGATGATAATACCCTGGAGAAAAAGACAGAAGCAGAAGGAGACAGCAGATCTGGGGACTGGGGGAGGAGTGGTCAGGGAAGGCTTCTGGAGAATAAGATTTAAAAGTCCAAGTGGGCCCTGGAAGAAGAAGGTCCTGGGAGGGGACAGGTCTTTGCCTCATTCTGAGCAGCCACGGTGCAGGCTCGACCTCAGGCAGAAATCCCGAATAACGCCCAATCCAGAGGGAAGCTGTGCTAGGCCACTGAGCACCACTTATTGTTGGTGTCAAATCTGACCCATCCCCCACTGCCAGGTGGCCATAGGGGCTGTCACTTGAACTTTACCAACAGTTTCCACATTTTCCTTGAGAGGTCAGGTCAGATCTGTTCAGTGAACATCAATTAAGGGCATCAAGTAAGCCCTGTGCCAGACACCCGCAGCTCAGAGACTGGCCAGCCAACCTGACCCAGAACATTAGATCTTGCTGAGTCTCAGAGACAGAAGGAACATCTGGCTGAGCCTCAGGTTAGCGGGGTAACTAACCAGGGGGCGGCACCTCCCCGACATCCTCACCTCCCGCTTCTCTCGGCCCACTCAGTATTCTCCAGACATACCGGCTTCTTCCTAGGTGTGAAACACAAGTCCCTTCTGGCTTCTGGGCTTTTGCTGGGCTCTCATCATCCTGAGATCTCCCCAGGAGTGAGCTCACAGCACGCAGGCTCAGACAAATGTCCCCTCCTCCGGTAGGCCATCCCGCCTGCCCTGCGGCCCCCGTCACTGTGTGCCACTTCCTGTTTCGTTCCAAACACCTCTGAAACAATTGCTGCCAGTGTTTTACACTGTCCCCTCCCCCTCCAACAGAGCTGGGACCTAGTTTCCATGCAGGGACCATTGGTGCCGCACTCCAACCGGCTTTCCTCCCGCCTTCCCCGCTCTGGCTGCTGAGGGGGCCTGCTCATTACATTCCTGGATGGCTTGGGAGACTGTTGTGCTGTCTTTCAAGACTTGGGGCCATGTAATTGTTGACATTATGGAGTGAAGACTCAGACAGCCTTGCTTGGATCTCCGCCTCTGCTGCTGTCACAACTGCATGCTCTGGGCAAACTGATGACCTTTCCTGACCCACAGCCTCAGTTTCCCCACCTGAGCAAACAGTGCATTCAGTAAACATCAGCCTTGGTTAATTTTCCAGCAATGGTTACCAGATGCCTCTGCCCAGAAGGCTTGCTTGAATCCCTCCATACCTGAGATGAGAGCCCTGGCCTGGGCTGCCCGCCCCCAGGGACCCCTGAAGAGGGACCTATAAAAATAAAAGTCCAAATGCGATTGTGCTCCTGGGGGCCAGGAACTAATGATCCAGGGACGGTTAATGAGCTTCCTCCTCTGCCCTCTCCTCGCAGGTGGTCTGGCAACCTTCCAGGCCCAGCGGCTGCTCCCTGCACCTGCCCCCCTCCACATCCAATTTTTTTGCAGTGTCCTAAAAATCTAACCAAGCTGAAATCGCTCACTCCAAGGCTCTAAAACTCCTGCACCATTACTCAGTGTTCTCTGAGGCCCCGACCTCACCCCTGCCTCCCAACCCTTCCCATCTGTCGGGAGCCGCAGCAGCACTTAGCTGTGGTAGATGCTGAGATGGGGATCTCAGCGCGGAGTGCTGGCCTTGCTTGGGTGGGGGATGGAATGAGGCTGCCCCGGAAGGCTTGACTGATGGGAAATTCCTGCAGCTAGCAATCCAGGCCTCCGTTCTTCCTGGCTGCTTCCCGAGGTGGGCCTCTATGTGGTAGTCACAATTCCGTGAAGACATGATCAGTGCCACCAGTGAGCCCCTGGGAGAGATGGCGGGCCATAGACTGGGATCAGGTGTCCTGGGTTTAAATTCCGTTTTCACCATTTAATAACTGTGCAGTCTCAGATCTCAGTCTAAAATAACGGCTGAACCCACTCTGCACGGCTCCTTCCCTGATGCACAGCCCCAGGCCCCAGCAGTAGCTTCTATTTTACATACAGTGCGATTCTTGCAGCCAGGTATTGCTCATAAACCCCGTAGCTAATAATACTAGTTAATATTTACTGAAGTCCAAGGAAAAATATGAACTTCTTGATTAATTCACTTAAATAAAGACAAACACATTAGTGGATAACTGGGGGCTGGTAAGGGCCGTGCCTCAGCCAAGACTGGACACAGAGGCTCACAGACATCACACGTATGCGTGAGCTGCACAAGGGCCAGAGAACTGTGTTAAGGCCTTTTTAAAGGTTCCACTACAGGACTGGGGAAGAGAGGACAGCATGCCCCTCGTCCAGCCCTCTGGACTGGGGAGGTATGTGGGCGAGGGGCAGAAGCAATTCTTAGTAACTCGCTTTCATTTCTGGATCTCGAGGGTTCTGTTGCATTTAGGACTCACACTGTATCCTTTGGCCCTTGCAGACTTCAGCGGCAACCATGGTGGGCTTTTCTCATGCACAGAGCTCTGTTTTCCAGCCTCAGGAAGAGCTCACGCACCCCTCGGGCAGGTAAGGAGAGAGAATCCTTAAAGGACCCCTGAGCCATGGAATGTGGGAGTCAGTGGTAAAAGTTTCAGCTTCTTGTCCTTTAGAAGGACAGAGTGTCCCTCAGGGTATCTACAGTGGGACTGGGTCCCATGCTCACAGTGGTGACCAGGTCATGCTGAGGTTGGATGTGTCACCCACAAGTATGTAATTGAAACTTAGTCCCCAAGTCATGCATTAATGGTATTTGGAGGCAACGCCTTCGAGAAGTGATTAGGATTAGCTGAGGTCATGAAGGTGAGACTTCCATGACAGCATTAATGGCTGTACAAAAAGAAGAAGGAGAAAGAGGAGAGGAAGAAGAGGAAGGAAAGAGACCCAAGCTAGTACAATTGCTCTATTTCAGCATATGATGCCCTCTGTCATGTTATAATGCAGCAGGGGGCACCCCACCTGATGCTGAACAGATGCCAACAGCATGCTGCTGGACTGGCCAGCCTTCAGAGTCATGAGCTAAACAAACCTCTGTTTCTTATACATTATCTGATCTCAGGTATTTTGTTATAGTCACAGAAACTAGGCTAAGGTCAACAACACAGTGTATTGGCTTTTCCTCCTTCCTTTCTTACGCCCCCTACTTTTTCACCCTTCTCTCTTGGGGTTACCTTTCATATCAACTACAGGCACAAAACCCTTGCCTCTGGCTCTTCTTTGAGGGATTTCGCATACCTGGAGCCCCAGGGACAGTGTCAGCTCAGGCAAGTGCTCTCTTTTCTTAGTTCCAGGTTACTGACAAAGTAGACATGGTTGGTGTGGTTTCCTGGTGATGTCCAAGTTCACGTGAAATACCTCCTAGAATTTAGTGAAAACTGGGGTGGTGCTCTGGAAGACACTTCTTTATTACTCAGAACCTACTTTTCTCTGCTTTTAGTAACAGGACTTCAGAGACATCCAGCAGTGTGATGGTTAATCTTGACTGTCAATTTAATTGGCTTGAGGGTTGCCTAAGAGATTAGTAAAGCACATTTCTGAGCGTGTCTGAGTAAGTCGTGAAAGCTTGACCTTGGAGACCGTATCTGGTCTCTGTCCGTTCCTCTCTGGGTTTTTCCCCTTTGCTCTGCTTCTTGGCAACTGCAAAGTGCGTAGCTTTGCTCCACCATGCCCTTTCGCCATGATGTTTCTGCATCAGAGCCAGCTAACCATGAACTGAAACCTCGGAAACCATTAGCCAAAATAAACTTCTTTTTCCTTTTAAGTTGTGTTTGTCAGGTATTTTGTCCCAGCAACGGGAAACTGACCAATATAAATGATAACTATCTTTCCTAGCCTTCCTTGCAGCTGGTATGGCCGCCTTTTTGGCAATGCAGTGTGAATAACAGTGATGGGTCACTTACTTACAAGGAAGTTTGTTAGCTTCTGCTTTATGTACTTGCCTCCTCTGGGAGCTGAAGGTGGACTTGGTGGTGGTGGTACCAACTCAGGAAGAACTGTGCCTGGGGGGAAGGTGGGGCATCAGGGTTAAAGGAACCTGGGGCTCTGAGCGACACTGTGGAGCAGAGCTGCCTTCCTGCCCAAGACCACCGTCTGTTTTGGGGGATGTTACATGAGAGAGAGATTAACTTCTATTCTGCTTGAGCAATTTTGTATTTGAGTGTCTCTGTTCCCAGAACTTCCTGTGTTCTAACTCACACAGTCAATAAGAAGGGATCTGAGCCAGCAATTTTGGGTCTAAATACGGATGTGACCTCATTTGCGCCCCGAGGCTGGTGAGGCCTGGGGACATTTAGTTTACATAATGACACTGTGTGCTAAGCACTCCAAGTGCCTGGGAATTAAGAAAGCTCATGGGGCCCTACTGGTATTCAGGCTCCTCAGACCTGTCACAGATCTCAGCAGCCATCTTGGCTCACGTTCCCTGCCTTGTAACGCTGTCTGTCTCTCTCTCCTTTCTTCCAAGTCTTCTCCTCCCAGGCTGGCAGCACACTGGTGCTCACGTTGCCTTGGGTGGAGTGGGCTTAAAAAGAAACATCTGACCAGCTTCAGGGAACTGGATTCATAGCAAATGGGAAGCAATTCTGGAACAAACATACCCTAGCTTATGTCGTCTCATCTTTGTTCTCTGGGTGTGGACAATTTTTCAACTGATGGTCACCGTGCATCCTCTTATTTATTAAACAGAGCGAGGTGGTGCTAGTTTGTGATATTCTTTTAACTGCTGTAGGAAACTTAGCTTAAAATGGCATCAATCTATTATCTCACAGTTTTGTAGCTAAGAAGTTGAGTTGGGCACACCTAGATTCTTTATTTCAGTTCTCACAAGGCTGACCTCAAGATACTGGCCACCCTACATCCTCACCTGGAGGCACTGGGGGAAGAATTCATTTCCAAGCTCGTCCCGTTGTTGGGAGAACTTCGTTGCTTGTGCGTGTGGAACTGAGGTCCCAGGGTCCTTGCTAGCTGTCGAGTGGGGTCACCTCCAAGATGGAGATCTCTGGTCCTCCATATACAAAGTTAGCCACTGTACCTTCCGTCTTCACCCTTTGACTCTTTCTGGCTTACTTTCTGCCACTAGCTTGAAAAACTGCTCAGTTTTTAGAGACTCCTGTGAAATCAGACCCACAGGCTAACCCCCGCTTTGATTAAGTCAAAGTCAATTGATAAGTAACAAGTCACAACTGCAAAATTCCTTCAGCCATGTGAGATAATGCAACTGCAGACATGGTATTGTGTCCTATCCACAGACCTGGGATCTATCTGAGCGGGAAACCATGTGAACTGTCAGAATTCTGCCCACCATACCTGCAGCCCCTTAATCTTAGAATTTTTAACCTTCCTCTTTCCTGGGGGTAAGGAAGGTAAGCTCCTGTTGCCAGGCTTAGAGAAAGGCCTCAATTATGTCAAGGTGTCCAAGGATGGTTGGAGGGGAGGGACTAGGAGCCATGAGGATAAATGAGACTTGGATGGAGAATGGATGCTTTATTGCTCATCTGGCCATAGTTATTGGGAACCTATGACCCCAGGTGCTTGGGGTGTGGCAGGAAATGTAGCAGTGATAGTCTGAGTCCTTGCAAAGCCAATGGTATGGTGGATAGGTGATATGAACAGTGATGAGTGATCCCCAGGAAGCAGTGTGGGACCTAGGCGGAGAGAGATGAAGGCTAGGAGGCGGTGACTACTGTGGATTGCAGGACAGCTTCTGTGAGGCGTGAGAGAGACACCATCGCACAGGTCAGGTTCGAGCTCAGATGCCTACAAGATGGTCTGCAGAGTCCTCTGAGAATCCTGGTTTGTCCTTAGGAGTCCATGAATTAGCATTTTATTAACTTAATCAGCAGCCCCCAGGGCTTGAACTAAATATAAATAAATGAATCTAGCCAGGTGTGAATAAGAGAACAGAGCAAAGGCGCTGGAAAATGACAGTGGCTCACGTCTTCCACGTAGGAGTGTAAGGGGAGTGGTGGGCTCTTCACTCCGGATAAGGAAACTATTTTATTCACCTCAGTATTTACCATGCCGGGTCCATGGTAGGCACCCATGAAATATTTGAGTATTGGACAAGTGATGCATTTATCATTATTTTTGGTTAATATAAGAAATCGGGCTATATAAAATAACTCTGCACTTACTGTAAACACTGTTGTTGAAGCCTTGTCCATGGCATTGCTTGATGTCTCCTAATCCAGGGGACCAATCATCCCAGTTTGCCCAAGATTAAGAGAGTGCTTGGAGCCCTGGACTTACAGTTAAAACTAAAATGGAAGGTTTCCCCAAAACAAGGTACAGTCAGGGTTAAAACTGAGAAAGTTCTAGGAAAGTGATGAGTTGGTCACCAAACCCCACATAAAGACCCAAAGGAAAACAAGTTTCTCTTGAAGCTCATGTGATGGAAAGAGGTTGTTCCTTCTGCTGGAGTGGAGTATTTCCTTCTGACTGCTGATGGGAAGCTGGAAAGTTCTCGCCTTCCCCTCTCTGCACTGACCTCAAGGGACGCCAAGGTAAGTTTTATGGGTAATGTCAGTAGCATCTGTCCATCTAGGTTGCCTGGAAATAATTGTTCTGCTGCCTCTGTCTGGCTTTTTATACTTTTTCTCTTAGAAATTTTAATATGTGTTGCAAATCGCACCCAGGATTACATTAAATAACGCTTACTGAGCACGCAAGAGAAAATAACTACACCTTCTGTCTTTTGACTTCGTTTTAGTTGGCTACTGTTTCATTCGATGTGTTTGTAAGTTAGGGGGTCGGTAAGCTGTGGCCTGAGGGGGGGTACGTCTGGGCTTGCTGTCCCTTTTGTAAATACAAACATTTATTGGAACACAGTTGTGCTCACTAATGTGTGCGTTGTTGATGGCTACTTCTATGCTTCAGCAGCAGAGTAGATTAGTTCCAAGACAGGTTGTATGGTTTGCAAAGCCTGAAGAATTTACTATCTGGGGTTTTACAGAGAAAGTTTGCCACACCCTGTATATATATATATTTTAATTTATTTTAAATATAAAAGAAGGAAAACATATTAACAGACATCCATTTACAAAATAGCATAAGAACAATACAAGCAATACAGAGTTACAGACAAAGTGGTAGGAAATTAACAGTGGTTGTTGTATTCGGTATTGATATTTTCAAAGTGTTTTCTCAGGGAAACAAATAGAGACATCCAAGATTGATCAAATAATTAATCATTAACTTTTCCTTTCAGTAAAGCGATAGAAGTCAGTAGTACAACTATGTTAGTTATCCTGTATATATATACATACATACCTTCCCCTTCTTCCTTTTTCTTTTTCCTCATCCCAGTTGCTCTTTACTTTTGAGAAGTTTCCTTTTGTTTCACAATGTCTATCATACCTCCTAATTTTTATTCATTCTTTCAGGTTCTTATATTAGTGAGAC
This sequence comes from Chinchilla lanigera, assembly GCF_000276665.1. NCBI lineage: Eukaryota > Metazoa > Chordata > Mammalia > Rodentia > Chinchillidae > Chinchilla > Chinchilla lanigera. The sequence goes on along the minus strand of NW_004955493.1, from coordinate 1,616,269 downwards.
AGTACATTGCTTACACATGGAGGTCTGGTTTATTTCACTTACGGGTATGGTATCTAGTTGTGACCATTTACCTGTAAAAGCCTCGAATTCATCTTTCTTTATCACCTTGTATATATTGAAACCTCAAACTCTTTTAAAGGGATTTAAATGTAGTTTCAAATTATATATATATATATATATATATATATATGTATTTCCTGTTTCAGAAAGGTTTCACTTTAAATTTTAGGTCTATGTCTATTTTCTGTTTACAGAAGTAGTGTGTGCAGATTATAGAAATGGTAACGTTGCAGGAACCCATAATGACCACACACACCCCTTTTAACTCACTATCTATTGCTGGCCTCAGTTAGCAGTTACCTAGGATAGGTTTCTCCAACTTCCTTCCAGTGCAGCAACTGATCTGCTTATATCATTAAAATAATGCCACAAAAGAACGACATCTCTAGGTGAGCAAATTTCCTGGGTAAGCATTCTTAAATTCTCCGTGAGCAGCATTTTTTGGACACATCCGCCGACATTCTCACTCATTGTATCCAATATCTTTCCTCATGGATCTGTTTTAATGAAAAGCCTTTTCCAAATCATCTGCACAATAGCAACACCCTTGCAAGTTCTAATTATTCCTGGTACTCCTCATTATAATAATTATTCTCTTTTTAAATCAGTACTAATGACTGTTACTTTAAAATACGGCTCAGAATCAGTGAGGGTGGCAGATAACTGGAGACTGTCAACTGGCTCCTAAATGATCATGTCTAGTCAGGACCATGCAGCTGCTCATTACCCACTTGCTTCTAGAAGACCAGTGGGACCTATTCCCTCATGCCGCACATACCTGACCGCGTCACTCCCCTCCAGAAGTCCAGTTTCTAGGCTCTGCCATCACCCAGAATCTCAGATCCATAGAGAGCTCGGTATGTCCCTTATTGCCCTATTCCCTTTGTCTCCGCACCCTTTGCCCCCAAAACACCCCCTTAGTGCCCTCTGGAATTCCCTTTCTGTAACCAGCAAACATCCCTATGCTCTCAATGTCCTCTGCAAACATAGCCTTCTATTTTCTTGCCTTAGCGTAAACTTGGAGGTCTCCTAGCCTCCTGCAGCCCTCCCAAGTGCAGGATGCATTTCCCTCTCAGCTCGTGCACACAGTGTCCCCCACGTAAAATTCAAATTTCAAAATTTCCCTCTTCTTTTTGCTTAAAGTGATTCCTTTCAGGTGAAGTCCTCAGATCATCTCACTCCGGAGCAGCTGCATTTCAATGCTTAATAAACAGCCACGCGTGGTCAGTGCCTGCCATCCTGGATGGAGCAGCGACCACGTCAGCTCCCCAGAGGCGTTGTCTACATTTCCCTCCATCACCAAACACTCCAGCGCCTCACCTGGTCGCTCCCTGTCTTCCCACTTTCCCCATCATTTTTGGCGATTTCAACATCTATGTAGCCAACTGATCCAGCCTTTTGACTTCTTCATTCCTTGACCTTCACATTCATCCATGATTTTCTCCTCCTCTCCCCTTTAGCCACACCCGGAACTTAACCATCAGAGGCAACTACACAACCTCTAGAATCCTGAGTTCAAGTTTCCCTGTTTCTGGTTGAATAGCTTTACTCCAAACAATTGTCCTAAGTTTGTGAGATCTTTGGTTTGACCCCATCCATAGGAACATAATTCAAGCCACATATGTGGCTTATAAGTTTCTAGTACACACATTAAGAAGTATAAAATGAACAATGAAAGTGAATCTTAGTAATATATTTTATTTTAACCTAATACTGTCAACATGTGATCCATGCAAAATCACATTGATGTGATATTGTATGTGATATTGATGTGATATTGTATGTCCTGTTTTTTCATACTAAGTCTTTGAAATCTACGTGTATTTTGTATCTACCACATTGCAGTTCAGACCAGCTGCATACTGAGCGCTTCACCACCGCACGTTGCTAGCGGCTACCATATTGGGTAGAGCTGCTCTACATTAATTAAATTTTCATCCAACATTCTCAGCATCCTCCAGTTTTTCTGATCTGATGTATTTTCTGTTTCTCATTACTACGATCAATCACGCCATTCCAAATGTTCCTCCACTCTTTCTTCACCTAGGGAAAAAACCCACTTCATTCCTAGTTGGACCAAACCATCTGTCTGTCCCCAAGCAGCTGAGCAAATCACACACCAGGGCTGCTTTGCTCTACCTTAGTTTCATGACCACAGATTTCAAATGGACACATAATGCTCCCTGGAAACTGTATCACGTTTTCCTGGTTGAATTTGCTTCCTTACTCTCAGAGACACTATTTCATGTTCTCATCTCTTCTCAAGCCCCACTAGCCTCCTTCCCCTCAGCCCTACCTCTCCGCACATGCCCTTGTTTTACTATTCATTAACAGGCTTCACACACACAATATGTCCAAAATGTAGCTCTGTACTCCCTGGGTGTTCAATGCAGGTGATGGTGTCATTACCAAGGTAAAATCTGAGTCCAGATTAATTCTTTCCTCACTTCTCCTTTGCCAGCACGCCCTGTCATCCAAAACAGATCTGAAATCTGTTCACCTCTTTGTGTTTATAGCCACACTTCCGGGCAGAGCCGCTGTCATTCCTTGCTTGGACTGCAGCTATGACTAGCTGGTCTTCTTTGTGTTCCAGCTGACACCTCGAAATCCATTTTCTACCGAGCAGCCAGGGTGGTCTTTAAAAAACATAAATCTGATCATGTCATTCCTTTTCTTACCACTGCTTGTTTCCATGGCTACAAAAGGTCCTACGCTCTCCGACCCTTGCTTCCTTCTCCGGTGTAATCTTCCCTGGCTGTCCTCCCCACTCGCTGGGCTCTGGTCACACAGGAGTCTTCCTTGTGTCTTGAGCATAGCAAGATCTTTCTTGCCTCGCTGATTTCCCAGTGCTATTTCTCTTCCTGGAAAGATCTTCCCCTGGTGTTTCTCATGATTGCTTCCTCCCTTTTCATTTTTAGAGCTGTCTTCCCTTAAAAATCCTATGCAAAATCCTCTTCTCTCTTCCTCATCAGTTACTCATTTCTCGAGCCTCTCTGTCATTTCTTTCATGGCATTTATGATAGGAAACTACAGTACTTGACTCATTTCCTGTTTGCTGTTTTGTCGTCTGTTTATACCCTAGAAATAAGCCCCACAAGAGTAGGGACTTTGTCCTGTTGCTCCACTGAATTCACTGAGGCTGGAGTAGTACCTGGCACACAACAGAAATTCAAGGAATATTCATCAAATGGATGGATGGATGGGTGAATGGAGGAACTGGGTGCTCCAGTATTTCAGAACTCCATCATTACTGTGAAATGCAGAGACTCACATGATCGAACGTAACATCCCCAGCAAGTTCATTAACCTCAGATTTAGGTCAATGAGGTTGGCAAAGCCCTGGCTGTCTTTCCTTGTTGATAGAGCTCATGTCTATAAATACTTCTGGGTGCTTAAGCCCTTCAAACGTGGCAAAACAGCACGTTGGAGTAGACTTCTGGTCGACAAGGTTGGGTCAACGGAATATATTATCCTAGGGAGGCAGATGGGGTTGAAGCCTCAGGGCTACATTAATTAGGGAGCTCAAGGGATGTTTGTCATGTGAACTGTACAAATAGGCTATGACCTCGTGGTTCATATGACCTGTTAGTTCTGGAAACTTACCATATAGTCACTTTCAAAATCATGCTGGGAGACTTCCAGGAAGATGGCAGAGCGGTGAGCAGCACAGAGAGAGCCTTTCTGAGATCTGGTGTCCAGATGCTGAAATATAGCAACGCGAGCAAGAGAAGAAGAGGAACCGAAGCCCACAGGGAGAATAAGGGAACGCCGCAGTATCTTTGTAGCTTTTGGGCTTGGGATTTAGCTCAGTGGCACAGCACCTGCCTGGTAAGTGCAAGGTCGTGAGTTTGATTCCCAGTACTGGAAGAAAAAGAAAAAAAAAATCTTTGTAGCCTTTCTGTGACTCTAAAGTCATTGCACTTTACTTATAATTTGGACTTTTTATATAATAGACCCCATGTGGTATTTAAGCTGTGCTCTGATTTATTTCACTTAACATGATCCCAAGGTGCATCCACTTCCTCAATGACTCAAGTTTATCTTCCTTTATCAGAGAGTATACTTCATTGTGTATAAGCACTACATTGTCTCTGTCTTATCAAGATGGACATATAGGCTTGCTTCCAAGACATATGAATTGTGCTGCTATAAATATAGATATGCATATATCACTGTAGTATGATGTTTTTAACTCTTTTGGGAAGATACCTACAAGGGGAAGAGCAGGGTCTTCCCTTCATTTGAAGGGCTTAAATGGAATTTCTAGTTTCAGCTTTTTGAGGAATCTCTGTATTGATTTCTATAGTAGCTGTACTAGTTTTCATTCCCACAAGCCTAGAAGGGTCCCCCCTGCGCTGCCCTGCAGCCTTGCCAGCATTTGTTACTGTTTGATTTCTTTATGATGGGCATTCTTTCTGGGGTGAGATGTCAACCAACCATTCTTTCTCAGTGTTGTTTTAATTTGCATTTCCCTACTGGCCTGTGATGTTGAGCATTTCTTTTATGTATTTATTGGCCATTTGTAGAGAAAAATAAAATAGATAGAGAGTAGGGAGATAATTCTTTCTCAAATGAGAAGGTGCTCAAGAGATGGAGGGAAGGGGAGGGAAAGAGGGAAAGCGGATGAAAATAGGAATTAAAATGTGCTATATACTGGGTGTGGTGGTGCATGCCTGTAATCCCAGCACTTGAGAGGTCGAGGCAGGAGGATCGTTGCAAGTTTGAGGCCAGTCTGCGCTACAAAGTGAGTTCAAGGCCAGCCTGAATTGCATACTGAAACTCTGTCTCAGAAAGACAGGAAAAGGGGGCTGGGGATTTAGCTCAGCGGCAAAGCGCCTGCCTGGCAAGCGCAAGGTCGTGAGTTCGGTTCCCGGTGCCGGAGAAAAACCAAAAAAAAAAAAAAAACAAAAAAACAAAGAAAGACAGGAAAAAAAGATGTATTATGTACATGTACTAACCTCACACAAGCCATGTAAACATTATGTACTACAAACATGTACTAATACAATAAAACATGGTATAAAATTTAAAAGCAAAAATATTGCAAAATAAAATTTATTTAAAAAAGCTATGAGCAGGATCTCATTTGGTTTTTAAAACTTTGTGTATGTATTAGAAAGTTTTTTTTCTATTATCTTTTAAAAACTTTTAATTGTGGGAAAGTACACAAATTATGGTTTAAAACTAAATTATTCCCTAAAAGTCTCCTGTGTGTGGAAAGTGATTGGATCACAGGTGCCATACTTCTCTGTGGACCCATCCGTGGACGGGTTCGTGGCTGACCCTGCTGCTAGGAGGAGGCGCCTGGGCGGAGGTGGACACTGGGGGTGCGACCTGGACGGCCGTATTCTTGTCCCCAGTTCCATGGTCTGAGCAACTGTCCTCTGCCATGAATCCCCACCATGCTGTTTCTACCTTGTCAATCAACCATGGTTGACTCCAAAATTAACCTCTGAAAACTGTGAGCTGAGAAAAAACCTCTCCTCCTTTACACGGTGGGTGTTGGGTATTTTACCCCGCCCGTGGGAAACTGACAAATACAACACATAACAAATTTTCTTGTTTTTGGTACAGAATTCAGTGGTATTAAGTGTGTTCACATTGCCATGTAACCATCACCACCATCCACAGAGCTCTTTTAATTTTCCCAAACTGAAATTGTGTAGTTATCTGAGCAACTTCGTTGAGGATAACAATATGCAGTATTACAACCACTGTTAATTCCGATCCTTTTGTTCTGAAGCCCTGTATCATTTTTATTGTTTTTGCTTTGTTTTGTTTTTGTCTATGTTGTTGGTATTTTGCTATTGTTCTTTTTAAATTATTACCCTCTTTAAAATGAAAACATTAAAAATCAAAATATGAAATTGTGTAGCTATTAGATTACAGCTCTCCATTGTCTGCTAGACTGAGGGGATTTCTGGTCTACTTCTGTCTCTGTGAGTTTGATTACTCAAGGGATCTCACATAAGAGCTTCATACAATATTTTCCCTGGCTTCTTTCTCTGAGCATGAAGGCTGTCAGGGTGTATTCATGTTGTGGCATATGTCAGAATTTCCTTCCTTTTAAAGGTTGAATAATATTCCACTTGTGTGTGGACCACATCTTGCTTATCCATTCATCCATCACCAGATATTTGGGTTGCTTCCTCCTTTTGGCTATTGAAAATAACATTTCTATTTTGGAAATAACATTTCTATTTGCTTTTCTTGCTGTTTGCTCTTCTCAGAGGGAGAACAACCAACCATTACAGTCTTCCTGAGTCCCAATTTCCATCTATTGTCCAATGTAATTATTAATAGCATTCCCCTCACTCTCAAAAGTGTCCCAATTTGGATGCTAAATTATATGGCCACCCAATCCCCCTGTGCAGACCTCAGCAACTCCAGTCTTACATTTTCCCAGTGAGAAGACCGAGAGACAGGAGAAGCTGTGATGTCTGAGCAGTTCCCACGAAGGTCCCTGCGTTGAATCTGCTGGATGCTAACTGACCCGGTGGCCCATCCTAAAGCAATAGTCTGAAGAGCAACATATCCTGTATTTATGGTTAAGTATCGGTCACATTCCCACCTCTAACATGAGGACTGAAGTTACTTCCACCCCAGTCATGTTAGAAAGAGAGAGAGTTTCCTTCACACATAAAATTGGAAGTGGAACGGATGCCAGGTAGACAAAAATGGCAGATGTTAGCCAGATGGGGAGAGATGAGGTCTTCGGTGATTTACTGTCCAAATACCCACACTGGAAGGTTGTGCTCTTAATGTATGCTCTCTCTTCTTTGTGTCACAATCTGCTAAGAATCACACATATCTGTGGATGACCCAGTCTTGGTGATCGTGTGTAGTGATCAGTTGTTACTGCTGTGTTGTTTTCTTAACGGTGGAGTTGGAAATTACTGTCCTGTTTGTGCATTTGGATTTACAAATCTTTTACGTTTTACCCATGGGTAAAATAGAAATCTGTTTAAGCTGACGGAGGTATATTGTAAATTCCATCTGATATGTGTCCATGGTCAAACCCAGGGGAGAAACATTGTTGCAGTGAACAGATGACCATTCTCTATAAAAAGAACCTCAAGGCCACTGAGCAGGGCTGGGATAGTCCTCAGGGTGCTGGGTTCTTGGTGAATCTCATCCACCAGGGCAGCTGATAAAACACCAACTACGGTCACAGCATCTGAAGGAGGACAGCCTGTGTTGGTGCCTCAGGACTGGCAAAGCTGTGACCTTTGCCAAGTTACTTAATCTCTCTGAGAATAAATGAGTAATAATTGTGCTTCCCTCCAACATGGCTTTAAGATTAAATAAGATAATGCCTAGAAGTACTTTGTAGTGACTGCCACGTAGGAAGAGCTAGGAAATACTCACTGTTATGGTTGTCATCTTAGTACAACTCCAGAACCCTGCCTATAAGAAGTCAGCTTTTCAATCCAGAGTGGCTGAAGACAGCTTAGACAGGGGTCTCAGGACCCTGCCGCCACCGCCTCAGCAGGGAGCTTGTTAGACATGCAATCTTCTGAATCGGAATCTCTGGGGATGAGCTTACAATTTAGCAAGCGCTTAGTGATTTACAGGCATGCCAAGCGTGAGCACCACTACCTTAACTAGTGCTTCTCACTTGTTTGTTTACCTGCTACGAGAGCAAAAGTCAGATCTGTCTTGTTGCTGCGCCTCTGGTGTCTGCAAAGTACTGGATCAGAACAGACACCCAGCAAATGTTAGCTGGATAAATATTTAAAAGCTTTTCCAAATCTTCTAGTGCAAATATTTCTTTGCCCTCTGTGCCCTGACCCGGGTTAGGTTCTGGAGAAACAGGCTCCAAGGCCAAGGCGTGCGTGTGGGACATCCTGGGATGTGCTCTCAGGCACAGCACCCACGGAGGCTGGGTAGAGAACCAAGGACGGGCAGAGACAGAGTTGAAGGGAGGAGGACTTGTCCGAGGAACCTCAGTGGGTCTGGGAAGGACTCCATGACCGAGATGACCCTCCTGAAGCCCTTTCCTAAGCCCACACCTAGTTGCTGAGGGCAGCTTTAGGCCAAGGAAAACACTGGGAGTGGAGGGCAGCAACATTCCCGGCAGCTGGGGAAATGAGGTCCCAAAGGCAGGACCTCAACCGCTCGCATCGTGCCTATTGCACACCCTTGCACGGCACTTAGGAGAATCTGCCTAATGTCACTTATCTGTTGGCGTCCGTCTCTCCCTCTCAATATATCAGCCCTTGGAGAGCAGGAGCTAAGATTTTCCCATTTTTTGATCCCCTATGGTACCCCTATGGCACCCCCCTGGAACCCCCCACACAACATGTGCTCTGTAAATGATGCTTGAGTTTCACTTACCAGGAGGAAATCGTAGCTAACAGTGTCTTTTTTTTTTTTTTTTTTTTAAATTTGGGACATTCCCAGTGTGGAGTCCGCAGAAGGGTTCGTGGAAACCCTCTTTTGGTCAGAGAGGAAAGCCACAGCCAGGCTCCTGGAAAGGTAGGCATGGGACTTGTGCACTCCTCTACTGAGTGAGTACCTCTCAAAGAAGCCTTGCTATTCGGCTGGGCATCATTCTCTACTTGAAAAGCAGACTATAGAGCGGTGCTGAGCACCACAGATCTGGTCTGCGGGCATATAACATGCCGGCAGGGAGGTGGTTTTCCTTATTATTTTTTTCTTTTTTATTAGATTTATTTATTTATTTATTTTGTGGTACCAGGAATTAAACTCACGACCTCGTGCTCACCAGGCAGGTGCTGTGTCACTGAGCTATATCCCCAGCCATATTATATATGTTTGCAATACAAAATAATTACATGTGTTTTGGGAATTGGTACATATACACACTATATCATGACCATTTTTACTCTTCCTTCCCCTCTTCCTTTCTTTTTTTTTTCTTTTTGAGAGGGGGTCTCGCTATGCAGTTCAAGCTGGCCTTGAGCTCACTTTGTAGCCCAGGCTGGTCTTGAACTCACAACAATTCTCCTGCCTCAGCCTCCCAAGTGCTGGGATTATAGGCATGCACCACTATGCCTGGCTTTCCCTCCTTTCTTCTGCAGCTCACATTCCCATTTCCAGAGCCCACATCCCTGTTTCCCACTATCTCTATTTCATTTTACTCATTAAATTATTTATATTAGAGAAACCATGCAATATTTAGACTTCTATGTTTATTTCATTTAGCATTGTGGTCTCAAGTACTTCCATTTTCCTACAAATGACTTTAATGTATCCTTTTTGATGGCTGAGTAGTACTCTATTGTGTATGTAAAACAAATTTTCTTTATCTGCTCATCTGTGGATGGCCATACAGCTTCCATAATTTAGTTATTGTGAGTTGCTGCGCTGTAAACATGAATATGCATGTATCACTGTACTATGCTGTCTCTAACTCTTTGGGGAGGATAGCCAGAAGAGGGATCGCTGAGTCAAATGGAACTTCTACCTTTAGCGTTCTGAGGAACCTCCATACTGATTTCCACAGCGGTTGTACTAGCTTCCGTCTCCACCAGCACAGCATCCCTTCCCCAACAGCCTCACCAGCAGTCGTTGTCTTTTGAGTCCTTGATGAAGCCGTTCTTTCTGGAGTGAGATGTAATCTCAGTGTGGTTTTTATTTGCATTTCTCTAATCGCCAGAGATGCTGAGATTTTAAAAAATGTACTTACTTGGCATTATTTTCTATTTTTAATCAACACATAGCTGTGTACCTTTATGGGGTACACTGCAATATTTCAATATGCGTATACAGTGTGTAATGAGGAGGAGGCATATTCATCACCTCACACATCTATCATTTCTTTGTGCTGTGAATAGTCAACATCGTCTTTGCTATTCTGAAATTTCCTCTTAATTATTGTCAACCACAGTTCATCTCTGGTGCCGTAAAACATTAGAAATCCTTCGTTCTGTCTAGCTGCATTCCTGTTCCCATTCACCATCCTCTTTCCACCCCCTTTCGCCCTTTCCCAGCCTGTGGGAGCCACTATTCTACCCCGGACTGCCCTGAGATCAACTTTTCAGCCTCCACAAATAAGTGAAAACAGGTGTTGGTTGTCTTTCTGTGCCTGACTTACCTCACTCAACGTAATATTTTTAGAAGATGAAGATTTGTTTGGAAATTTAATGTATTTTGCTGTTTACCTTTCGCACGTAATACCTAGCATACATAGGCTGGAAGAAGGAACTAGGAGAGGAATAATTAAGACAAATAATGGGTTTCAAACTGGCGTTACAACCCTGTTTAGTAAAACATTGGATGTGTCCTTCTACTGGATGAATAATTAAACAGAATGTGGCAGGGAATGCCCAACATAAGGCTCTTGGCAGAGATGGTCAATTTAGGGCTGAACTGATGCCGATCTAAACTGGCTTTCCGCTATCCACAAGCTGGAATGTTCCGCTATCGCACACCTGTCTCAAACTCACAGGTGGTGGAGGCTTACCCCAATAAGATAAAGACAATGAGAGATGCCAGGGCAGTGGCAGAAAGGGTCCTATTGATTTAGGAACAGGAGGAGCCGTTGGAATGGAGAGAGGAAATGATCTTCTTGGGCTGTGACAGAATAGTATGACAGCATGCCTTGGGACTCTTGGGTTAAACACAGAAAAATCAGGCACCAGAATAAATCACAAAACCTTGGAAGTTTTATTAATGTCATGATACTTCCTATAGCATTGGAACTAGAGTGCAGATGTCCCCAGCAGACTCCAGGGTGCACACATGTGAACAGTGTTTAATAAGTCACTGGCTGATCCCACCGTCTTAGGGACTGGTGGTCTGTATCACGATGTAGCTTATGCAAATCACACACATTGTGGCCTTGGATAATTTTTTCGTATTCCTGTTTTTTAGAGTGCTATGATTTATGACATGCAGTGTATGCTGAATATATGGACAGTTTGCTTGGGGGCTCCAGGGTTTATTTTTTTGAACCAACAGCTCCCTGGGTCTAGTACTAATAAATGAAACATTCATCCAAGCTGGAGTTCAGCCAGGTTGTGAGGAAGAACAGCCGGGCAGGCGCTGAGTGTCCTGGCGTAGGCCAGGCTCGGTGGGCTGAGTGTGTCCCCTGGGGCATCTCAGGTGGTATCTCTGGGTCCTGCAGGTGGGCGGACTCCAGTGGTAAGAGAGACAGATCTGATAATACTAGAAATGTCCTTAGATGGATCATATCTGCGGGACTCTGTCGTGGCTTGAATTGTGTCCCCTCAGAATACACGTTGAATGTTGAAATCTTACTTCTCAGTAGACTCTTGTAGAAGGGCAGATAGTAAGTACAGTCCTTGAGGTTTTTAGGCCCCACGGTCTCTCTCATGGGGTAGCCAAGCCGACCCCATGGTATATTGGAGCATGAAAGAAGCTATAGATGATAGGTAAATGAATGGTTGTGGCATGTGCCAATAAAACTTTATTTGCAAAAACAGGGATGAACAGGGTGTGGTCTGCTGGCTGTAGTTTTCAGGTGCCTGCTTTAGGAGCACTTTGAAGGACAGATTAATTGCTAACACCTTGGCTAGATTGTGGGAAGTTGGGGGTCTTACCACAGAATTGAGTCTTCAGGGGAAAATTCTTCCTAATAAGTTTCACCCACCCAAGGTGGTTTGTCCCAAGCTCTAGTGGAGGAGCACAGGGGCCTCTGCAGGAGTCTCCTCGCTGGAGACTGCAAGATGACTGGTGGTCAGCATGTGCTGTCCTCCGCAAGACCAGAGATTTGAAGGCAAAATAGTTCAATAAGGTCCAACTCCTTTCCCCATATATCAAGTTTTGTACCAAACAAAAATGGAATCAAGCCACACAAGAAGTTTAACAACTTCTTTATTCACTTTGCATTATTAGACCATATTACTGCTCAGCTCAAAACCCTCCCATGGCTGCATCCTGCCCAGAGTGAAAGTCGATGTCCTGGTGCATGGAATGACCTGCACGACCTGGACCTGGGCCCCTCTCGGACCACATTCTCCTCTCTCCTCCCTGTCCCTCCCTCCAGCCGCAGTGGCTGTCTTGCTGCTCCTTGAATACAGCACCAGGCACACTCTCACTCCAGGACCTTTGCACTGGCTCTTCCCACTGGCTTGTCTTTCCTGTTATTTCCATAATTTGCCAGCTTGTTAACTCTTTCAGATCTTCTCCAAAATGTCCTCGTTGTGGCCTTCTGTGATCATGTCATTTATAACAGCAACTTTCCTCCCTGTCTTGATTACTTTTCTCTTCTTGCTGAGACAAAATACCTGACACCCAGAATTAAGGAAGGAAAGGTTTATTTAGCTCACAGTTTGTGGAGGTTTCAGTCCGTACTTGGCTGGCTCCAAGGCAGAGTGGCACATGGTAGAGGGCAACTGTTCATGGCGGAGGAAGACAGCAAAACAACAAGAGCAAAAGGGAGGAGGGGCAGTAGGCAGCCTCTTTCTCTCCCTTACATATACAAAACTACACGTACCAGGGTGGGTGCGGCACTCACACCCATAATCCCAGCATTAGACCATGAGTCAATCATAAACTCTAGAAGCCCACCCCATGACTCTATGAGGCTTTGGGGAGCCATCCAGACACAAACTATAACACTCCCCCAGCCCTCAGATGCCTTATTTCTTTTTGCTGTTGTATCAGTCACCATTAAGGTGCCACCAGTTAACATTCCATGAATTTTAATCATTTATATGCTCATTGTCTGTTGCCCTCCATTAATAATGGACTTCAAGTGGCCAAGGGTATTGTTTCACTCACTGCTACACTGTTAGCACTTAGAAGAGAGTCTGGTGTACAGTATGTATTTAATACTGTAGTGTTAGCTGCAACTTTCTGACCGATGTAAATTAATCACGGAGCTTTAATGAACTCCACGGCACGGCTCTATCCTCATTTATTTACCCAAGTTCCTTCTGAAGGACAGCATCTACTGGTTCCATTTTTTTTTATTAAATATAGTGCTGCAAACTCTAGACTGTGAAATAGTTTACAAGTGATTTTTTTTTTCCAGCAAAAAAATTACTAGAAAAGAAGAGAATGAGCAAGGAAGGAGGCCTACAGATTAAAGAAATTTGGGAGGCACTCAGCAGATAACAGTCTGTGGACACTTTTTGGACCCTGAATCAAACACATAAGCTCGTAAAATTCATAGTTTTGCTCATTCATGATAGAGTTGGAAATCTGAACACTGGATATTTAGTGACACTAGGAAAATATTAATTTTATTGGGGTATGATAATGATATTGTGCCTGTGTTGGCGGAATAAAGTTATCACTTTTGACACACAGGTTGAGTACACTTAACCTGAAAATCCAAAATCTGAAATGCTCAGATTTGAAAGTTTTTGAAGCCCCAAAGCTATAGAATTTGAAGCATTTCTAGGTCTAGATTTCCTGCTTAGGGATGCTCAGTTGGGAAAGTCCATGAAAATATTCCAAAATCTGAAGTACTCTGAAGTCTGAAATACCTCTAGCCGCAAACGTTTAGGATAAAGGCATGTTCGGTCTGTACCGAATGAAATATTTGTAGATGCAGTGATGTGATACCTCAGGCATGTTTGTAAATAACACAGGAACGAGGAAAGTGAGAAAGATACAGATCAAATAAGACTGGCTGTTGAAGCTGGGAGGTAGCTTATGGGGGTTTATTATACTGTTTGTCTACTTTAGCGTACACTGTGACACTTTCCATAATGACCACACTAAAAAGAAATATAGAGTGATCAATGAACTTGGGTGGGGTGGGGTTGAGTTGGTGTCACTTTAGATGAAATAAAACTATGCTGGCTTCTGGGTACACAGGGAATTCCTAAGTCATTCTCTCTGCTATGTATGAGCCTTCATTTTTTATTATGAAAAGTGAAACACCTACGATTCAGTGAACATCCTGTCCTAAATGCAGTCTTACATCTTTCTTAACCTGAGTCTCTTCATTCTTGATGTGGTTGGTCCAGACAGTCTCTAAGTGGCATCTGACCAAACACTGTTCTTGCCTTAATAAACTAGCTCTGTTTTTAAAAATTAAAAATCCTAATGCTGTTGAAACAATTGTCATATTATACATAAAATTTACCTTTTTAAGTGATTTTTAGTAAGTTCATAGAGCTGTGCATGTATCTCCAGAATCTAGTTTCAGAACTTTTCTATCCCCTAATAAGATTTTTTTTCCTTGACGGTCCTGGGGATTGAACTCAAGGCCTGCACACTGAACTGCATCCCCACCTCTACATGGTCTCACTAAGTCGCAAAATTGCCCAGGCTGGGCTGGGACTTGTGATTCTCCCGCCTCAAACTCCTGGAGTGCTAGGATCACAGCCAGTGAGACTCCTTGACCCTACTTTCATTTAATTTTCTTTCCCATCTCGAGCCCGAGGCTACTATTAATCTACTTTCTGTCACTATAGATTTGCCTTTTCTCTTTACTTTTTTTATGCAGGGTCTTTAGGTGGAATTTTTTACATTTTCTTTCTTACTCAGAAAATGGCATTTCTTATGCAAGGATCATTCTTGTTCTGCTATTGCTGAACTAGTTTTTGTGACATTTCTCCTCAATTTTGCTCAGAAGTTCGGAAGATTCCATTGCCTAGATTATTGCATCACAGGGATGTCCGTGACCCCTGAGTTACAAAGAAATTAATGATATGCTAATAAGACAGTAATGATCAGGGCTTAGAAAAAGTCCTACGGGTTAACGAGTGGCTGCTGAGAAAGTATATGGCCAAATCCAAACAGAGAGGCCACCAACCCTGACAGTGTGTTTCTCAGTCACCGTCCCAGGACCATGGCTCTTACACGATCTCAGAGCCCTTTGGACTTTCTTGCAGTCCCAGGGCTCAATTTTGCATGACTTCTGTACCACATATCCTAAAGGGACACTGATATGATGATATTCCTGGGACTTAGCTGCTCACTTTGCAGTACACACCTTCCTAGTTCATTAGAAAGTGTATCCTGTGGGCACTTATTTTTTGTGAGCTAGACTTCTCCCTTGATCCAGAATATTAATGCCGGATCTGATGACCTAGCTGTTGGATAGTCTATATCTATGGAATAACTTCCTCTATAAATCCAAAGCAATAGGGAGAATCATTCATTCATTCATTCATTCATTCATTCAATAAATACAAAGCTTGTGTCACAGCCTATGGTAATGACAGACATATAAAAATGATGGCAAAACTTGACTATTCTGTGCAACATACAATGTTAGTGTAGAGTGAGACAGGACACATTTCACAAATATGTTTGATTTGGGTTTTGAGGAATGAGTAAGAGTTTAAATATGGCAAAACCCAAAAAAAGACAGGAGCATATTTTTTTTCAGCACTGGGGATTGAAGCCAGGACCCTAGCACTGAACTACACCACCAGTCTTTTTGTACTTTTTATTTTGAGACCAGAGTCTTACTAAGTTTATAAGTTGTCTGGGTTGGGTTTGAACTTGTGATTTTCCTGCCTTAGCCTCCAAGGATAATGGGATTACAGATGTATGCTGCCTCAATCACGAAAGGGTAGGAACATTTTAAGAGAGGAAAAAACATAAAGTATCAAGTACAAAATGAAATTTGGGAGCCCAATTATTTTCTTTTAAATTTTTTCTTTTGAAAATTTTCCTTTTTTTTTGTCCTTTTTCTTTTAAAACTCTAAGATGAAATGCTTTTCCCTCTCCTTAGCTATTAGTATGATTGGAAGCTATAAATTTACCTTTGTATGCTGCATTGGAAACACCGTATTTTTTGACACAAAGTGCTTTTATGCTGCTTCTCACATGACAGTTCTTTGGGTTGAACTGTGATAGAGCACCAGGGTTTTCAGCAAGGCAGACTTGTGAGTTGCCTCTCCCTGTTACTCCAGGTTGGTGTCTGCCTTTCCCCCTAACCCGATGTGCTAGCAATATGCCCAGGCTATTCATAACCTTTATGAATTTGTGCATGCTATATTTTTCATGGATTCAGGTACCTTTGGTCATGTTTCCAGGAAACTTTTTACTTTGACAACACTGTCTCCCTATGACTCTTCCAGATAGAGCTAGCAGCAAAATATAAACAGATACCAAAAACGTTAATGTGTTTAGAGACACTTACTGATCAGGTGAATTTGGAGGACGACTACCCAAGACAATAATTTCCAGCTTTACAAGACTGACATTGAGTACTTTTTATTGTTGCAGTTAAGTATCCAAGTTACTTGTCTCATCAGGTTTACGGGAGTAAATCTTGGTACAGGAGAATAAAACCATGTCCTTGGCACATAGGCATAAATTTTTCATTCTATTTTCTGCAACATAATTCATGGTTCTAGTGAAATAAGACACAGAATTTTTAGATAACTTAATATCTGAAAACATCTCAAATTCTCCCATCTCAGACTATCCTGTCCAAATACTCAAAAGACCAGTGAAAAGATTAATAAAGCTGCCAACAGCCTTACTTCTCCCCTAGCAGATGTCTCCTAAGGCTACGGAAACTTCCCAGCTGATACAAAATAAGTGACTTACACTCACTTGCTTCTCACTCAAGGCGTCAAGCTGGTTTATCTGGAATACAGTCAATTGGGTAGAAGCTGACTTTTGGAAGTTTATGTGGAAAATTAACAACTCTGTAGCTTTGATAGAAGATAAAGTTGAAATGGGAGAGGACTTTAACGGCCATGGAGGAAACTGTGGAGAACCGGCCAGAAAAAAATCTCTCACAAGTTCTAATGGCAAGATGTTCGCTGGGCCAGAATACATCAGGGGGAGCTTCTCCTCCTCTACCATTTCAGTAGAAACTCCTGCCCATATTCACTCTAGGATACTTTTGAGATGTCTTATTGCTCTTACACGTTAACTTATAGAAGACAAACCTGATCACCAAACCTGATTGTGGCTACATCCGTCTGTGCATTTTGTCCCTTACTTACAGGATGTACTTTTTTCTTCCTGAAATACTTCCCTTTTTAGTTCCTTAGTGAAAAGAACATTTTATTTTTCAAAGTGGCATTGTTTCCTTGTGAGGAATGGTAGTTTAGCTGGGTATACAAATCTAAGTTGACGGTTACCTTCCTTCAGTACATTGAAGAATTTATATGGTTTGCACATTTGCATTGCTAGTATTGAGAAGTTTTCTGCAGTTTAAGCTTTCCTTCCTCTGGGTTTTATTTTTTATTTTTTTATTTTTTATTTTTTTT
>NW_004955493.1:1523430-1597335 GCF_000276665.1 Chinchilla lanigera | reverse complement strand
GTCCGAAGACCCCTTCCTCTGGGTTTTATTTCTGGCTGCTTTTAATATATTCTTCCTTGGCAGGGAGGAATAGTTTGATATTCTTCTATTTCACTGTGATATGCACATGTGTGAGAGTTGTGTTGTTTTATTTATTTGTCTTTTTTTGGGACAGGGTCTTGCTATGCAGTTCAGGCTGGCCTTGAAGCCCAAGCTGGCCTTCAACTTGCAATGATTGTCCTGCCTCAGCCTCCTGAGTACTGGGGATTACAGGCATGAGTCACTATGCCCAACATCATTGTTTTATTTTTAACAATTTGGATTTGTATGTTTTCTAAGCATGAGGGTTAATTTCTTTATCAATTTTGGAAAATCTTCAGTTATTATCTTCTCAAGGATTGCTTTTTCATTCTATTTTTGGAAATATGATTAGATATATGGTCTAGAATTAGTATTTCTTAACCATCCATAATGTTCTTTTTCTTGATCTCTATGATCTTCTGGGTAACCTATTTTTTAGTGCTAGGGATTGAACTCAAGGCCTCAACCATATGAATGTAACATGTTCTCTACCACTAAGCTATGCTTTTGGCCTAAGATTTTATTTTGCATTGCATTTTTATTTCTAAAAAATATACTTTTATTTTTCACTCTTGTCTCTGCTCTTTTCTGCACAGTATTTTGATTTGTCTCCTTTTAAAAACATGTTCTTTACATTTTGAATTTGATAATTCTACGTTAGAAAGTCCTTGGGGACCTAACTGTGCTGTTTATTGTTTCTCCTTATTTCCATTCATGGTGGTTTATTTTCTCACCTGATTTTTTTAGGTTGAGCAAGGAAGCACATGTGCAGCAGGGTATCATCTGAGGAGTCCTGGCAGGTCTGAGGGGAAGGTGAATACTCCTGTGGAGAACTTGTATTTTCATCCTGTAGGAACTCTTAAGTGTTACCAACTTGGATTTACTCTACCAGTTTTTCAGCTTGAGGTTTTCCAAACTGTGTAGGGAGTTTAATTTAAATCTCAAATCAACACAAGAATAACTCTGCCACTGTGAATTCTCAGGGAGAAAATTTTCCCCTTCCAAATTCCAAAGCAAGTCCAACAGGCTTCTTTGACATTGGGTAAATTGGTTTCTAGTCCAACTTTCAGCAAGGGAACAGTCCTTTGAGGGCCCTGCCCTTACAGGACACTTTCCCAGCGTGGGTAAGTCTAGGACTTTGGTCATTTGTCCCCATGCGACTGATAACATCTGCAGAACTATAAAACCTCTTGGTCACCAAGATTTGCAAAGAGCCTAGGCCTGCTGTGTCTTCAATGCTAACTTGCCCCTCTGTTTGTTTTTCAGGCCGCACTTCATATTTTGACATCTGGAGATTTCTGTTACTTGGATGCTGGGAGGATTTCTGCATGTTTTGTCAGGATTTTCTCCAGGATGTCTAGTCTACTAAATTATTAGAGACGCAAGTCCTACCTTGTTTTATTTCATTTTTCTGAATAACATATAATGAGCATATTTGGTACCAATATATTCATAATGTATTAATAAAAATATTTACATACTTCTTTGTATATTTCCATAAGAGCTCTTTATTCCATTCATTTTTCAGACAGTCAGACTTAAACGTATGGGTTTATTTGTCTATTTGAAAGTGGGTGTTTTTTTTTAGAATACATCAAACAGGCAGTTACATCCTTTTAGGGAGTTAGAGATACTCCCTTAACTGTGGTCTCAGGTGTGGCTTCTTGGTTCTTTCTCGAGCAGACCCCCCACTAACTGTCTCGGATATCATTATCATTGCGAGACCGTGGTGGGGGAAGGTATTACAACACAGAGAGAGACCGAGAGTGGGAGACTGAGAGGGAAGAGAGTCGGAGGGCCCTCACAGACACACATGCTTGTTATGCAGATCTCTTCCGTTTCCCCCAGCGAGCGCCTCAGCCGCCACAGCAGCTTGACGGGGGCTGAGTCTGGTCTGTTTTTGCATTCCTGGAGCTGGTACGGTCTGTCTATTGATTTCACGTTGCTAACGACCATGTGGAACAGCAAAAGCTTTTGTGGCCAGACTGAAGCTAGGCTGAGATGCGCATGAGTGACCGCTCCAGAAACATTGTCTGCTGAGGTGGTCAGACTAGGTTTTATTTTTTCTAAACTTCCTGTCTCCGGTCTCCTTGTGGCTGTGGGTGGGGCCCAGCTGGGAGGAGAGGGCTGGGCGTCCCCTGGGAGGGTGAATGCTTAACCATGGAAAGGTTTCTCATGGGGTCAGTGAGGAGAGAGGTGGCCTTGGAGAAGCCCGTGGATAAAATACCCACAGGGGTGCAACCGTCCCTTAGTGTCACCCAGACAGGACATAGGCGTACACCCTTGGCCGGCAGACTTCCTCCCTGGCTTCTGGGAATGCGTACCATATGGGACAGACATGGTCCCAGATTACTCTTTATGCCTGGCTGTATAAGAAGCATGTATCAAAAGTCCCACACGCCAAGCCCCAAATCAGTGGAAGTCTCTCACAAGCTGAAAGTTCCTCAGTGTCCAAACCCCAGGCTGTAGAATGTCTCTCACCTCCGCCGGCCTGACTGATGAAGAAGGCTCCAGTTCTGCTTCCCACAGGAGCCTGACGAGGTTCTCCTCCTCCTTAGGGCTCCCGCTGTAGCTGCGTCCTCACATTGTTTTAGGGTGGACACCGCTGGACTACCCTTAGCTGGGCGGACACCTCTTTGAATTGCTCCAAACTGGCCACTCACCGCTCTGTGGGTTGACTAACAGGAAATGGGGACAACATCTCTGGCATTCAATCGCCCGTCGGTGCATCCGTGAGCCCATGAATTCACCCACGTACCCATCTGCCCACGCACACACCTACGGGTTCATTCGTCCACCTCCCCACCCCCCTACCCTTCCTTGAGAGTCCACTTGCCGTCACCGCTGTGCCAGGTACCAGAACACGGACTCAAAGGAACGGCGTGGTTTCTGACGGCAGCCTGGCTGGGAGGTGGCTCGAAAATAAGTGTGCAGTTACCTGCACTGGTGCTGCCCAGAAGCGCTGACTCCTTTGTGCGACTCATTAGAGACAGAATCCTTTTCTTAGTCCTGCCGCTTCACACCCCGCTGTGGTGCCCCTGGCCCGGGCCACCAACATCCTTTGCTTCCCGGCCGGGCTCCGTGCTTCTGCCCCTCCTCGCTCTTACCTCCTTTAATCGGTTCCCCACCCAGCAGCCAGAGCGATGCTGCTGATCACAGTGCAGATCTTCTTCCTCTCCTGCTCATCACATCTTCTTCCACGGCTCCCAACCCAGGGGCGCCAGGCCCTCCCCTTCTATGGATCCCATCCCCCTTTGACCTCACTTCCTCCTGTCCCCCAGCTCACCTACCCCAGCCACACCGGTCTCCTTGTTGCTCCGAGAACACGCCACAGGACCACGTCAGGGCGTTGCGTCTGCTTTGTCCTTCACCTGGAAAGTCCCTCTCCCAAATGCCCAGGTGAGCAGAGCGCTTGCCGCCTTTGGTCTGTATCCAGATGTCGCCTTCTCATTTCCCTGATTTACTTTTTCTCGGCACTTGTCACAGACACACTGCACATTTCAATTCCTTACATCATTTGTTATCCATTTTTCTGCTTTAGAATTCAGGTCCTGGAGAGCGTGGAGATCTGTCTGTCTTGCTCTTCGCTGGGTCTTCAGCACAGAACCATGCACTCATCACTGCCCTGAGCAGGGAAAGGCCATTAAGGGCATCACAAGGGAGAGGGTCCTCACTCAGAACCTGATGTGCTGGACCCAAGATCTTGAATTTCCAGCTTCTAAAACTGTGAGAGATACAGGCTTGATGTTTAAGCCACTTAGTCGTTTCTGTTCAAGTAGCCTGCACTGAGGGACTCAGGCGTGAACCAAGCCCAGGTGCCAAGTAGTTCAACCAGAGTCTGGCTGGTCAAGGTTGGGAGGAGCATCCCCAAGCACGCCGAGAAACCAGCACTGTCATGGGTAAGGGATGCACTGGAAGAGACCTCGGGACAACCGCTAAGCTCACTGTGGGGTCAGTCGTACCTTTCTGTCTACCACCCTTTGGGACCATCCTTTTTGCCTTTTTTCTTTTATGCCCTAGAGAGCCTGGAGTTACTTTCTCAAACCACTAGGTGGTGACCCTGCTTTGAGGAGCCAAAACCTGGAGCTGATTGCTGACCGGGAGCTGGGCACCTGATAGGCGGGTGTGTTATATGCCTCATCTCACTAACTTCATGGCAACTGTGAGGAGCAAACGCTATGATCAGCCCTAATTTGCACACGAAAAAGCCTTTGGCTTGGCAGGTTTAGAGTTTTGCCTCTCGCTACTCATCCGATAGGTGGCTCCCTCAGCACACTGCTTTCTGAGTCAGTTTGAGATTGGAGGAAACTGAAAAATGACCGTGCTGAAGCTGGCAGCCTTCTCAGGTGAGATATTCAGCATTTGAAGGTATTGTTAGTTGATTTTAGTGCTCATGGATGGGGTCCTCCTTATGGCTTGGGTGCAAGAATTATGTTTTACAGCTACGATTTAATTTAACCTTTGAAATAAACCTATAAGCGGGGCGTGGTGGCACACCCCTGTAATCCCAGCACTTGGGAGGCTGAGGCAGGAGGGTTATTGTGAGTTCGAGGTCAATCTGGGCTACAAAGTGAGCTCAAAACCAGCCTCAGCTGGGTGTGGTGGTGCATGCCTGTAATCCCAGCACTTGGGAGGCTGAGGCAGGAGGATCGTTGCGAGTTCAAGACTAGCCTGGGAGCTCAAGGCTAGCCTGAACTGCATATCAAGACCCTGTCTCAAAAAGACTGAAAAAGAAAGAAAGAAAGAAAGAAAGAAAGAAAGAAAGAAAGATAGAAAGAAACCTATAGATTGGGCACTGCTGTTATTTTCCTCATATAGATGAGTTTGCTGAAAGCAAAATCAGTCTGTAGGGCTTTCTGAGCAACTGACAGCCCAAGGCCAAGAGCAAAGATTGCTTGTACTTCCAAGATGATTTGCTCAATGGCAACAGGAAATATCTAGATCCTTGGTCTCTGGTGGGTTTTCAGAGATCTCAAGAAGGGAGAGTCTAATCCAGTAGACTCCCCAACCTTCCTCAGATAGGAAGTGGTCAAAAATTTGACCCAAATTCTAGCTTTGGCCTTAACTCAGGGACTAAGCAAATAGCTTCTACTGGGTGACCTTTTGTTTTGTTTTGGTTTTTTTTTGTCATAAAAGTTGGAATAGACTCTACTTTTTATTAAAGTTCCAAGCTGAAATACTTACAGAGTCAGCCAGATAGCCAAATGAGAGAGACGGGTCAGGCAGGCTGTAACAAACTGTTGAGCTCATGCCCAGTTTAAGGGGTTATTCCGGTCACCTGCCACTATGTGCAAATGTGGGTATATTGTTGCTAGATTCCTTGATCTCCGAGGATAACCTCAAAATCCAAATTTTTATGTAAAATCTCCTTCATAAAAGGTTGGTAATGAGTCCAAATGTTAAAAAACAACAAAAAATCTGATTAAGTACGTGCATGCGGGCATGCGCAAACACACACACACACATGCACACACGCATGCACACACGCATGCACGCGGGCACGCACACACACACACACACGCACACACGCATGCACGCACGCACACACACACACACACACACAGACTGCCATGAGTTGAATTTGGTCGGCAAGTCCCTATTTACTGCACTTGAAGATGCCTCAATTTCCTTCCATTTCTTTAGTACCTTCCCCCAATTCCTTGACCTTTACTCTTAGAATCATCGTGAAGTAGAATTGAGGGAAGAGAAGAAATTTGGAAGAAAAGATAACTATGGGGGCTTCTCTGGGACTCTTCCCCAAGGGCTGGTTTCCTAGGTCAGCGGTTCTCATACACTGATCAGTTCAGAGTCACCTGGGAACTTTGTACGATGACCGAGGGCCGACCCCATCCTTCTTTGTCAGGTCTGGACCTCTGGACACCTTTTACTGCGTGACTCTGACACAAACCAAAGACTGAGGACTGTTACCCTAGAGCAGCGCTGGTTCCCCCTGGGGAGCTTTTGGGACCATGGATACATAAGCCTACTCAGCATTAAACCACCAGCCCCTAGAAGACCAACGCATGCCCAGGGTGGAGACCCACTGATCTGGGTCAGTGCTCCTGTCAGTGCTGGGTCAGTGCTCTTCACACTTTGATGGGCTAAAAGATGACCTCAGGATCCTGTTTTAAAAATCTGTGGATCTGGGGTGGGGGCTGAGATTCGCCATTTCCAGCAAACCACCCGGTGTTACTAGTGCTACTGGTCTGGGGCCTACAGTCTGAGGAGCGAGGGCCTGGGATAGGGTTTTCCTAACTTCCCTGCTGATCAGAATCACTCGCTCTTGTCAAATATATAAACCCTGTGGATGTACACTAAGGTCATCCAGTGGGAATGAACAAAGGGTATTCAGAGCTTGCTTTAGCAAGGGACATGGCCTCTGCCACGCCCATTCATCAGGGACACAGTGGCAGGCAGCGCCGTGGTAAAGCTTTGGGGTGGAGAAAAGGAAGCCTCGGGGGTCCTCTGATGAGGCTGTTGGGCTGGGGAAGCCAGAGCCGAGTGACAAGAAACAGCAGCGTTCCGATAGGAAGAATACTTGGTTTTCTCCATTTGGTCCTAAGTTGGAAACGGCCAGAAATTAGAGAAGCTGTCAGTTGTTGGCTAAGTCCTGGTCCTTTGGGGCCAGTTGCTACAGGGCTGGTGGTTTAACTTCCTGGACTGGCCCCTGCAGATGATGGGTGAGAGCTCTGTTTTTATCTACCGTCTGGCCGCTGGCCACATATATAATCAGTCTCTGAGTCCCAGGGCCTCTTCACTGGACTTTCAGACTCAGAAGGTCTGGGTTGGGGCCCAGAAATCTCCAGGAAATGTGGGAAGACACTAGTGGAAATCATGTGAATTACCACTGTCTGGAAAAGGAGTCACCAAGACCCTCCAGACTAATGAGTCAGAATCTCTGGGGGAGATGGGTGATGAGGATGTTGCTTGTTTTGTGTATTGGTTATCTGTTTCTGCATAGCAAAGCACTCTAAAATGGTGGTTTAGAACTATAATCCCAACACTCTAGCAGGCTGAGGCAGGAGGATCATAAGTTCAAGCCCAGCCTGGACAATTTAGCTGCTTAGCAAGACTCTGCTTCAAAAAAACAAAAAAATCATAAAGGGACTGGGGATCTACCTCAGTGCAAAGAGTTTGGGCTCAATCTCCAGTGCTATAAATAATGGTAATAATAATAATGATAATAATAATAATAATAATAATTTATTATTTCTCATGTTCTGTGGGTTAACTGAGACCCTCTCTACTTTAAGAACCCTAGATCCAAGGTCAGTTCTAGACAATCTTCCTCAGGCAGGAAACTTTGTAAGTACAACTGGAATAACCAACAAATCATACTGCACTGAGCTGGTGTGGTAGTGCGCACCTGTAATCTCAGCACTCAGGGGGCTGAGACAAGAAGATTGTTGCAAGTCTGAGGCCAGCCTGGACTACATAGTGAGACTCTGTCTCAAACCCCCCTCCCCACCCCCAATATCATACTGAAGTGCGGCCCTTCAATGGTGTTTTGGGCAAGTTTTCAATATCAAAGTATAGTGATAGCAACAAATTCTAAAAAGGAGTTCCTTTTACATTGATGCAGGAACCTCAAGCATTTAATTTGGTGTCTGATACTTGCCCTAGTGATAATGATGTAAATGTTTACAGCTTTGAGTGATAGAGGTAACCTTCCAGCAAATAATAATGATACGTAGTATTTATTGAGATACACAATATGCCACAGTTCTGGGCACATCATATGTAATCTTCAGTTAATCTTCAGGACAATCTGATGGGCTAGTTGCTTAGCCGGTAGGGAAATTAAAGCACAGAATAATTAATTGGCCTGAAGTCATAAAGCTTGTAAGTAGAGGAGAGAGGATTTGAACCCAGGTGGCCTGACTGTACACCAGACATACTCAAATGTACTCTACGTGCCATACACAGTCAAGTGAGAGGAGTTAGCTCCTTCTGAAGCCCAGGTGTGATGTCTCCCAGCATGTATTTCACGGGTTAAAGAAAAGAGGTTGCTTTGCTAGCAATTGCCTGTCAGGCCAGCAAGCGCTATGCAGGGGTCTCTGTCTACCAGAAGAAACGACCTTTTGTTGCTGTCCGCTCCTCAGCCAAGACAGAAGTGGCCCTTTTGCCCGCTTCCTCCACCTGGACCCCTGTGATTGTCCAAACACTTGGGGCAAGCCTGACAGTCTGGAGATGATAAAAATAAACCCACAGTGAAAACAGCCACATAATCAGTTGCTATGCCAACCTGTGCTACAACCCAGGCTATCTTATGGGGGTCTGTCAAGGTAGAAATGGTCCTGGAGGATAAGGTGGTGATGGGGGGCATTCCAAACTTCCCTCTCTGGGTTTCAACTCTCTCTGCTAAAATGCCCTTCAGTGGCTCACACTTGCCTTAGGAGAGTCTCCTCCCTGCGCGGCTGGCCAGCGCTCTCCCCAGCCTCCCGTATTTCCCACCCTCTGGCTCCCTCTGTCCCCGCCCTCTCTTCACCAAGCTCTCTCCTCCCGCTGGACGGAACCAATTTCGACCTGCACGGCCTTGCTCACCATCACTTCCAGATTGTTTCACAGGTTCTCTTTCCAGGGCTCGGCTCCTCCCTCTCCCCTACTTTATTCGTCCTTCAGGTTTTCACGTTTTTGGGGAACCAAAGAACCAAGGATGTGAAGGCTCTGAATTTTACCTTCATGGCAAGCCAACCTACGCGCCGGCCTCATCTTCACGGAGGCTGTAGAAGACACAGACCCGGGGTCAGAGAACAGGGTAATTTATTACTCACAAAGCCCAGAGTAGCAATGTTTGTGTTAGCTCTGCAAGCCTCGGGTCCTGCAGTGTGATGTGAAGAGGGACATCACCAGCGAGCCACTTTACCGGAGAGGAACTCTGAGCTGAGGGAACCCGGCTCTTCTCCACCGGGCAGAGAGCATGCCTAGCCATTGCTCACGAGGGAGACAGCTCTCTCCTAAGGGTGTTTGCTGGGCAAAGATAGCCCAGAATAAAGGCAAGGAGGACTTCTGCTTCCGGGCATGCAGAAATGCAAGGGAACTGTGGAGAATTTTCTCCTAGTAACTCTGGGTCATCCGTCTCAGTCCCCCCACTTACCTGTCCTTCAGCTGAGGGAGACCTCACTTCATTTCCCCTCTGTCATAATTAATGTCACAGGAGTCACAAATTCTCATAGAACTCTGTACTTTAGGGCATTTATTCATCTCACTCTGTAATTGGATGCTCATTATCGAGATTATTGAACATCTGCTTAGCCCGTTATGTTATTCAGGGAGACCAAGGACTATGTCTATTTTCACAACTATAGCAGCGTTGGTCAACGCAATGCCTCTCTGGTATAAAGTAGTAACTGAATAAAATGATTACTGAAGAAATGGTTTATTAAATTAAATCAAATACAAATCACTGGCATGCAGAAAATGAGGTAATCTGTTCAGATTTCCTGAACTAAAATCCGGTTTTCTTTTCCAAGCGTGGATGCTTCATCATACTTTGTCCTCACTCAGCTGTGCTAGCAGGTTGTTGATTGGCCAGAGCAATGAGAGGAGGGCAGAAATGATGGGCGTGGATGAGAAGTATCTGGTCTACTTTCCTCTCAGTTGTTTCCTGCTTTGGGCTTCAGCGATAACCCACACTGGTTTAAGATTATTAGAAGCTCCTGAGACAGATAAATGAGTGGTTCATAGCTAAGGCTGTTGTGGAGATTATGAAAATGATTGCAATTGTTCTTGGGTTAAGTCAGTTACCATACAGACTCTGGACTGGTCTTATAATCTGCTTTGGCCCATGAATGATTGGCAAATATGACATGTGTCAATTCACTCTGTGTCACTAAAATGTAATGAATGAGGCTGGATAGCTTTATAAAGAAAAAGGGTTTACTTGGCTCATAGTTTAAGTGGTTCAAAGGCTGCCTCTTGGGGTAGCCTTCTTGCTTTTCCCAAAGCAGTTCAGGGCATCACGTGGAAGAGGCAGGGGCATATGTATGTGTCTCTTTGGGTCTCTATTTCCTCTGTGAAGCCACCAATATTCAATGACAAGGATTCCATGCTGATGAGTTTATCTGATCCTAATCCCCTCTCAAAGGCCTCACCTCTAAATAATTTAATAGTCAGATTAAATTTCTATTGTCTTAATGTCTCACAATGGGTTTACATTTCAACAAGTGGACCCTTGGTGGAGGCCCACCCAGACTGTACCGGAACGGATTATAACACCAGAGGACTTGGGAAACACTTGGTCATTGGGATCGTTCCCTCTAGCCATGTGACACCTTTGTGATTTCCTCTGTGTGAGTAAAGCCAGGGTAGCCTACTGAAGGATGAAAAGACACACAGCCAAGTCATTCCCATCCCCTCTGCTGACCTGGAACCATCTTCCGGCCCATGGACAAGGCCCTGAGCTGCCAGCTGACCACAGAGATTATCTGAGTTGACACAGGTCAGAAGAATCAGACTATCAACACATACCACTGTGAGAAAAAATAAATATCTGCTATTTTTGCACTCTGGGAGGCTGAGGCAGGAGGATCATAAGTTCAAACTCAGCCTGGGGAACTTAGTGACTTAGTGAAATCCTGTCTCAAAAAAAAGTAAAAAAGGGCTGAGAATATAGCTCAGTACAAAGGCTCTGGTTTAATCTCAGTACCATCAAAATGAGTAATTATATTACATTAAATAAATATCTGTTGTTTTGTTGTGTTAAGTCATTAAGTTTGAGATGGCTTGTTACACAGTAAAAGCAAGCAGATACAGCCCTGATTTATTTAGATCTAAATCTCTGGGTCACCGTTTATTTGTTTAACCTCAGAAAAGTCCCTGAACCTCTCCGTGCCTGTGCTTCCTCTCCTCGGAAATAATGAATGAACTGGATCGTGTACTTTACAGCATCAGGGTACACGTTACAGAGAGTTCAGAGTTTGAAAAAGTCTCAGAGCAGAGCCTGAGACAGAGTGAGTGCTGTACGCAGACACAGCTGCTATCAAAGCATACGGTTTCCACTGCCTACCCCAGGTGAAATTAAGACAAAAGCTATTTCAAAAACCCGTAGATGTAAGGATGTCTACAAAGTTGGTTTTGGAGCCATGCAATCCGCCGTGCTGTCAGCACCCCGGCCCCATTTTGTGTGCGCGGCTTTTGCACTCCTGCGCGTGAGTATTTTAGGGTGGGGGACCCCAGCGAGAGGCCCTGGGTGCAGGGATTCTCCCGCAAGCTGTGGTGAGTCCCCCCGGCAGCCGCTGCTGCCGTTCAGAGGCTCGTCTGGAGCGGCAGCGCAGGGTGAGAAGTTCACACCCACCGAGGAGATCCCGCGAGGCCTGTTCCTAGGACTGTGACCACGGGGAGGACAGAACCCTTCCTGCGCTGGCCTGGGCCTTTGCCCTCTCTACTGGGGACGGTGCTAAGGAAGAGGGGAGCGTAGTTCACGGGGGTCCACGGCCAGGCCCCTGCACCACAACTCCCTAGGGATCTCTGCAGACCGCTTTTCCAGGCACAGCGGCCAACGAAGTTGTTTCTTCAGATTTTCTACCGGATGATATCTCCAACAAGGGGTGGACAGGCCTCCCTGCCCTTGTTTGGTGACGTGAAATCCTCCCGCTGAGCTGGAGGGCGGGGGAGACGCCGCTGCAAGCAGCTGCTACCTGTCCTTGGGGCCTTTGGTTTGCATCCCGCTCACTGTTAGCTGCCAGAGCCCACAGCCTCAGCGTGCCTAACCAAACAAACACGAGTACAGGAAGAGGAGATGCAGTGCGCGGGAACACTGACCGTGCCAGCTTTCTCCTCCCTTTTCCTTTTACACTGCTTTTCCTCCTGGGTACAAAGACCACAGGGCAGAGGAGGGGCCGGGGAAGAACTCAGAGCACGGTCTTTGATGGCAAAGAGCCTGGCATCCTGGACCCAAATGGGAGGTTGATTGTGAGACTGAGTATGCTACTAAGCCTCACCGTGCCTCCGTTTCCCCAGCTGAGAAATGAAGATGACAGCACTGTTCAGGGGTTAAAGGGGATAAGACAACTTGCCATGCCCCTCTACTCGTAGGTCTTGGAGTACCCGCGAGGTCTCCCCCTGCTTCCACCTGCCCAGGGGGATGACTTCACTCTACACAGGAGGAAGCTAGACGCCGTAGGAAGGGAAGGGGATTGCTCCAAGCACCACCCAAATCAGCAACAGTGCCGTTCTCAGAGTGCGTGTGTCTCCTGAGCTCCAAGCCCCGGGTTCGTCCCTGTGCCCTCCTATTGGGAACACTTCCCCAGCCACACGCTGGCCTTCTCAGCGCTGGCTGGACCAGGGAGAGACGCCTGGCTGGAGAGGTGGCCCAGCAGTCCTGGCTTTCGAGAATTTGCTCTGGCGCCTTCTGCTGAAGCTGCAGGAGCTCAGCCGCAGGTGGAGAAGTCATGCTGAGATGGGGCCGTGGGTGCTGGTGAGGAGGGGAGGGTCCTACGCCACGGGCAGCTGTAGAATAGCGGGACTCACCCCATGAAGGTAAAGCGAGTTTGGCGTGGATGGGGTGGACAGCATCAGCGCTGGCGATGCAGGAGAGATGTGGAAGGACACACCCGGGTGGGGCGGCCAGAAGCCTGGCCCCAGCAGGCACCCGGGAAATAGCTGGAATAGAGGGTGGGTGCTGGACGGACACCTGCACCTCCCAGATCTGTCCACTCCCCGCTTCCCAGCCTTAGCACCCGACCCGATCGACCTGTTCTCGGAGGTCTGAGATTGGTCGTCCTTCGTGCCCCACCGGTGTCCCAGCCAGGCCTCTGCTCCCGCCTTTTCTGTAGCATGCGATGCACAGCTGCAGACCGCAAGGCAGGTGGTGAGTGAGGACAGCTCAGGACGGAGGAAGGAGTTGTCTGAGGACAGCTGGGGAGACAACCGACAGCCTCTTTCAGGACAGACATTGTCCTTTCTCTCTCCCTCCCTTCCTCCCTCCCTCCCTCCTTTCTTCTTGTACTGGAGACTGAAACCACGGCCTTTCACACACTAGGCAAATGCTGAACCACATCCCCAGCCACTTAAAAGTTTTATCTTAGGATAGGGCCTCACTAAGTTGCCCAGGTTGGCTTCAAACTTGTGTCCTCCTGCCTCAGCCTCTCAAGTAGCTGGGATCACAGGTGTGCACCACCATGCCTGGCTGATTTTTTATTTCTGCTATAAAGAACAATCCTAAAACTTAGGGAGCTGGAACACCTGTTGGGTGTTCTCTCTGGACGGGGCTGTGGACTGACTGGGCTCGGCCGTGTGACCTTTGCTTGGGGTCTCTTCTGCAGCCGTAGGTAGATGACGGTTGGTCCATACTCATCTGAAGGCTCCATTTGGCTGGTCATCCAAAGTGGCCTATTTACCTGGCTGGCAGTCGATCTGCCCCTGGGAAAGGGGCGAGTGACATGCGCAGTGTGGTACTAAAGGCAGGCGACCCAAGTGAGCCCCACCACTCAGGCAGTTCCCTTCAAAGCAGCCATGTGGACCAGATACCGGAAGGGCCTGGCCGCAAGAGCTAATTCAGACCCGGATGGTATGGGGCACCATTGTTTGAGACTGCAAGGAGCAGTGGGCATTTATGCAGAGAGTTTCTGAGTGCTTGTACTGGTAGGAAGGGGCCTGCCTCTTCAGTCACCACTTCCAAGCGTCAGGAGAGCAAGTCGCACCCATGAGCAAAAATGTTGGTTTGTTCTGAGTTCCCAAAAGGGGGACAGATGGGTTATCAAAGGGGCTGGCCCCAACCTGACCCAAGAGGTGAGAGTGCCTGTTGGAAGCGTGAGCTGACCCTGCTTCTAAGGTGAATTTCTCCTTGCAGGGACAACCTTGTGTCACCAAGGAAGGGGTCTTTGAGAAATGCTACCACTAGTGTGCTTTGTGTGTGGTGAGGAATTGATTCCAGAATTCTCCAAAGCCGTCCCTGGGGCAAGCAGGGCAGATTCTTCAGTGGAACAACAGCAGGAGTGCCGCAGCCTACGAGATCCATTACAAGAGAATCCGGCTGCTTCTTGGTGGTGGGCCTTACCTTCGTTCCAGGTTCTCCGGGGTGTAAGCATCAGCCTAGTGCAGCCAAAGGACTTGATTGAGTTTGACAACAAAACCCAAACGTATTTCTATTTGATTTCTTTGTTTGAATGATTCCCAGGCAGGCTGGAGAGTGAACCGAAGCTGGAGATCCGCCTTTGTGCTGACAGCGGGATGACCGGTAGCCTGAACAGATTCTGCGTGAGGCGGTGGTGGCGGAGAAGTGGGAAGAGGAGCAAGCAAATTGGGAGTGTGAGCGGGAAGGAAGATGCTGAAATGAGGGGCCGTGGAACTCAGGAAAAGCGCCTAGATGGGGAAGGGAGGAAGAACAAGCCGCCGGGCGGCTTGGTTTTACGGAAGCAGGGGAACAGCAGAGGGGAAGAGCCTGCAGCCGGAGAATTTGCATTTACGACACTGGACACCTTTCGGAGAGGCCCCGCAGCTCCAGAATGGCTCAGGTCGAGCTGGGAGAGATCAGAGTTTCATAGTCAAGGAACCGGGGCCTCTTCATGGAGCAGATCATCTTCCCGGACCCTGAAAGTACCCCAGCTAAGGAGAAGCGTCCAGGAGCCTTGCATGTCAGTGCTGCGGCAGGAGAGACAAGCGGACGTCTTTTTTTTTTGCTGAGGTTTGGAAGCGCTCAGGAGAATTTGAAGATGAGAAGCGTCCGGAGGACCGACGGTCGAAGCAGCTGTGTTTTAGAAGAGCCCAGGGTGGGCGAGCTCTCTGGTGGTTTGAACCGCCCTCACCTTTACAGCTCGGGCGACTACTTTTGCGGGAGCCCAAGAGGCCCTGGCTGTCTCCGGGTTTCACTCAAATCTCACATGGTTTGTAGCTCTTGACAAATAATTCATTCCCTGAGCAAATGGCGGGGAGTCACCCCGGTGGACCCCGCTGTTAGTAGGACCACACCATCTAACGTGTATGCACAACCTCAGAGGAGGCAGAAAGGCCTCTGTGGGCGTCGTCCTCCCCTCCCTGTGGGCGTGCTCTCGTGGCTCTGTAGACTCTGAAGTGAAAGTCGCTCGCAGCCTCTGAGGTCAGAGGAAGTGCTGTCTGCTATGATAATTTCCTCGCTGACTTCTCCTTTTCCGATTCACCCTTATTGTATTCCTTTCAGGAGCAGCAAATATGCACAAAGTGGTGGCACAAAATCGTGCTACGGACGCTTCCCTAGTGGGAAGGCTCTTCCCTGGGGGGACGTTTGACAACACCTCTTTCTCCTTTGCAGTATTGTGGGGGAACCGTCATTACAGATGCTGAACAAGGCTTCTTCCCTTATTCCACAGCTTCCCCGCTCTGCCGAGCTGCTGTACTCTAGCGCTTGAGGGGGGAATGCGGGACAGAAAAATAGGTGAAAGTTTGCCGTTCGAGGAGAAGGACTTGGAAATGGCCAAATGACCGGGCCCGGTGTGACTTCGAGGTAGAGATGAACAGACCTCGGCAGGGACTCTCAGGGGGGTGGGGCTGGGGATGGGTGACAGACAAGAAGGGAGAGGAAGAGCGTGGCCTGAAAGATGCCCGTGTGGATGGTGGACAGGCTAAAGGACCAGTTCCCTAGACAGCTCTGCATGCAGGGTGTAGGTGTCCCACCCACCCAGGCGGGGAACCTCCTAGAGCTGCTGAGATTGTATTTCCATAACCCCAGGAAACCAAGCGGGGGATATCAGTAAAGATCAACTACGGAACTCTCCAGAAGATGCCATTTCTTGCATCTCCAACTTGGGGACTGAAGCCCTTCCCTCTTGGGAGGCTGACTCTCAGGAACTCTGATATGCTTTTAGGTGACGTTGCAGGCCTGCATGCCGCAAATACGGGAAGTAAAGCCACAGCCCCCAGGGCCACGCTGAGGTCCTGAGAATGCGTGAGGAGAGGGGAGACGGCTCCCAGACTTACCACTGGATTGGAAAGGACGCTGCCGGCGTAAGAAGGAAGAACTGCAGCCGAGCAGGAGGTGGGAGGAGGGAAAGCAGAGGAAAGCAGAAGGATGGCTTGCTCCAGGAGCGCGCTCTTTAATGTGGCGTTTCTTAAAGGGATCAGAGTTGCTGCCGGAGAGGGCAGGGCGGCCATCACGCCAGAGGAGACTGTGCGTGGAGCCAAGGCAGCCAGCCTCTTAGCTGACCCCCGTGCTGGCCACTGGGAAGATTAGGGAGGATGCACTTGTTGGGATTCTTCGGCCACCAAGCTCTCCATGGCAGAGCTGGTGGTCAGGGCCCCTGGCCTCAGAAGGGGGCCCTCATGAGCAGTCTCCTGCACCCGGGTGTGGATTGGAATAGTTAGACATAAACGCTGGCCTTCCTGATTGACTTGTTTCCATCGAGTCAGTACCTATTAGGGATCTGTTGGTAATTATCTGGCTCCACTTCAGCCTCTGGGGGCCTGTATTCCGCAGCAGTAATGAGTCTGAGCAGCCTCTCTGGCATAATAAACAGCACCGGAACGCCCAGAAGGGCACTGCCTTCCGCTCTCAACGGGGCAGCTCTGGCTTCAAGGACGATCCAGAGACTCACGATCACAGGCAAGCTTTAATTGCTTTTGTAAAACTGCAGGTGAGGAGCAGGCTGGAGGTCCCCCTTGTCTGCGTTGAGAGGCGAGCTCTCTATTCCTCTTGCTTGCTTGGAAAGTAAGTGGGAGGAACAGTATCAGCCGCTATCATTGAGTATTTATTATGTGCCAGGCTCTGCAGAAGTACCCTGTGCACATTATTTGGTTGAAAACTCACCACCACCGTCTAAGATGGGGACTTCCACTGCCCCCGTTTTACAGATGCAGAAAGCAAAGCTCAGGAGAAGTGACGTGATGTGGAGGGTTCTGGTCATTATTTGCAAGGAGCTTGGGAGGAGCCAGGGGCCTTGCTGGAGAGCACAAAGCAATTTTTTCGTGTTCTCTTCTGTCTTCACACTCCACAGCAGGGGTGACTGTAAAGGTAGTGGAAGTAAGACAGTATTCTCTTAATGTAAAATCTTTGGCATGGCTCCTATTTCTCTCTCTCTCATAAAGAGGGAAAACTACATCAATAACTTCTGACATCTACCTGAAAAACTGGCCATGGTAGAGCACCCCTGAACCCCAGTGCTCTGTGAGGCTGAGGCAGGAGGATCACTAGTTTGAGCTTAGCCTGGACAACTCAGTGACTTGGCAAGATTCTGTCTCAAAATAAAATGTTAAAAAAGGGTTGGGGATGTTGCCCAAGGTGAAGGTCCAGATTCCAGTCCTCGGTACAATCAATCAATCAATCAATCAATCGTCAATCAACTTATCCATCTACTCAATAATCTCCATGTTTGCCCAGGTTACCATAAGCTCCCAAGAGATCACAATCACCCCAACAAGATCTCCTAATAACCACACATTTAATATCTAAGGAAGAAAGTAGCTTTGTAAGACAAAAGAGATACTTGGTTAAAAATTATAAGAAAGAAGTAAATATACGGACAAAAGATTGGAAAGATGTGGACAGCCACCTGAGTGGGACGATTCTAGTTGCTTTTCTTGTTTCCTTTTGTTTGCTATAATAATTCTATTTTAATTTAAAATGATCTCTAAAGCAGTTATTTTTAAAAATGACCATAAACACTCTGCTACAAACTCAGATGTGGGTATAAACCATTTCAAGAAATGAAATGCAAAATCTTCGATTTTATTGAATTAGCTGAAGCTAGATTTAGGAAAAATAATTGTCTTGAATGCTTTAGTCGTTAAGGGAGTAAAAAGTGAAAATAAATGCAGTGAGAATTGACCTCAAGCACTGGGAGGAGAAGGACAACAAAATAAACTCAAGGAAAGCAGGAGGAAAGATTAAAAAAATAAAAATCATAAATTAAACTAAAACATATAAGGCCAGTCTCATGCAAGACCTGG
Source organism: Chinchilla lanigera (assembly GCF_000276665.1). Classification (NCBI taxonomy): domain Eukaryota; kingdom Metazoa; phylum Chordata; class Mammalia; order Rodentia; family Chinchillidae; genus Chinchilla; species Chinchilla lanigera. The sequence continues at coordinate 1,579,416 of NW_004955493.1, read as the reverse complement.
TTCTTTAAATAGGCCAGTGCAGTAAACATACCTCTTGTAAATCTAAGAAAATGAGCAAAATTCATAATGGAAAAGGAATCAACATTGTGAAATGAGAGATAATTTGAAATGAATTATCAAAGGATTATACTATAATACAATGCAATTAAATTTGAAAATCTAGATGAAAGGACTTTTAGGGAAAATACAAATGACTAAATTTGACTAAAGAAATAAATGAAAAATCTAAATAAACCAGTATCCCAGAAATAAATTGTAAAAGTTTTAGAGAAACAAAACCCTACTTTGCTGAAGGATTTTGTGCTCAATTAATAGATGAGTTCTTTAAGCATACAAAGGACAAGAAAATTCCAGACCACTTGAATTATTAGAGCAAATAAAAAGATACATTTTTCAAACCATTTCATGAAACTACCAGAATTGATAGCAAAATCTCAAAAGTGTACATGAAAAAGGAAAAATACCAACCAACTAAACATCCTTATGAGTCATGATTTAAAAATCCAAAATCAGCTGGGCGTGGTGGCGCATGCCTGTAATCCCAGCACTAGGGAGGCTGAGGCAGGAGGATCATTGTGAGTTCGAGACCAGCCTGGGCTACAAAGTGAACTCAAGGCCAGCCTGAACTGCATAGCAAGACCTTGTCTCAAAAAGACAAAAAAAAAAAAAAAAACCTGAAATCAAGTATCATCATGTTGATTCTAATCAAGTTGATTCTAACACTGCACTATGGCTGTAATAAAGAATGATTCAACTGAGCTTAGTCTTGTAATGCAAGCAAGGCAAGTTATCCTTGCATGATAAGACTAAGCTCAGTTGGACCATTCCTTATTACAGTACATCTGAAACACAAAGCCAAACGATCAATACTGTATGTTTCGTTAGAAGCATGTAATAATAATCAATATTCATTTTTCTTAATGTCACTAGGTAAAATTGGGTTATAAGTGTACTTTACTGTGATGAGGAATTTCTATCCTCAAGTAATATCCACTTAACTTAAAATAAAATAGAGATAATCCCATATGGTTCAGAGCAAAAAGAGATGCCTATTGTGATTGCTACATCATCCTCATTTAACAGTCAGTTTTCCAGCAAATATTTTCAAAGGTAATAACATAAGTCAGAAACGGACTGAGACATGGGAGGTGTTGCAGGTATGTTTCTTCCAACCTAATTTTAAAATTTAAAATATGAATAATGTGAGCTGTACATGCTTATGAAAACAAGTTAAACAATTACTGCCTGCTCTTCAGACATCTAAAATGAAATTAATAATTATTTCTTCTGCTGTCCTCACGAATATCCCTAATGGTACTGTTAAAAATGTATGTTTTCCTTTGCTTATATACACATATAGAGACATGAATACTTATGTAAGTTCCCCTTTGTGAAGAGGGGGATACAAAATATATTGTCATTCAGCCTGCTCTGGTCAGTTACCAGTTTGTCATGGACAGACTGTCTTGCAGTTAATATACAGTACTCTACATGATTAAAACTGTAGGTATAAAGTGAGGTGGCCGGATCCTGGGTGCTGAGCAGAGAACGGGTGGACTTTAGCCTCTCTGCCAGTGTCCTAACAATTCAGCTCTGGCCCTGAGCTTGCATATCCAGTGAGCAAAATGACCTATTGCACACCCGTTGATGCGACTCAATCTCCTTAGTCACTACTTTAATGATTATTTATCCTGTTAAGGGCCTCACCCCTCTTCTTCAAATGGTGCAGTAGCAAATTTCTTTCAACCACCTAAGATCCAAGAGAGTGTTCTCCTGAAGAAGAATTGGTGGCTGCAGTGTTTGGTAAATTTTGGGTACCTCGGTGATGCTGTGATGATGTCTCAAATGACTGGGTATCTTACTCCCTAATCCAGCTCTAAACCTAGAGTGGGTCAGGGGTGGAAGAATGAATCTTCACATACTTTGTGTGGAAATTTGATATAATCTTTGTGTAGGGCATATGTACATCAAAATTGCATACAATTTACCAGGTAGTTTAACATAAAATAATATACATAAAGATTTTGTTCTGTAAATAAAATAATTGGAGATATAGACAGAGTTTGCTAGACAAAGATGTTCACCAGTAACTTATTTATACCAAAAATAGAAGCAATTGAAATGATCATTACCAGGAAACATAATTATGATGTATGGGTGCTATGGAATTCTATGCAGTTGTGAAAAATAATGGTATGGAAGAATATTTATTATCCCAAGGACATATTTGTAGTATTTTGAAAATCGACAGTCACTGTGGAGCCTGCTTTTCCTCAGGACACAGGGTATTTCTGTAGGGCATGGGAACACACCAGACAAGACCAGACTCACTCTTGTTCCCAGGTAGCTGACGATCCAGCGACACCTGGCTTAATGCAGCGGTAGCATGAATGAATGTGGTCTCCGTGTAAAGGCGATGTCAACTGTTCCTCCAAGTGCGGAAGCTGGAAAACAGCCTTGAGCACCTCTCCTTACGCAGGACCTTCTGCCCCTCTTCCCTCCTTGTCCCAGCAGCCAGGCAAGGTGGTTGGGAAGCCACCGGCCTTACATCTTCCATGCTGTAAAATGCCACAGAACAGGTGGAGGAAATGGTTTTCCCTCTTTGACTTAGTACCAGGGAATGAGGAGGGCCTTTGTTAATGTCCTTGTCCGCTCATGAAACACAGGATAAGCGGAGCGAGGCTCCCTGCCTGAGAAGAAGGCTCTTGTCACCTCATGGGGGAAACAAACATGGCGGAAGGAGAAGCACGAAGGGGAGGAGAAATGTGCCAGGAGAGGAGAAGGTCTCGGGGTGACCTCAAGTCATCTGCAGTTGGCGAACACCACACAATGCAGGTTAGACCTGTTTGTTTCCCTGCTTCTCCTGAAAATCACAAGACCCTGGCACACGTGGTCGCTTGCCTAAAACCTCTTCATGCTTTCTCAGGTTCTGCAACAGCCCCCAAGCCCAGCTGCTCAGATCGTGCACTGCACAACCCCGGAGGCTGCCGTTCCCTGCAGGCTAGGGTGTGAAAGGCGCCCCTTACAGTCGTGCACTGTGGTGACCGTGGCCTTGCTTTTACTCGTGGTTGGGGTCTTGAGTTAGGGATTTCAGCATAGAGTGCGCAGTTTGCTCAAAGCCGTGTTTGAGAAAGTCAAGGATCATCTGCCCCTCTGTACCGCAGCAGTACTCATTTCTAGCAAGTGGCCTTATGACCGAGTTTCATTCTCTTCCTTGTGATTTTTCATCTTTTCCAATTCTTCTGCAGTGACCACATTTCTTTTTTAAAGCCGAGAATGGGGAGGAAACGACAATAAATGTTACATAAAGAGAAAAGTAAATGAGGTGCCCTGAGAGGCTGGCAGGCAGCAGAGCAGAGGCCAGCGCTTACTTGTAAGTGAGAGGCTGCAAGCGGGCAACGAGAGGATTTCTAATGAGGCCAAGAGTCCAGGGAATGCACCAGAAGGGGCTGTGATTACCGTCTGAATCTAACAGCCTTCTTTAGAAACTGCTGAGTGCATAGCGTCCTGGGAACACAGGGAGACACGGAAACCCGCCCAAGAGCAGGGTGCGTTGCTCCAGGAGTGAGGGCTGAGGGCTGCTCTCCTTCCTCGCTCTGCCTGAGAGGAGGTGGATGGAAGCCCTGAGCTGGGGAGAAGCAGCTTGATTAATTGCCAAGCTGTGGCTAGTGAATAAAAGTTCAATTAGAATTGTGCTTGCTAATGAAATCCGAACGCCTGAGCAGGAAGCTGGGAGGAGCAGCTCTGTTTTCTACAAGCACAAACCAGGAAGCTGCAGAAGGAGGCCTTGGGGGGACCTGACAAGCACGGCGCGGTGCTTCCCCTGGGTTGGACTTGTTGCCGGCAGGAGAGATTTCACTCCAGCTCCAGCAGAAACGAATTGCATTGATGTGTGAAAGATATAAACTGGTTTACACTTCAATTTCCTCGTCTGTGAAATGAGGATAATAATACCCTCCTCACAGGGCTATCGTAAGAATTAAATGGTGCAACTCATGTTAGATTCCCTTCCCTTTTTGAGAACTAATTCACTGTCAAGTGCAAGGCCAACACCTGCAGGGGGCAGCACCGTGTCGGGCCCCGGCTGGAGGCGTATTCCAAGGGATTCGTTCCGGTGCCGTATTCTTTAGGTGCCATCACTATGATCCCATGAGTACATATTTTTATAATAAATTCATTTCTTCACTTTTAATTTTGAAATAATTTTAGACATGCAGAAAAGTTGAAAAAAAAATAGTGTCGAGAGTTCCTATAGGTCCTTGACCCAAGTTCCCCTAAGGTTAATATCTTAGGGAACCAAAGTACAATTTTCAAAACCTGTGAATTAACATCCGTGCAATTCTATTACACGAGCTACAGAGCTTACTTGCGTTTCACCAGTGACTCCACCAGCATCTATTCCTGTTCCAGGGTTCAGTCCAGGGCCCCGCCCCGCATGTTAGTTATCGAGTCTCTCTGGTTTCTCCCAGGCAGGCCTGGTTTCCTCTCTCCCCTGACCTTGACACTGTGATGCGCTCTGGCAAGTTATTTTTGTAGAATGTTCCCCAGTGTGGGTTTCTCTGATGTTTTCTCTTGATTAAGCGGAGCTTTTGCATTTCTGGCAAGAACACCACCTAAGTGATGATGTTTTTGTCTCAGCGCGTCCTACCAAGAGGTTCGTGATGTTCGTATGTCTTATGATAGCTTTTTTAAACACATGCGTTAAGGAATTATGGTGACTAAGTAATTCTCCTGAGGCCCACAGTTTTCAGCCAGGCAGAATCATGAGCCACGTCCCACTGCTCCGGGGAGCAGGAAAGATTACTAGGTGTTGGAAACACAGGACTGAAATTCAGGTGAGGAGTCGGGATTGTGCTGCTGTCTTTTGTATGCAGATGTGAACTAAGCCAAGGAGATCCCCAGGAGGACTCTGTGCTCCTAAGTTCCCTCTTCTATGGCAGAGGTCGCACTAGTGCGTCCGGTGGACACGGGGGAGGTCGGGGAGCACCTGCTCCAGCTGCAGAAAAGCTCTACTCAGCTGTGCCGGCTGAGGCCACCAAGGAATGTGGGCCTCACATGGCCAAATCTTCTAATTCAGTTTTTAAAGAGGATCAGTAGTTTGTATCCCATGTGAAGTAGCCCAATACTATACGCTGGACATGAATTCAAAACAATCAGAGCAACACTGTATGGACCAAACAAAACGCACCTTTTGCTGGGTGCGACTCCCGTGCCATCTCTTGGCAAAGAGCAGAAACGTAGGGAGTGAGTTTTGGGGTGAAGGAGGAGGAGGGAAAATCAGTCTCCAAGACCCAACTTGTTGGCCTGAAGTCTGACCTAGCAGGACAGGGCAGCCGCTCGAGGGAGGTAGGAGGAGCTAGGGCTGTCCCCCAGCACCGTAAGAAAGGGGAGGAACAGCCGGAGCGCCAGAGGCCCACCCTTTCCCCTCCAGGAATGAAATGCTGGCAGTGAGCGGGTTTCACTGCCGCTTAGAGTGGGAGACCCTCCCATCTGTCTTCCAGGTGGGTCTGGGTGTGGGGCTAAGTACTGGCCAGTGAGATGTGAGAGGGACTGTTATGTATGAGATGTGATTTCAAAATATGGTGAATGTTTAAATTTTTAAAAATTTTATTATGATCAAAGGTACGTTGCCGCTGATCCTCCAAGTAAGGACCCTTACTTCAAGCACGGATCCCATTGCCTGTGCTACTTTCTGAAGCAGTACTGGAAATTCTCTCTTGAGGTATGATCAAGAATACGGTGAATGCTGCCGCAGAGTGCTATCCAATGGAAAGACAGGCTCATAAAAATATTAGGGTGCTCTCCCCGACCTCATTCACTGGATCTGGCATCGTGTGGCTTCTGGCTCCTCCCGCAAACCAAAACAGCTACGAAGGTAAATGTTTTGAATTGACTCAGGACGTTGAGGCAGCTACAACAATGCAACTAAAAGCAGGAGAGAAGATTCCCAGAGCTGCTTCAGAAAGTGGCAAGAATGACGGGTTAAGTGTGCTTGAAGCAAAGATGAGTATTGTGAGGGGGATTAATGGCAATGTGTCTTTTACTGTCATAATTTTCTTAAATAATTTTTTAAAGCTTTTTTTTTTTAAACATTCGCTATGTTTTTCCATCACACTTTGTAGGAGTTCCAGGAAGTCAGTCTCCTTGGAAGGTGGGGCCTGTCCTTCCTTCTTCCTCTCATCCGGCTGCTTGCGCATGGATGCAATGGCTAATTACCAACCGTGCTCTTGGGCATCCGGTGATGGGCAAAACAGTGGAGCTCCAGGATAGATGGAGCCTGGATCCCTGGGGACCAAAGAGTCACCACGTCAGCCCTGAACTTCTTACCTCAGGGCTTATTCTTACACAGAAAAATGAATTCCTATCTCGTTCGAGTCACTGGCATTTTAAGAGGTTTTTGTTTGTATTCATGTTGGGTGAGAGATGAGAAAATATCGTCTACAGGAGCAGGGAGGCTGGCAATCCAGTGGTGCCAAAGGTAAGCTGGGAAGCTCTTCCTGTAAGTGAAAAGGCAGTGGTGCGATGAGGTTCCGAGAGGGTGGGGAGGGAGAATACCCACACAACTTGTGTTACAGTCTACGGTGCTGTGATGACTGCTACATTGTACTCTCAGTTGTCATTAGCTCTCCTTGCTCCGGTTTGAATGAGTCCCCCACTTCTGGTGTGCTGGAACCTCAGAGGGGCGGTGTGGGAGGGTGAGCCTAGTCGGGGGAAATGCTCAGGAATGGATTTAAAGCCTTTTTGCAGAGCTGGACCGGTTGCTGAGAGCACAGGTTGTTCTACAGAGAGGCTGCTCCTCCCACTTGGCTTTGTGTGTGGGCCGCTTACCTTTCCGCTTTCTGCTGTGAGGTGAAGCAGCGGGAGGTTCTCTCCAGGCAGCCACCTGATCTGAGACTTGCCAGCCTTCGGAAGCGTGAACTAAAATCAGCCTCTATTCTTTATGAGTTACCCATTTCCAGGTATTCTGTTATAACAACAGACAATGGACCAACACACTTACTGTGCCTAATTATAAGTAAAAATTTATCTTTTTTTTTGGTCTTTTTGAGACGGGGTCTCTCTATGCAGTTCAGGCTGGACTTGAGCTCACTTTGTAGCCCAGGTTGGTCTTGAACTCGCAAGAATCCTCCTGCCTCAGCCTCCCGAGTGCTGGGATTATAGGCGTGCACCACCAGGTCCGGCCTAAAAGAAATCTTTTTTTTTTTTTTTTGGTACCACAAATCAAACTTGGAACCTTGAGCTTGCCAGGCAGGTGCTGTGCCACTGAGCTATCTTTCCGGCTCTAAAATTTATCCTAAGAATGTATGTATACTGTATATAGGTTGCAATTTACTATCAGTGGTTTCAGACATCCCCAGGGGCCTTGGAGCCTATTTCTTACATGAAAGGGGGGACCACTGTATACCCACCCGCCTAATTGGGTTCACACAATGCAATGAGATTTGTGTTCTCAATACAAGTTGTCCCACCGAAGTACAGCCACTTAGAGGTAGTAGAGTTTATCACCTCTCAGGAACATTTCAGTACTGTCAGCCAGGGGCCTGGAGTGAAGACAAGACAGAGTGGAGCCCCAGCCAATCCACACTGAACATGTGGAGTGAGCAGGAAATGACCTTTGCTGTATCCAGCCACTGGGATGTGGGGGTTGTTACCTCAGTAGAACCTAACCCATACTGACGGACACCGGCTAATTTATCCAAAGCTACTTCATCCAGCTGCCTGCTCATGTAAACAGAAGGCTGTTTTTCTCACTTCTCCTAAGGGGATTTTTAACTTAATTTTTTAGTTCTTTGAAGCAGTTTCTGGATTTGATCCATTTTGTGCTGGTGGCTGCCTTTTTCTCTTCTGTTTGCTGAATAAGCTTTCTTGAATAGATTTCCTCCAATAAATATTTTCAGACCTGTAGCCTTTTGAACAGGATTGGCCAAACCCATCCATTTTGATTGCTTTTGTCTCCCTGACTTCTTTTTCTGTGCCGTGTAGGCCCAAGTGTACTTCACAAGCTAGGCCAAATGAATACGTTGTCAGTGTTCTCTCCTGCTGAAGGAGATACTGGCATTTTGACAGCAAGGATGACGGCACAAGATGGATGGGTTCTGGATTATATTGAATTCTACTCTGTTTTATTTTTCAAGATATTTAATTCATAAAGTAATTCTGGGATGACGAGACACAGTGATACAGAGAACATTACTACCAGCTGTATTTATCACTAAATTATAAAACTTTGCAGAAAATGTCACCAGACCAGCTGACAAAGAGTCATTAAAGTGTTCCAGCGCTCACTCAGTCAGCACATGTTTACCTAGTGCCTGCCATAGACCAGGGATATAGCAAGGAAGAGACCGGAGGCTGTGCCTGAGAGGGGTCCATCGACCCGGTGAGAGCTCACTGAGTAGTGATCAGAGGCAGGCTGTAGGGTCGCTCGTGCGCCTGGCCTCCGTCTCCACTTGGAAAATGAAAATGGTCACCATTCCCACGGCTGTGTGACGGATGAGTGAACGCACGTGTCAGGTGACACGGATCCGGCATGTAGAAGATGCACACGGAGTGGTCACCTTGTTGACATCAGACACATGGTCCCGGGCAGAGTGGGAGCAGCGGGCTCGCTCAGAAATGCGCAGTGGTCTCTTGGGAGCCCAGTGCGACAGTGCAGGAAAAGACGGAGAAAGGACGGTGGCAGGGCTGTGGGAAAGGGCTGCTTGTTTAGTTCCACGCGCTTATGTCCACCAGCAGAGAGAGAACGAAAAAAGCACTGACATCTCAAGAGAGACGGGGCAATAGGGGCAGCTCAGTCTTGGAAGCCCCAGGCTGAGGTAGAGTGCAGGACCTGGGCAGAGAAGTCGAACTCGAATGAGAAGAGGCGCTGCTTCTTTCGGGGCAGAGATGAAGCCTGGAGAAGAGTGGGAAGATGTTCAGGAACCCCAAGGAGGAGGGGTGGAATGTGGCAGGCATCAGCTGCTAGGAGCCCCTGGGTCTGGGTGGGAAGCAGGGGCTTGGAGGGCAGCTGAAGCAGTGGAGAAACAGTGAGAGTGGCTCTAGCCTGGTCCCTTTGCTGTGGACTCCTCCAGGGACAGTAGTGCCTGTAGACCAGTGGGGTGATGCTGGGCAGAGGTGTCCTCCTCCCCTGGCTTTTCTGGAGTTGGCCTTCAACACTCCCAGGCCCATGGAAGGAAGTCCTGTGATTTCTAACCTAACAAGCACGCACCTTCAGCCCGGGCTCCTCGCTAAGCCCTTAAGCTCTTGCTGTTTACCATGAGCTTGAGAACGGCCAAGGAGATAACTGGCCACATCACCCACCTTTCCCTCTCCCCAAGCAGCTCAGACTTTCTGTGGAGAACCAGGGCTCCTGCCTCAAGGCTGTACTTGTGTAACACTTTGCACCAGAGGGAGGGGCTCTCCACTATGGGTCTGGAGGAATGGAGGGGCGGGATCAGCCCTGCAGTTTTCCAGGCATCCCGGGCAGCTTGTCCGATGACCCGGAGCCTGTGCTCCCTGGAGCTTCATTCTGTGCTCTTGTCTTTCCTTCTTCCTTCCCCTTCTTCCCTTCCCCCTCTCCTCTCCTCTCCCTCTCTTTCCTGGGTATCGAACCCACGGAGGGCTCAGCTACTTTTTAAATTTTTTATTTTGAGACAGGGTCTCACTGAATTGCTTGGGTTGGACTTAAACTTGTGATCCTCCTGCCTCAGCCTCCTAGGTTCATTACAGATGCCACTGTGGCTGACACTGGAACACATTTCTTGACCCTTCTTTACTCAGACAATTTCTGCTTATCCTTTAAATTTTAACTCAAGCGGAAGCTCCTCCGGAAAGCCCTCCTTTTCTCCTCTCTTCGCGGTCCTCACGCCGCACTGTCACTGCCTGTGTCCGATGTCTGTCTCCTCCTAGGCGTAGGCATCTTGTACCTCGTACTCCCCGCAGCGCTCCGTGCCCCGCCCAGAGCCCAAATCCATAACCGCCTGCGGAATGACCGAGCTGCCAAAGAAGCACTGGATGACCCCCCGAAGAAACCACGACCCACACTGCCCGCGGGTGGCGGCGTTTGACAGGCGATCGCGGGGCCGGGCGCGGAGGCCAAGGCCCCGCACCTCTGCGGCGACCGCGGCCGGCCGTGGTGCCCTTGGCTTGGGGGCGCAGGCCACCGCCTTGCCTTTGCCAAACGCGGTGCCGCGGGTCACCGGCGATCAAGTGAAGATCCCCGGCCTTGGGACCGTCCGCCGGGCTTAAGTCGGCCCTGGCTACTTTACAGCTGTGAAGCCGGGGGAGACCCTCGCTGGGGCTCTGAGCTCTTCCTGGGGAGCGGGGCTGGGGTGGCAGCGCCTCCTTGGCACAGCCGTGCGGGAGCAGCGCTCAGGGCTCAGGGGTTGGGGTTAGGGTGGGGGTCGGGGTCGGGCTCGGTGGGCTCCTCCTCCCATCCGCCCCGCGCTGCCCGGAACCCGGAGCCCCGGGGCAGCAGAGGTGCAGCAGAGGTGCGGGTTCGCACCCAGGGGCGAGCGCCCCAGGCTGTGGCCCAGGGCCCCGCTGCTGCCCAGCGGCCCGCAGGGCGTTAGAGCAGCTTTCAGGGCGTCCGCCGGCGCCTCCCTGGTGCCCTCCAAACTGGGGGCCAATTGCAGCTCTCCAGGGGGCACCAGGGTCGCGGGCTGCGCCCACACCCGAAGGCAGCCCGGGTGGCCCAGGTTGGCGCTGCCTGTCCTGCCTGTGGGAGGGGAGGGGACCCGCCCAGGCCCGAAGCCAGGCACCCCACGGCTGAGGAAAGGAGGGGCGCTCTGGCCGGGGCCTGGGTCCTAGGAGCTCTTGGGGTGCTTTGGGGCGGGAGGGCGGAGGTGGAGCTGTGACCCCCACTTTCTCTGCCAGAAGCCGCTGTCATTACCGACTGTCCGCCTGGGAGCCGGGCAGGAGCTGGTGTTTCATGGGCGGGCAGGTGCTGTAATAAAACAGTGCTTGCTCCAGCCTTGGCCCAGGACTCCATGAGCTTGGGTACAATTCAGGCTTGGCCTCTTACTGTGACCTAGGGGAAATTCTTGGTGCCTCAGTTTCTTCATCTGTGATATGGAACTGCAAAGCAGCTCCCTCAGATTGTCGCTGGTACAGAATTAGCACCTATAGTTCACTGCCACCTCCACAGCCAGGGAGACGCTTCTAATCTACAACAGCAGCCCTTTCTGCAAAGCCCACATAGACTCAACATACTGCCCCACCTCTGATGGATCAGAGCTGGCCCTTAGGAAGACGTGTATAACTCGTCCCTGGCCTCAGACTTGCCAGGCCCAGGGCTGCAAGCTGTATTACCTCTTTAGCCTCATGTAAGAAGAAAGAAGAAAGAACCTACACTGATTGTACAAAAGCTTATGCCGGGCTGGGCGTGGTGGCGCACGCCTGTCATCCCAGCACTTGGGAGGCTGAGGCAGGAGGATCATTGGGAGCTCAAGACCAGCCCGGGCTACAGAGTGAGCTCAAGGCCAACCTGAACAGCACAGGGAGACTGTGCCTAAAAAGACAAAAAAAAAAAAAAAAAAAAAAAATTCTCTGCCATTATTTAGAGGAAGATAGTGCATCTAGGGACATGTTATCTGCAGAATCTAATGAGCTAAACATCAGAAATTTACGTACATCTTTCCCAGCTCAAGGCACTACCTGGTTAGAAGCTAAGCTCTAGTCTAGATTGCCCTGAAAGGGCAACCAAGAGCTTGCACATTCACCCTTCTAGAAATTTCTAAGCCCAGGTAATGAGAAATTGGTCCTTGACATTTGGAAAGAATAAAGTATTTTAGAAATTTTTTTACAGCAAAGAGTGGCAGGATAATAATCCTAAGAATGTGAGGGTATGACAAAGCAGGGCTTTTGGTTTCTACTCTGCATGTGAGTGGGGGAGGGGTCTTTTGTGGTCTATTTCTCTAAAATAGAGGCAATGTCTTAATCATGATGATTCCTTCCTTTCCCTTCACCCCAGTAGCTTACACTTCAGCCTGACCTGCTGTCTTCATCTCCCAAATTTACTCTTTGCCATGGTTTGAATGTTTATGCCTCGAATTCACGCGTTGGGAATTTGATCCTCAAAATCGTCAGTAAATGGAGTTTTTGAAAGAGACTTTGGGAGGTACTTAGGATTAATTGAGGCTGTAGGGTCCCTGTGATGGCCTAGTGACTTTGTAAAAGGAGGAAGCAACCCCAGCCATGGCAGGCTTGTTCTGTCCAGGCATGTGATACCCTGTGCCATGTTGTCATACAGCAAGAAGCCCCTCACCAGGTGCTGATTCCACGCTTTTGGACTTCCCAGCCTCCAGAATTGTTAGCTAAATGAACCTCCATGCTCTATAAAATACCAGTCTATGGCATTCACTTATCACAACCGAAAATAGGCTGAGACACTCTGAGTGTGTCTACAGCTCTCCGTCTCTGCTGTCCACGCCCGGGTCTGCTCCTCCTGCTTCCTCACAGCTGGGTCACATGTTCTTCACCTCTTCCCCTGAGGTCCACTTGGCACTCTTAGGTCTGAGAGATCTTTTTGAAATGCATCGTGTTCCTCTCCTGGTTGAAACTCTCCTGGTTTCTCCTGGCACTTAGAGTTGTAATTCCTGCTACGCCTAGAGGCTTTTAGCCTTTTCATGTCTTGTTGACTTCAACTCCTACCCTCCTGTCCTTGGGACTTATGATCAGCCACTGACTTCTTCCAGTCATTCAGACATTCAGTTGTTCACCCAGCACAATCTCACTCGCTGTTCTCTCTGCTAGGAGCACTCTCCCCACACCAGGATCTTGTCATTCTCATTGCTGCTTAAATTCCCTTCACCAGAGAGACCTTCCCAGCCAGCCTGTGAAATAAGGATCCCTTCATTCTCCACCCCTATACCCTCTGTTATTTTCTTCCTGTAACCAACTGATATGCTTTGGGTCCCCCCAAGTCCTCACACAGTCATGGGGTGGGCTTCTAGGATTATGGGTGTGAGTGCTGTGCGGCCCTAGGGTGGAGAGTTTGCATATGTAAGGGAACAGAAGAGGCTGCTTGCCACCATTCCTGCTTTTTGCTCTTGTTGCTTTGCTGTCTTCTGCTGCCATGAATGAACGATTGCCCTCTGCCGTGTGCCACCCTGCCTTGGAGCCAGCCGAGTATGGACTGAAACCTCTGCAGACTGTGAGCTAAATAAACTTTTCCTTCCTTCATTCTGGGTGTCAGGTACTTTGTCCCAGCAATGAGAGAAAAGTAACCAAGACACCAACTTGTTTGCGTATTTGTTCATCTTATATCTTCCCCCTAAAATGTTATTTCCCTAAGACACCTTGGCTGTCTCCCTCTCTGTCCTATCTCTCCAGTCCAGAACAGTGCTATGGTAGGGTAAGCAATCAAGAGGTATCAATTAAAGGAATGGAAAAAATAAATGACTTACTATTGAAGCTCCTCTGGCCTCTTGCACAAACCCAGAGACAGAGCTAGCAACCAGTACCACTGAGGGACTGAGTGCCAATCAGCTGTACCATCACTTAGGCTGTGGTTGTTTCGGTGTTTAAAGTGTGCTGACTTTATCCTTCAGAACGGTGCCCAGAATCCCAGAGACAGTGAAGTGAGGCTCAAACTGCAAGACAGAGTCAGCCCATGCAGGGTCCTGCCTGGCATCCTCCATTCCCCCTGCTCACCTGGTACACACATACCAGCACAAACAAGTGGTTCGGCAAGCAGCCGGTAGGCGAGTGAGTATCTCCAGGGCTTGGTTAAAGCAGAAAATTAACATTCTGACTGTGTGGGTTTATATGTGTTCCTGAAAGAACACACCGCCTAGGTAGACAGAACATGTGGTCAGCATTTTTAAAATGCTACTACCTGGGTACTATGGTGAGATATCAATTTGTGTTTTCTCTCTTTTTTCATCCATGCAAGCAGGTGGCCCAATTGGTGCTTGGTTGATTTGTGTTGAGTGTAAAGGCAGAAATTTCCTGATATTTCTGCCATTATTGAGAAAAACTCAAATCTGTTTAAAGTAGGACCATGGGAGGAAGCAGAGTGACTTGGAAGACTCAGAAAGGAGAGGAAGGTGCTTTCTCAGATCGAGGAATGTTCTCTGTGTGAGGTGAGAGAGAGAGGAGAGGCCAGTGGGTCTCTGGAGCAGTAGGAAGACAGGGGCGTCCCAGGGAGAAATGGGTGTACAAGATGTCCAGGGACTTAAGACCACAGAGACCTGGATCCCTGATCTTATAAAGACCACTGTGTCTTCATAAGATTTATAAGATTAGAAGCAGGAGAGAACCTGGAGCTGAAATCATCACACAGATGAGTAGAACAAACTGTCCAGGGTAACGGATATCAGAGGTCATGTGCTCTATGAATTGGCCCTGCGTAAGGCTCCGGATCCCTGACAGTATATCCTGGCTGAGCTAAGGGACATGCCAAGAAACCAAAGTGGAGTTTCCTATAGCACTCTGAGGCTCAGGATGGGAAATTCGACTGGCTCTTGAAAATAGAATATGACTGTTCTTGTTCCTCTAACTTTTGGAGCTGAGACTCACATCCACTCTCTGTGCATCATTGGTGGTGTGAGAACTAAACAAGACAGGAAGTGACCGAGAGGCAGGGTGATGGAATTTCTGGCTGGCCATGGGATGGCTGAGTCTGTTTCCTGGAGCCTTAATCTCTCTTGCACCCTTGAGGCGTTCTAGAGGTGCTGCTTCCAGAGGGCTTCTGTGTTCACGGTTAAGGAAGGAGCCCATGCCTAATAATGCCAGAAGCACCATCCTGCCTTCTTTTGTGTAAATAATGTCTGATAAAATGAGGTGAGAGCCTACTGTTGCAAAGAACAGTTAGCTGTTAAATGCCTTCCTTTCCACTCCATTGACTTTCCCTATTTATAGCTTTTCCAGCAGAGCATTTGTGTCATATTCATTTCCTGCCAGCTGCTGGTCTCCTCATTTTAGCTCTAACGGGACATGCAGAGGTACCTGCCGAGTACCACCTATTCCCTGTGGCTCTGGCCTCTGCCTGGACCAGGAGTTAACAGAGAAAGTACAGGGCAAGATCTGCTCGCTCTTCCTGTCTTGGACTTTTCCCAGTGGTGGCAGTAACAATTCTCTGGCCTGGGTTTACCTGGCCAGGGGTAAGGGCCATCTACAGAGAGGAAAGACTCAAAGACTCTGGGTAAGAAAAGGCTTTTGTTTTGAAAAGAGGATGAAGGGTATGAGAAAAACAACTACTGTAAAGACTGCAGTGAGGATGGGGACAGATTAATATTAACACTAATATTAATATTAATAATAATAGCGGTATTCTTTATCAAGTTGCTCATGATGTGCTGAGCGCCATGCTAAGAACTTAAATGCATTATGCATTTAACCTCGCCTCAGCCCCATGGGGTAGGTTTTGAGTAGGCAGAATTGATCAGAGGGGTGTCCGCTTATAGCAGGAACAAGATACTGTGACTGCGGAGGGTAAGGAAAATTAATTGTGTGAGCGTGCTGCGGAGGTCGTCTAAGCCCTGTCTACAGAAAGATGAAACAGGAAACGGGAGTGAACGGAAGTGTGGGACTTTTTTTGTTCTTTGACTTCTAGAGTGCATTTGAACCCAGTAGAATTTATGTCTCAGCTCAGATTACATTTGCACAGGTTCCTCTTCTGGTTGCGCTGGTAATAAGGTACTCACTTTAGGACAATAGCATTATAATTGGAACATGCAAATGAAATAAACAGTAATTAGCGAAAGAGCAGAATGTGGCCCCATTAGCACTATCTTGGGGGAAAGCAGAGAGTGGATGAGGACAGGGTGGAAAACACTTGTGTTCCGTGTAGAAGTTACCTTGAGAGAACCAGGTCCGGCCTGTGCCTCTGGATTCTCCCACAGAGGTTAGTTAAAAATTAAGCGGCTAATAAAGTAGGTACTTGCTTGTTTGACTGGCTTGCCCTTTCCTGCAATGGAAGAGCAGCCCGGAGAAACATTTTCCCTGGGAAATAGTGAAAGT
The DNA here is from genome assembly GCF_000276665.1 of Chinchilla lanigera. NCBI lineage: Eukaryota > Metazoa > Chordata > Mammalia > Rodentia > Chinchillidae > Chinchilla > Chinchilla lanigera. The sequence continues at coordinate 1,563,474 of NW_004955493.1, read as the reverse complement.
CCATCCTTCTAGCCATCCGCAGCTCCGTACTCGGCTTCAGATGCTGGGGTCGAGGCTGACCTGGGGTCTGAGATGGACGTTGCCAGGCAGCACCACCAATGTGCAGCTTCTGTCTTTCTTCCTGCTCTTGGAAACACCAGACTGTTTGGCATGCACTAAAGGAGCAGTGGGAGTTGGATGAGGATCAGCAGTTCTCGCAGTTGACATTACCTTCAAGATGAGAGATGGAGGTTCAGAAAGTCTAGGTAATACACGTGGAGCTGAAACCCAAATGTTTGGTTCCAGTCTAAGCATGTCATTCTCTCCAGCCTCTTTTCCACCCTCTCAAAACTGAAGAGATTTAAGAAATACAAAGAAGGAATAGTAGCCTGATTACCAGAAATGGTCATAATGCTTCCCATCTCTAGATCTGGTTTCCTTGCGTTGACTCTGAAGTTCCTCTCATCACGTCTCTACCCCTTGAAACGGGGCTGTCCTTGCTACTTGCCATGCAGGGGTGGAGCGCCAGCTTGGAGTCCAGGCTTCAGAGCTCTCGCTTGGAATCCTGCCATTGTCACACTGCTGGCCCAACATAGCCTGTGGAGGACGAGAAGTCCCAGCGAGTAACTCTGACGACTCCACCTGCTCAAAGATGCCAGAGATAAGCTAAGTTTGACCCAGGTTGGCAGAATGGCTTAGCCAACCCAGAGACTCAGAGTGTTGTTTACCACTTCAGTTTTTTGACTATTCATTACATAGCACTACTGTGGCCAGGGAATGCAAGTACAAAGGGCTATTGAGGCTCCGTCCTGGAAAGAGGCACCGTAGAATATCAGACAGCAGGAAGGCAAAGTAGACTTGGCGGATCACCAGGGCTCCAGGAACCTGAAACTCCCCGAGGACTGTGCACGGGGTGATGCACAGGGAAAAGTAGACGTTACTTAATACCAGCCTCAGAGATGCTGCCCTTGGAGAAAGAGAAAGGAATCCAGCGTCCTGGGCCAAGCAGTTGAGATTCACTTTTGCATTTTCTCCTTGCAGCCGAGGAAGGGAAAGGACCCACTCAAGGTTATAGCTAAGCAGCGACAGAGTAGGGATTCTCACCCAGGTCTGATGGGCACCAAAGGACACCTTCTCTTAGCTGACTCTGTGCTTTCTCACTAGTCACTGAGCCGGCGTTTATCATCCTGGGCCTATGCTGGGCTTGGGATTTCCTAGCTGAGTAGAAGAGGGCTCTGTCCCCAAAGAACTGGAAGCCCAGGTGTTTGGGGTACAACACAGCCAGCCTATTTGGCATGCAGTCCCTTCCCAGTAGAGAAATACTGGGTCAGAGGGCTCTGGGCTCAGGTAACAATTGACGCACGATAGTTTTCAGTAACTTAATGATCCTGACCCTCCTCATCTTGAAACAGGCTTGGGATCTGGGACTCAGTCATGGGTTGTAGGTAAGACAGAAACCAAGGCTACTCTTCTATTAGATTGTGGGCTGGACTGTGTTCTAGGATGGATTCTGGAGAAGGATCTAGTGTTATAATTGGGTTCTACTTTGGCTTGTGCCTCAGTTGTCCTGAGAAGCGCTGGGTCCTCCTCTAGTTTTGGGTTTGGCTAGACTTGAAAGAAAATTTTGTTTTCCATTACTCTCTGTACTGGGCGTTGGACGTTGGGTCTTGGCGGAGCTGGGATTTAAGATAGACGAGGTAGGCGGGCTCAGGAGCTCATCCGTGGTAGCAGCCTGGTCAGCTTCTCTTTGATTGCCTTTTCTTTCTTTTGTTCAGTCAGTCCCTAAGGTCTTACCAGGAAGTCTTCTTAGCCTTACTGGCAGAAGGCCATACTTACTCCTTCCCCCATAGGTGGAAAAGACATGTTTTGTATGGTTTCTTAATGTGTTTGTCTCTTCCCAAAACAGCTCTACCACTTCCTTAATACTGACTATTGAGGAACCCTGATTATTGATGACTGTCGATGAACCCTGCTACTCTTATGTTCTAGAGTCTAGAAGAACCCCAGGGAAAGGTGCTGACTGCAGGATGCCGAGGAAGTCCTCTCTGAGGGCTCATGGCCACGGAGCTGAAGGAATCAGGTATTCCCTGTGGGAACGGGGATAAGAAGTTGCTAGTCAGAAAAGCTGGTACCTATCCTCTTTTCACACTGGTGATTGGCCATCCGTCGACGCCCCCTGAAAATCCACAGAGTGAGGAACCGGTTCATAGAAGTTAATTTTAAGATTCCAGCCCAGAGAAGACAGCAGTGACAGAGAAGTCCCACAGCTGGGAACCACACCGAGGGAGGATACAGGAGTGAAGAGATGGGAAGTTTAATAATCACATTAAAAAATTAAACACCAGGCCCCAGTGGCTGTCACTTTCCATCCGCTGAGATTCACAGCACTTGACATCCAATTATAATTGTGGGTTCCTATAAAACAGCCCATTAACTGCAACTATAAATTATTATTGCGTATGTGGAGTAGGCTGCTGGTTTAGTAGCTGATAGTGAGGATTATGGAAATTATTAACAAGCAACAATATCTCTTGCAGTCTTCTTGCTCTGGGGAAGATGTATAGACCCTGGGGGGCAGAGACAGCTGCTCTAAGTTTGGACCGTGTGCTCTGACCCAGATTACAACTACCTCTGCATGTGATGGTGGGAGGATTTCTTTCTCAACTGCTCTCAAATTTCCTACCTGGTCACCTTCCAGAGACAGGACGGCCCTGCCTGCCCTTGAGGGCTGGTGTACAAGTGCACACATGTACACACGCACGCAGTCACAGGTGTTATTAATCTCTTACACTTGTTGTGTACGTTCCATGTACATGGCAAAAGCGAAGTAATGTCTGATATTTTCATTTCATCATCTCCTTAAGGGAGGGTGATGCTATTAGTCTCTCCCTTTCACAGAGGAGAAACAGAGGCACGGGAGGATCATGTGGAGCTTACCAAGGGTCACAGAGCGAGTCCATGTGAGAGAGTCGACTTAAGCCCAGGCAGTCTGACTCTGGAGATGGCTCTTCAGCCCTTCCCATGCCGCTTGCCCGCAAACCCTTCTCACACGTAGCTGCAGATGCGTCTGGACTTAACAGGCATTCGCAGATGTGCTTCAGACCCTTTCTAAGTGCATAGTCCTCCTACACAAATTCACATGCAGACACTGCAAAACGCGACACACTCAAGTGCCAGCACACACCGGTGTGCATCCTGCCCCCCCCCACAATCCCTGCCAACTTCTCTGCCTACGAAGGAAAAAAATCAACAGATATGAGGGATCCAAGGGCATAATTTTAAATTATTTTAAAAGAACTCATCCGATTTTTTTTTTTTTTTTTTGGTAATACTGGGTTTGAACCCAGGGCTTTCGTGCTAAGCTATATCCCAGCCTTATTTTTAACTCTGAGACAGTCTCACTGAACTGTTAAACCACCTGGGCTGGGCTTGAAATTACAGTCCTGCTTCTGCCTCCCCGAGAGCTGGGGTTTCAGGAATATGAAATTCGGCCCGGTTTACATTCTCATCAGCCTCTGAGTTGGCAGCTTCTCTCTCCTTTCATCCTGCGCAGCAAGCACCGCTTCCTGGGGGAGGAGGGCCGGCCACGGAGCCTTGGGGACCTGAGGCTGGTCTTGTCCAGGACTTCGTGTAGCCCCAGCCGAAGTAGGGAGCGCTCAGCACAGCAGAATTTTCTGTCAGTCTGCCCGCGTCACTTCATATCTTCCCAGAATTTTCTGGGGCTTCCTGTCTGTCGATGAAACCTTCCTCTCTTTTCCAGGGTTACCTGGGTTACAGGTTTGTGCCTTTTATTATTCCAGTGGCATGTGGGGGAAGGAAGAGAGCTAAACCTGCAGGCTAGATCAGCTGAATTCACACACCAGAAAACATATGTTGTCCGTTGCTTTTTAAAAATTGGTAATTTTTTTTTTTTTTTTTTAGAAAAAGGCATATGTAACTATTGACTGCTTTGCTGAACACTAGACAGAGAGTCACATTTAACGTGCCCTAGAATTCTGTGAGGTCGACACTGCATTATCAGCCTTTCACGTAGCTGAAGAAATTTAGGTGCAGAGGGGTTTCCTGGAGGAAGCTCATACAGCTAAAGAAATGGCAGCGCCAAAATGTGAACCTGGGTTAGGCACAGCCAAAGAAAGCCTGTCCTTTTAACCTAACTCACGCCTTCCTCTGGCTGAAAGCAACATTGCTTAAGCATCTGCTTTTCATAAATGCAATGTCAGGTCTCAAGAAAACACGAGCTAGGAATAATTACAAAATGCTTTTTCATTTTTCTTAGCTCACGTTTCAGAAGAATCTTTTAGCACAATTCTTTTAAACTCCAGAAACTTGGTTTTTGTTTTTTTTTTAAATTTCTCTACAGTTTTTTTCTCTCCTTGGGCATCTTTACACAGAGAGATCTTGTCTGTTCCTGGGTTTTGAAAAACGGATCTGTCAGAGAGTGTGTGGGTCTTTGTTGGATCTTTTTTGTCTCAGACTAAGGCAAGATGGGAAAGCTTGTATTTTTGCAGTTTTCTTTTTCTGGACTGGGGTTTTGGTGGCCTGTGATGAGTAGGAAGTGAATTTCCGGGGAGTCAGCATTGCCCAAGAGAATTTCCTGCTGGGCAAAGCAGTTTCCTTCCTGGGTTTATTCTGGCAGCAGAAGTTAGTGGGGCGTGGGTCCTCCTCTAACCGCCCTCAGTAGAAGCGTGCTACAGAAATGTCTCCAGCGGATTCAGCACACTTTCCAGGAAACTGCAAGGGCCAGTGGCTTTGTGGACTGACACCAATGCCACCCAAGTCCATGTCTAAGTCCTACACTGTGCCCATCACTCTGAGCTTGGGGGTTCTCGGTGGACACCCTCATTCGACTCTGGCTTATGACTGGTTAGCTTCCCAGCCTCCTGATACCGATGATGATCTCTCCTCACCCACCTGATTTTATCTCCACTTCTGTGACCATTTCAATTGGAACTCATGAAGAACGAAGAATTCACAGCATGAGCTTAAGTGATTATAATGAAAGTACAAAATTTAAATTTCCCTCAATAAGAAAAATGACTGAAAGGACAAATACTCACAGGTGTCTCTATCTCCATAGTTGAGTGACCAGTGATTTTTATTCTTTTGCAGTTTCTTCTTATCACAATTGGACATCGATTACTTTTACTTCATATTTTTGGTATCTTTTAATTTCAAAAGGTCAAACCCATAGAAAATAACGTAACAGTCATCTGTGTACCTACCATAAAATTTCTCGCACGTTATCGTCTGCCTCGTTGGTTGCAGTTCTAGTGTTGCTGAGAGTATCAATTCCTGTTTATAGTCAGATCTTCAATCCCTGCAGAAAGTTAACCTGGTAATAATTTGTAATAATCAGGGCACTCAAAACTCATCTGGAAACAGTGTATTTCTGAAGAGCGGGTGACGAGGGCCGGGGATACAGCTCAGGGGCCCAGCGCCTGCCTGGCAAGTGTGAGTTTGATTCCCAGAACAAAAAAGAAAAGAGTGGGTGACCCAGCAACTGCTGTCAGCAGGAGGCCCGGTCCCTGGCTGACAGGACGACCAAATCTGACTCGGAGACAATACCACTGTTGCCGCAGAAGTTGGGAGGGAAGCTGGGGTGTGTGCATAGGTTTGATGTCTGTGAAACTTCCCCCTACGTCTGTAGTCCGCAGTGTCCAGGACGAGACGAGTATCCCCTGGCAGCTTTGTAGAGGTGCACGGGGCTATCCCGCCCTAGCACACACATGAGTTGTCTTGGGAACTTGTTAAAATGTGGGTTCTGACCTAGGAATTTTCCTGGGACAAAATACCTGACTTACAGGAGGAGAGGCTGATTTAGGCTCACAGTCTAGCCCAGGGAGCTGGCACCAAGGCAGAAATGGCAGTGGGAAGACGTGGTGAAGGAGAGCTGCTCCCTGCCCAGGGCAGCCAGGAAGCAGAGTTAGTGGGGAGCCAGACAAGACCGCACCCTTCCAGGTCACCCCATCCCACACCTTCCAACCAGGTCCCACCTCCTAACCACACGTTCGGCTACTGAGCTCATCAGTGGAGGAATCCACTATGAGGTGTACAGCACCCCATGACCCAATCACCTTCCAACACACGAGACTCTCGGGGGAAGTTTAGATCTAAGCCATAACATGCGGGGCCTGGGGCTCTGCATTCCGACGAGCTTCCGGTGCTGCTCTGTTGAACGCACTCCGGGCAGCAGGATCCCCGGAACTTTGCATGATCCCAAACAGAAGGCAGCCACCCTGCTTGCGCATGGCTGAAGTCTCATCTCATTGGTCAGAGTCAATGTTGTACTGTTTTTAATTATTTAAAAAATTCTACCCTGTTCCCGGAGAAAATGTCTGGCTACTAGAGCACTTTAGGTTTTGCTCCCAATTTTGAGTGCCCTGATTATTACAAATTATTGCAATTCCTTCTTTGAATAGCGTCCATTGGGGTAAACTCAGAGTGGAATCTATTCTAGGTAGAAAGACAAGAAAAGAATAAATTTCTCTAACTCCCCAATTCATTACCCGTACTCGGTATATCTTAAAGTGGGATGAATTATCTCATTGTTGGTCTGTGAGAAGATTTGACACAATGCATTGACTTTTGTTTGTTTGTGTGTTTTGAGACAGGGTCTCACTATGTAGTTCAGGCTATCCTTGAACTATGGCTTAGGCTGGCCTGAACCTGCAGTGATCCTCCTACCTCAGCCTCCCAAGAACTGGGATTACAGGTGTGCACCACTGTGCCTGGCTGATATTTTTGAAGTGTGAATATTTGTTGGAATTTGATGAACACAATAAGACAAGACCCTGTTTTTGTATTTGAATTCTGAATGAACTGATAAAAAAGACAAAAGCAGAGAGTAGGTGGGAGATGATAATAGCATACTTATTATGATAAAAGCCAGGGTGAGATCTGATTTGTGAGTCAAAAGCCTCTGCTAATGCCCGCATCTTGTTCCAGCTGGGACAGATGTTATGCACCCCTCCTAAGGGAAAGATCAAATCTGAGCAATAGGCCCACTTAACCGGATACTGCCTGACTCTAGACTGGGCAAAGAAAGACCAAAGCGACAGAAACTATGATCTCTGAAAAGTTAGCTCCTCCCAATCCGGAAATGTGACTCAACAGCTGCACTCACGAACCAGGTAAATTCTGTGAAGGAGAGAAAGGGCAGGCAGAATCTGACAGCGTTTTGGAAAAATTCCTTCTCTAGGAAGCAGATGAGTGAGGAAAAGACATTCTTAGAGCAATTGTTATGCTTTCGTGTTTTTGTGTTTTGAGGTGAGTGGAACTCACCTCAAAATTTTCCACTTGTGGTACAGGTATAAGGTTTCCTTTTAACTGAAGCAAATGAAAGAGCTGAGATTAAGCTGCTAATAGTACAAATAGCTTGTGGATATGTTAAGAGTTTTTAAATGATGCTCAAACATCTAAACTTTGGGAAACACTGACGCAATGAGGATTCCCTGAAATCTCAATGCCACATTTCATCTTCAAAAACCGAACATCGAGGTCTCTTTGCCTAAACATTCTCATGTATAACTTTGTGTGTGTGTGAGAGAGAGAGAGAAAGAGAGAGACAGACAGACAGACAGACAGACACTAGGGATTGAACTCAGGGTTTTCATACTGAGCTACACCACAGCCCTTTTTTTTTTTTTTTTTTTTTTTTTTTTTTTGCTGTTTTTAAAGTTTTAAAACAAGTTCTCACAAAGTCAGTAAATTGTCCAAGCTGGGGTTGAACTTGTGATCTGCCTATCTCAGCCTCCCAGAGCGCTGGGATTATAGATGTGTGCCTCCATGTCCAACTCCTATGCATAACTATTTTATTTTATTTTATAGTTTGCAATGCTGAGATCCTAAGGTCCTCTATGAAGGATGGGAGATTTTAATTCAGTTATTCGGCCACTGGACTTGGCTTGATTCAGTTTCACTTAATAGAATGGTTAGAACAAATAAACTCAGATCCTTGATATATTATTGGCTTTGATTTCGTATATATAAATCATTCATAGGTTGAGTCATACAATCTTAATAGCATTGATCCAAGGCTTTTAATTCTCTCTTTTCTTTCTCTCTCTCTCATTTCTCTAAATTCGCTCAGAGAATCTGAGGGGATAGGATAGCAAATTCCATTTTTTTAGTGGTATAAAATGAGGGCTCTGCTCTTTAACAGCTTGGTCTGGTTTTTAGGTGAACTAGAAACACGTCCTATGGCCATAATGAAGCCAGAACCCTTTTTCCCGTTGGATATCAGGGCTGTGTTCTCAGGGTCCAGGAGGCACGGGGAAGCAGCTGAGTCAGTGCTGGGTAGGATTAGCTATGTGTGAAGGATGCAAAAAACAAAACAAAGCAAAACTGTATCTGGCAGAAAAATCTTGGCATCTGAGTAGGAAACATGAGATTACTGTACCCCCAAAGTTTATCCACTCTGTTACTTGGGGGCCATTTCACTGCCAAATTTTCCCTGAAGGTTAATTGCTATACACTTGTACTAAAAAATCAAAGCTGGTCTCCAAATATGCTTATATAAGGGGTAGAAGACCCTTCCCACTAAAAAATCCTCTAGAAAAGATAAGAATCACCTTCCATTTGAGTCCTTATAAAGTTCCCATATTAAAAGACGTTCTCTGAATTACTTTTTTGAACCACACTGTACTGTTTGTACAGCACACAGCGAGCTGATTCAGTGCTAATTTGGGATGTTTGCATAGGTCAACGGATGGACTTGGTAACAGAAAAGGCAAAGACACTTGATCCAGTCCTTATCTGTGGTGATGTGAACTCATAACTGACTCCATCCCTTCCCCACCAAAGTCCAAAAAACGTCAACTGTCGTAATACTTTGGAAATGGACACATGGGGCCGGACAAAATCCCCTTGGTGTCATTGTACACAGATTTGTAAAGAGGGACTTCCCAGACAACGGCAGCAGAGAACTGCTAGCCAGCACAGAACGAGATTCTGACATGAAAGATTAACGAGAATTTAAGTGCTATTATTATATAAGATATAGAAGGGGGAGAAGCAACATTTTAACTTCATATATTTATCCAGATAATATGATTTTCAACATATTCAAGTCAGCAAAATAAATTAGACATGACAAGTAGTTAACTCACTATGCCTGCTAAATTTCTAAAATTTGTACTAGGAGGAGCCGTAGGACATTGCCATTTTTGTATGTCCCCACAGCAAAGCACTGGCAATTTCTTGTGGTTCAATATCGTACACTCAAGTTGGCAAAATGCATTATAAAATACCATTTGGAACATGGTGGTTAAAGTTAACTATGATAGACATTTGTGCTTCCAGTAAGAGTGGAACCTTGGGACTTTGTAACCTCAGAATCTTCAAAACAGGGGCCACGGTGGTATTTTCAGAGATACAACAGAAGATGTGTTGCATTTTTTAATTAACTAAGAACTGTTTTTGGAGACATATTCTTGGCTCTGCCAGTAGGGTCTCCAGCAACCCTCATCTTTGTAGAATAATCGAGCTTTTAACTGTCTTTGTTACAAAGTATAATTTTTGTTGACTCTTTGCCAAATCTCTTTATTAGAGGCATCTTTTTTTACACAAAGTCATAGAATAATTGTCTTCTATATGATTACCAGTGACATTAGTGGCAAATCCTTTTGTCTACAGCAAATGCCAAAATCAGATGGCAGAGGTCCTTGGAGGGATAAGAGAATCATTACTTTCTGACTTCTACAGGCTTTATTCCTCTGCCAGTCTGGACAGCCCCTAATTCGTAATTTCTACATCATGTCATCTCGATCCCCTCCAGAGTCACCTTACTAAACCATTATTGTGTGCCCCTGCTAATTAGGGGTTATCACTATTTTGTATAGAAAATACTAAGATGTGGATTATCTTAGGATTTCCTGTAAAAGTAATTATCAAAGATACATTATGTTGACTAATATATCTTTTTTTTTTTTTTTTGGTACCGGGAATCGAACTCAGGACCTGGTGCTTGCAGGCAGGTGCTCTGCCACTGAGCCATATCCCCGGCCCTTAGTATGTCTTCTATGAAGCTCTCCCTCAGGATATTGATTCTCTCTCCCTTAACCTCACATCATTAGATCACAGGAAGCACATTTGCCAACAATTTTTCTCTTTGCTTTAACACTAGGAAACTCAGAGCTACATTTGAGGGCAATTGTCATGGAACATTTCATTATAGTATTTTTTTTATGTGATTCTACCTTCTTATTACTTAACGTTTTAACCCGGAATTCTGTCTTGACCTCTGGAGCAGCAACTCCATTCCCCAAAGGTCAGTTTAGTTTTGAAGAGCTGGTTCAGTCAGATTCCCACACGGTGTCATTCAGGGCTTGTCCTTCATGTCAAATACAAGATACAGTACTAGGATTTGTGCTGATCTCTTATTATTACCTCCACCTCTCGGGTAACCATATCTGAGAGGGCTTTGTGAGTACTAGGACAAAGACAATGTTTTCTGTTCCTAGGTTCCACACGCTTAGTTGATGGCCAGTTCTTAGAAGGCAATATAAATTTTAGAGTTACAGCATAAATCTCTTTATAAAGACAAGGAACTTAGAGTTAGAAGTTATCGATTGGAGTCCAGACTGTAATCTCATATAAGCTACTTTTAAAAAGAATCTCTGAGTTTCAATTTCTTCCCCTGCAAAACAGGAAGAAAAATCCCAGTTATTACAAAGAGAAGGTGATATAAAGTATGTAAAAGGACTTTATTCCCCCTCAACCTGTGTACAAATCACATTATTATTCAAAGACAGGAGAAAATTTGAAGCCCTGTCTAAAATGTCTTTGTGCTGGAATTCCTTACCTCTGCTAGTTTATCTTCGCTTCTCTGCATTACCCAGAATCCCATTGCTACGCCTCTGCCCAAGCGCTCGGAACAACTATAGCCTTTGCCGCAAGACCTTAGATTGTGAAAGTAGCACAAGATGCCTTTAAAGCCACTTTGAGGAGTCTGGAACGGAACTCTACTAGCACCAGGTTTATCTGGGTTTGGTGAGCTACAGGGCCCAGGCTGGTGTCTGCTGCAGTCAAAGGCTCCGCGTAAAGGAAGGGCTGGGTCCCAAGTGAGGCACAGGCATAGTCTAGCTATAGATGCACAGATACACCCTTCCTCTAGGCTAGAGAGAAGCAGAACCCATTTCTAGAAGCTTAAAGGCAGCTCGGCAAGAGGCCAGCTACACTGCCCGCAGGGTGAACGTGTGCCAGTCAGGCTGGTGGTCTTCTCATATTCTATAGACTGAGGTGGGTCACGTCCGGGACACGTGTCAGCCAGCTACAATTCAATTAGCCACGTGGAGCCCATCACGCTCCCACCAGGGGGGTGTCACACAGAAGCACGTCAGTCACGCAGATTCATCTTCAGTCCTTCCAGGTGTGAGGGAATACAATGTCAGTCACACACACGCCTGCCGTGCGCATCTCCATCAGACACTCTGCTGAGGAGGGAAGAGGCACCAGACGTGTACTCCCAGTAGCAAGCAGAAGGGAAGTTTATGTGAGAATTAAGATGTTTTAGAAGTTTCTTCCCTTGTCTCCTGCTTTTCCCTTGCGTCTTTCCTTCATGATCCAGTTCCTTCTCTTGCAGTCTGGTGATTATTACTTACGTCTGTCTGTGTGTACCTTGGGGGTAAAGTGCCAAACAGAGAGGGTGAAATAAATGGAGTTGCGTCTTACTGAGAGATGAGGTTCCGAGGGCACCAGATCAGATGACAAAGGGACACGGACAAAAGTGCCTGAGAAGTCCCCTTAATCCAACACATCCAGCTTCCTTGTCCACCTGGGTGCATTTGTGCTGTTAGAATAAAATACCACAGACTGGGTGTAAGTGATAAACAGCAGGAATGTACTTTTCACTCTTCTGGAGGCTGGAAGTCCAAGATAAATCCGCTAGCAGGTTCGGTGTCTTGTGAAGACCTAGTCTCTGCTTCCAAGATGGCGCCTGGAATGCTGTGTCCGCAGATGGTAGGAGGGACAGATGATAAACGTGGCTGTGCCCCGTCCTTTGAGTCCTTCGATAAGGCTGCTGGTACAATCCATGAGTGAGGAGTTCTCGTGACTTCATCATTTCTGAAAGGCATCACCTCTTAGTCCTGTTTCATTGGAAATTAAGTTCCAACATGAATTTTGGAGAGGACAAACAACAATTTGCTGTGAAGTGCATACATAGAGTAGGAGGAGAAAAGACCCAAGCTCCCTTTCTCGTAGCCATTCTGTAATATATACTCATTTTATCTGCACAGTGCTGGATTAAATTGCTTATACTGTTTTAATTATCTTGCTTGTTCTCTCTCTGACGGGCTGGAATTGGCTTTAGGTGAGTTAAAGACGTCTGGAGGTGATTTGACTGCATCATCTGGTGAAATACAGTGTGACCTGGTGTTGACAATGTTTCTGCCCAGTGCCCAGGGCTCGGCGTAGGCACCATGCCCACAAGTGCGTGACAACACTCTGAGGCCTCTGGCTTACACTGTCAGGTGGTTCTGGCCAGGCGGGCAGGGAGAGGAGAGATTCCGTAGTGATGGGCTAGACCTGGTTAGCTTTGTCTCCTGGAGTTGATTATGTATTTATCTTCATAACTTTGCATTCAACAATGCCACTTTGGTAGCTTGAAATTGGTCACGATGGGCGTATTTTCACCAGGGGAATTGGAAGATACTACAAATCAGGTGTCTCCCCTTCTGTTGCCACTTCCTCAGGGAGCCAGCTTGCTAGGTGGAGATGAAGGCAGAAGTTAGAGCTGGAGTACCGGCCTGGAGAAGTCAAATGAAAGGGCAGAGAAGGCAGCTGGATGCCTCCATCAGGAAGGTGGTACAGGCACTTCAAACATGGGCTGGGAGCTATCCGTAAGCTAAGAGTGAGCTTCTCCAAACGGTTGGGATTTCACTGCAATGGGGACCACTAACTGCCTTTCCATTATCCGTTCTCTCCTTTTCCTCAGCATCGAACCCTCAATTGTCAATGAAGCTCTGCGCTCAGCCGAGAGACTACACTTTCTGGCCTTTGCAGCTAACGTTGCCCCAAACATGTAAGTATAAGTTACCGGTTCAAACTTCAGAGCAGTCTCCTCAAAGGGGGTTGACTTGGTTAGAGGCACTACTTTCTTGGCTTCTTTCTCCTCCTTTTCTTCCAGACTGAACCACAGATGAGGTTATCAGAGCCCCGACAGCTATTCAGAACCCTGTGGAAGCCACAGACCAAGGGCTGTGTAGCAGAAAGACAGACGGTGCCTGGGTCCCTAATAAAACGACAGAGTTGCTATATCAACACTGAACGGTCCAAATCCAGTCTTTTAAAATCTGACGCTAATTCTTTAATTTGTTTAAGCCACTACTGTCAGTTTAAGGAATCAGGAATACAGTTCCCAAATAGCACATTTGTATTTTCATTTCACAGTAGAAAAAAATGGAGTAGGATTTTTTTTTTTTTTTGGTGTTTCTCTGGTACTGGGAACCGAACTCACGACCTTGAGCTTGCCAGGCAGGCGCTTTGCCGCTGAGCTAAATCCCCAGCCCTAACAGTAGGATTTGTTATAAGTTTGTTTGGGGATGTGTGTGCTTGCTTCCCTCTCCCTGATGATAAAAACAGGGTATTTTCCATGTTTATCAGGGAACTCAGTGTTGAGGTCATTGACAGCATGTGAGGAGTCCCACTGGGATACTTGTTTATTGGCCTAAATTGATTCTTCGGGTCTGTAGTTCTGTATACTGGGAGATGGGGTGAGGGAGAGGAGCTTGCCTACATCCTCTGGGCAAGAAGGCTAAGTCAACCAGCAGCCCATTTTATCCCAGGAAAAGAATGGTGCGTATTTCCGCACAGGTAGGCAGGAGTGAGAGCCACCTTGGGTACGTGGAAAAACCGAGAGTAGGATGGGGATGCCGTAGAGATGGGCTCAGGGCCAAGGCCCATGACAGAAGTCCTTGGCCCTGATTGCATCCACTTTTCAAAGCCATGCCTGCCGGGGATTTTCAGACTGTCACAGAACATTCTCCTCCGGAAGACGGTTCCTCCTCATTTCATCTTTCTAGAACAGGAAAGCCCACTCTCTCGCCCCTGTCTCCTTGCCACCGTTTTAGTCATGTAACAAGTGCTTGTTTCTGTCACTCTCACCTTCGTCAGTCTTCTGGCTCCGCAGGCAGGGGCCGGCGTGGAGACTTACACATCGTGTATCTCTGGTGCAGCACACGAAGTGTGCATGAATTGCAGGCTGAGTGGATAAAATCTCACTGATGGTGCTTTTTTAAAATATATATTTGATCTAGTAGATTCTTTGCTCAGGTAGAGGCGCAAACCCCGTCATGCTCTTCTGCCTCTTGGGAGATGCAACACCACTCCAATGCTGGCGTCTAAAGAGTGAGCTGAAGTTTATCCACACACTCGGGATAATGGACGTTGGGTTTACTTGGCCAGAGACTCTGGAGCCTAGAGTTTAGACGAGCCAGTTGAGACCGATCCCCTTGAGCCTGGGCTGTGAGTGACTTATTTCAAGGTCCACTGGAGGAGCCGGGCTGGGGCACATTGCCATGAGCGGGTTTGTTGGAGCTGTGGTTGATCTAAATTGATGGGAGTGGAGGAGCCTCGGCAGGTTCTACTTCAGGAGCCAAAAAGCAGCAGCAAAAGGACCCAGGTGTTTTCTCATTTAACTGTTGCAACAAACTGCTCACCATCGGTGCAACTTAGATCCCGATGTCCTGATGAGAAAATTGGCTTAGCGAGGGTGAACGGTTTGCCCAAACGCATGCAGCTAGGAAAGAGCAGAGGTGGGACTTAAAACCTTGTGGGCTCCCAAAGGTGTGCTCACCCATACACCATGTTGTCTGTAGACAGAGACAGGGAAAGGCAAAGACAGGCAGGACTGACACAGGGGCAGAAGAATGCCACCTGGACGGAGAATCTCGCTCAATGTGGTCCTCCCAGGGCCACAGAAAGAACCAGATGTACCCGGCAGCTTTGCTGTATGGAGAAGGGTCTCTGGCTAGGACAGCTAGGTGTCCTCCAGTATCCGTTCCGCACTTTCGGGGTAAGAGGACAATCTGCTTTTAGCCGAGCCTGGCACCACCCAAGTGACAGTTGCATTTCCCAGCTTCCCCCACATCTAAGCGCATGACCGGAGAAATGAGCCACCCACGGGGGGCAGTGAGAGCACAGCACTCCTCTGCATCCAGGGGAACCGTTCACAACACGGGGAACCTGTGAATAGAAATGATGGCGCAGTCTCACCGGATAGAGGCGTGCTCTTCCTGTGACCCTTTGTGCTCTCCGGAGACTGAATGCACCAGTGGAAAAATGGCTACCTGCGACAACAGCGGGACTTGGGCCCACGTCCTCTGCAGTAACTGGCCCAGAATGGTCAGGACTCGGTTACTGACTGCTATCTTCCCCACATCCTTTCCTGCCTCCAACTCAGGACCAACTAGAGAAAGTCGCATACCTCCCCAAAGCAATCACAGACGATGCACACTTCCCATGAGGATGCCTCCAGCTCCCACAGGCAGAGAGCCTCGCTCAGACGCACCTGCAGCCTTGCTTTGTTCTATAAAGCTCTCTCCTCCTCTGCCAGCCTTTGAGGCTCTGCCAGATGCAAGACTCCATGCTGTCACAAGCTTGGAATCAGCGGCCCTCGATTGTTCCCTTGCAGGTGGTCTCTTCGTGTCTCCTTCTGTTGCTCGGACTACAGTCATAAGGTGACCCATCCTGAATCACTGGCACTTGGAGGCAAGGATTCTAAGTCTCTAGCTTTGTGGACCCTCATAGACTTGGAGCCAGTGATGGCGAACCTTTTAGAGTATTCAGTGATACAAACAGCCCACTTCCCCGTACATACATGCCGTAGGTTCACCACCACTGCCTGAGTTATTAGTGACAGAGGAACACACTTCGACCTTTAAGGCACTGCTATTTTGGATTTCTGTTTCAGCAACTTAGCCAAATATGCACACGCACATACAGATATACCCTGAGGAGCCTTTTTAGTCTCAGACTGAAGTCTCAGTCAAACTTCATCTATTTAAATCCTACTAATTTGGAACTTATGTGAGTTTGCCCTGGGGCAGCCTGGGTGATAGGGTACATTTGCACAGGATTAAAAATCAGTTTGCTGAGCAGATTCATGGACTACAGAGTTTACTCATCTAAACTAGGAGTTTTAAGATATTTTAGCTTCTTCTATTTGCATGCAATGATTGATATGCTAATTATAAGAAACTCATACCTATTCATTAAAACTGGGAGGCTACTCAGTCTGGGCAGACTGAGAATGCTTTAATGCAAAGGCATAGAGCTGCATTCATGCACACAAAATCCAGAACTTCCACCAATTCTAGCTGAAGTCTTCCCAGTCAGGATGCATACATTTCACTAATTTTCTGCCGGGTGCTTTCTCATATTCCAAGGGAATGCTGCCTCCCTTCGGATAGCTATAGCTTGGTGACTACATGGCCTAGGATCCCAGGACACCAAATGCTTCTGAACGGGGAATACAGAAGAGCAATTTATTAATGTCTCCATTCCACCCATCCTTCTTTTGGTCACCAGGGGTTCAGGCGCCTGGCTTCCAAGTGCAATGGCTCTGCTTCCCTCCCTACCCCTTCTCTATACCAACCTGGTAAACACAAAACGGTCAACTCACAGAGCTGACTGCTCAGAGCCATGGGCTCAGTCACTTGATGCCCTGGCTGGAAGATGCTTCAAGAATGGCTGCAGGTCAGAAAGATGGGGCAAGACACAGAGTGAATGCTTTAAACTTTGGTATCTTCTCCCTTATAATCAGATCTTGCTTTCTCAGGGAGCTTCTACCATGCCTGACAGAGCAGACAACAGCTAAGAGGGTCCTGGGATTCTGCAACCGTTCCCTGGCCACTTGTGCTCTGGACTATCTGAGAAGCCAGTCCCAGAAATTCAGTTACCGGGGATGTCCTCGCCTTTGCCCCCAGGCCTCCAACATCCACTCATCCCTGCTTTCGCCTGCCAGTCAGTTCTGTGTGCCTACTCTAGGTGGGCAAGGAAGGCTTGATCCTCCACAGGCTCACAGCCTATGGTAGAGACTCACGTACACATAGGAGTACAATCTAGTGTAATAAAGGCTGACATCCAGTTACGTATAGCTACCAAGTGAAAACAGAAGAGGGAACAGATAATCAGCTTAGCTGGGGAAAGCTTCACAAATACCTAGCAAGTGACACTGGAGCGAGGCCTCTCTAGAAGCATGGTTTTCCATCAGGAGGAGATGAGGGAGCAGAGGGGCAAAGGCAAGGACTGGGCCAAGCCTGGAGATGAGAAAAGGCACATAATTCTGTGAGGGTTGAGCAGAGGATGAGGAAGAATCAGGAGATGAGCCAGGAATGATAAGTCAGGATTATACTGGGCACCACGTCAGAGAGTTTGGACACCATCCTGAGGTTCTCCAACACAGTCAAGGTTGGGAACTCAAATGCCTACATGGGCCAGGCAGATGGTGCAAATTAGAGGAGGGAAGCTGGGGAGTGAAGGCCCCACCTAAAGGTGGTAACAAGTTGTCATGCTGGAGTGCAGCCTTGATGTAGCCAAAATTCCATTAAAAAAAACATAAACTGAGGCCAGGCATAGTGGTGCCTGCCTGTAATCCCAGCTAGTTGGGAGGCTGAGGCAGGAGGATCACAAGTTTAAGGCCAGCCTGGGCAATTTAACAATTTAGCAAAATGTCATCTCTAAACAAACAAACAAAAAAATTGAAAAGGATTGAAGATGTAGCTCAGTGAGACAGGGCCAAGGTTAATCCCCAATATAAATAAGTAAATAAATAAGAAGCAGCAGCTAAGGCCAGGAACGTGTAACCTAGCTACGAGGGACACTGAAGCAGGAACCTATGCTGGGCAAGTTAGCAAGACCCTGCCTCAGTATAAAACGTTTAAAGGGCTGGGTGTGTAGCTCAGCGGTAAAGCACTTGCCTAGGATACTCAGGTCCTTGGGCGCAATACCCAACACCAACATGGTGGGGACCACGTTTTTATATAAATGCCTCTGGTTTTTCTAGTTTTCACTGATTGCTGTTATTTCAAAACATCATGCTGACCAAGTAAAAGATACACGGTTGTCCTCTCCACCTTCAGCCCTTCCCTTTGGCACTCGAAGTCTAAAGTGTCTATGCAAAGATCTTACGAGTCAGACCTGTGCTTCAGAAAGAGAATGTCTGTGCAGATCTCTGTGCTGTCTTTCTGAGCCAGGCTTCTCCGGGATCCTCCACCCCTGTACTCTGGCCTCTCCCTCCTGTAACTTCACCTTTGCACCCCTCACTACCCTCCCAGACTATCCCAGCACCAGCTGCCCCATATAGTGGAGGAGCTAAAGGAATGGAGCATGCAGTAGGCCTGGCTTACAAAGTCCAGTGTTAAGGACACGAGAGAGCCACATTTATTTCACATGGACAAGCATGATTCCGTCGCATGCTACACACGAAAGCTCGCATGAGGAAAGTACCCGTAACAGCAGTTATGTGCTTTTGTTCACAGGGAGCGGGGTGAGTCACAAAGTGGTTTTCAAAGGCAGTACCCTCCGAGCACAGCTGAGACCACAGGTTTTGAACTCACTGCCTTCTCTCATCCTCAAAGGGATGCTTCTAGCTTTGCAATCTCTGCAAGATCTGCGAGGGGCTGAAGATGCTCTCCCATCCCACCACCCAGGGCGGCTCCAGGGAATTAGGCTCAGAGGAAAGTGCATGCCACTTGGAATTAACAAGTCCATTCCTGGGAGGGTGGTGCAGGAACGGACAGCCGTGTTCATAGCAGCAGAACTGTCACCACCTATACTCTGTGTGATCGCTGGAAGACACACTCTTCTAACAGCAACTCCCTCAAGGCCTCTTATAGATGGGAGGGAGACAATTTGGGACTTGGATGGATGTGCCAGCAGCAAATCAAATTTGCCTGGACAGATTGGTGAGAGCTAGTGGCCGGGACCTTCCCGTTCTCTTTGGCCTTGGCCTTGGGAACTCTCTGGTTCCAAAAGGTGGGACCCAGGATGGGAAGAGGGACCGGAGGCCAAGCTTGTTGAGGGAGGAGGACCAGAGCCCAGGCAGCAAACCTCAGGGACGGGATGAGGGAAGAGCCCTTTGGTGGCTTACTCCCACCTGAAGTCCTGCCCAACGGTTTCATAAAATTTAATATTATAAGGTCTATAAAATTCCCGGAGCTGATCTATCACTTCGGGGTCGATCTGTACATGAGTTCTGCCTTTGGATTTGCCCAGGCATCGAGGCAGGAGGCTCGACTGTGTCTTTTTCAAGCACGGGAATCCTTTGGTCTTGTTGAAGTAGAAGTGCTTGTCCGTGATGAACCTCTTGATGCCCAGGAAGTCCTGGACGCGCCCCATTTCACCCGCAGGGTCGGTGATGAGCCTTTCGCCACTGACGAAGTGGATCTGGGCCAGCGGGAAGTAGCGCAGCCAGCTCTCCAGGTGCAGCGCGTACATCCCGATGCGGATGGCGTTCCACGACACGTCCACCAGGCCCAGAGTGCGGTTGCGGAAGGACAGGCCCTCGAAGGTCGGGATGTCGGGCTTCTTGGAGAGTGTCTGCGTGTAATCAGAGATGGCGCGAGTCACCGGGTTCCGCACCACCACGATGAGCTTGGTGTCCCGGGACATGTTGAAGATCCGCCGTGGGGCCTCTTGAGTGACAAAATAACTCGGCGTCTTCTCCAGCGTGATCTGGGTCTCCAGGGTCCTGGGCATCAGGCTCCTGGGGGCAGAAGCAACACATCATTAGACAGGGCTCTGCGTGCTGGGGATGGGAGGCCCAGGCACGGTACCATCAGCTCCCTCCTCCCCTGACCCGCAGGGCCCTCGCCTCTGTCACCTGGTGGAGAACCCACTTTTACTCTTGTTGGTTCTTTTTTGGGGGGAGGATGGGGGTCCGGGAATTGAACTCAGGACCTTGTGCTTGCCAGGCACGTGCTTAGGCAGCTGAGCTATATCCCCGGCCCTACTCTTGTTGGTTCTTATAAATAAATATCTTTTACAGAATTGCACTAAGAGGGAAAATAACCCATACATCCATCAGTATGGGTTAAACAAATTGTGGATTAGCCAGTTAGAGGAGTCAGGTAGGTCTCTACGCACTGGTACAGAACACTTCTGACCTGCAGTGGCCCTCCACATCTAAGGGTTTTGCTGATTCACCAACTGCAGATTAAAAATATTTGGAAAACGATTGCACCCCAGTGAACTTTTTTGTTTTCATTATTCATAAACATTACAATGCTACTTACATAGCATTTACTCTGTGGTAGAAATTATGAGTAATACAGAGATGACAGAGCACACAGGAGGATGTGTACAGGTTAGAGGCAAACACTATTCAGTGGTATCTCAGTTCACAAACTCAATTCTTTGCGCGATTCTGGCAGCAAACTGAACAGGACAGGAACTGAGTCAAATGTCCCCACAAAGTCAACACTGAACCTAACCACTGAATTTGATTTGGTTCTTGTCCAACCCGGTTTGCGACCAGAATCGTGAACCTACCTGTGACTGGTGCATTTTATATAAGGACTTGAGCATAGACAGATTTCAGTACCTGGGGTCCTAGAACCACTCCCCGATGGATACTAAGGAACAACTGTGTAGCTTTTAATAAAGAAAGGCAAGGTATAGCGTGTTTATCTCAGGAAGGATACTCAAGAAACTGGTAAAACTAGTGGCCTCAGGGGACGCAGGTGGAGGTGGGTGTAGAAGCAGAAGATCAAGGATAAATGAGAATTACTTTGTAGTGTATAATCTTTTATGCCGCTTGAAATTTTTAATGCATTTACTGCATATTCAGAAATACAAAGTAAGCCATTGAATATCGTTCTGGCAAAAGATATTGCTCCAAATAAATTAAGAAAATCTTTTCTTGGGGGGTGGAGCAAAAGGCTTGTTTTGCACGAGTGGCAACTGTTATAGAAATGATTTCTGGCATCTTCTCCTGTCGAGAAAACATCAGAAATAAATCTTATGTGTGGGTTGTGAGAAGCACAGAACTCCAGGGTCACAGGGCCCTCGGTCAGAGTCAGGTGATCCGCTGTTCTACACCTTCTTTACTTCATCTCCCTACTGTGCTTGAGACTGTAGGGACGAGGTAGGAAACCTCCTTCCCGGAGGAACCTCTTTCAGGCCTGGATGGAGGCGTATACCCTGCTTCCTGAACACTGCTTTTCGCCTAAGGTCATGCTTTTCTCTTTAAATAGTATTTCTTGATTTTGGCTGCAGATTAGAACTATGCAAAGAGTTTTGGAGTTTTTTTTTTAAGCTTTTTTAAAAATAAAAGTGTCTGGGCTCTGTCCTAGAGCCTGACTCAGACTAGTGAGGTTGGGTACTTTTTCAAAGCTCTTCTGTTAAGTCTAAGGCAGAGCTAAGAAACACTTTGCCCGGTCCCCCTTTGCCCATTCCTCATACTGTGATTTACCAACACCTGGCCAAGAATCTATCCTTTCTCTCCTCAATAATACAGACTTCAGCTTACCTTCTGCTCCCCAGTTCTCATACTAGACATCATCTCTGTCTAATAAGCTGGGCTCCTAGTTCTTTGATCTTCTCTACCACGAACGCCTCCATTTTTCTTTCCTTTAGCCGTTCTGACACATGGCCACTGCTTTGGTCTTGTCACTGAAATTCCATGACTTTGAAATGGTTAAGGGCAACATTTCACCCAAAGACTATGTCGTAGGTTGAATGATGTCCCTCCAAATATATCTGCTTAGAACCTGTGTGTGGCCCCAGTGCGACCTTAGTTGAAAAGTCTCTGCAGATATAGTTAAGAACCTACAGGTAAGATCACCTTGGACTAGGGTGGGACTGAAATCCATTGATGAGTGTCCTTTTAAGACAAGAGAGAAGTAGGGAAGAAGATGACCGAAAAACAAAGGCAGAGTGTGGAGTAACGTACAAGTCGAAAACACCAGAGATCGCTCCCAGAACCTAGGGGACAGGAATAGAGCAGCTCTTCCACAGAGCATCAGGAAAATTGAACCCTGCTGGGAAGTTACTTCCAGGAGTCTGAACTTCTGGTCTTCCGAACTGTGAAACCATAGATGTATGCTGTTTTCTGCTCCCTGGTTTATGGTAATTTGATATGGCAACCATAGGAAACTACAGATCACAACTTTCTGCCTTTACCAAGTCTCAAACTCATTATACTATTGTCAAATTCACCAACGACCCCCAATTTCACTCCCCCACCATCTCCCTGGACCCAGTGAACAGTTATGTCAATAGCATCATAATCATTAATTTCCTTGTCCCTTGCTCTCCTGGTCTCAGATAATGCATCATTCCAGCCTCTCATTCTTCCCCATTCTGTTCCCGGGGCACCAACCAGCAGTGAACAAAACTGCTGCCCCTTTATGTGTCTATCAGTTCTAGCTTTCGGTGAATCCTCAGCACTGCCACCCAATCTCCTTTTTATGGTCTTCACGTGGTCTCTATCACTTATCATAGTCATTGCTCCAGTTTCTCACCAGAAGCTCCCACCCTGGCCCTGTCACCCACCCCTGCCATGCCTCCAGTCTCCAGCTGCAGCGGAAGGGTGTAAGCTGTCACATCTGAACTCCTCCAACTTTCCTCTTCTGCACCTGGAGCCCAACCTTTACCTGTACGCATCCCGAGTGCCTCCTGCTAGCTTCAGAGACCAAGGGTCGCAGGGGCTCATTTGTCGCCCTCTGCTTAGATCCCTCCTCCACAGCCTTCTCTGGACAGCCACCCGTTAGCTCTGGGAGTCCATGAATGCACGGTGCAACGAGGCTGACACAAGTGATCACGTGTCCCTGCCCACGGTCTCCATGGACACTTGTGAGCAGAACGCTTTAACAGTGTTTAGTAGACTGATTTTTAATGTAGGATAGCATTATGAACAATCACCGGTGCATTTGAATAGAATTCTTTGAATGAATTTTCTAAGAAATTTGGTTATATTACATGATGACCTTGGCACACAATGTAGTCAGGTGTTTACAATGAGGGTAGACGAAGTTATATTGACATAAGCCTCCCAACACAAAGAAGTTATGGACTTGATAGGCCAGCAAACAGATTTCTTTATAATAACCTTCAATCCACTAAAGAATATCCAGGACGGGAGTTGTGGGTGCAGCATTTCGCAAGGGTATTCGACTATGGAGTGATGAACTTTTGCCAGGAGCATCAGTTAAGGTCTCTCTTGGTTACCAGTTTGGGAAATTCTGACAAATTCCAATGATACCCAAAAGAGCCATCGTTCCCCCAGCTGGGCACTAACATGAAGCTCCACATTCTAATTCCTCACTGCCAAAACCAAAAGACAGATCCTAAAATATAAGAACCAGACTCTAAATAAATTCATCGTAGTCATGTCACAAACCAAAGGGCTCCTGTGAACACATTTTCTCTATTCCACTGGAGAACACACTTGAATATTTATTTCTCCTCAGGCCGTTGGAATGGTGTACTGGGGGCTGTCAGTGACACTGTACAAGGAGAACGTTCATACACTCCTTGCTCTGTGTGCATGGGAGTGGGGTATTAGACTGTGCTGTGAGGTACATCTTTCCTCATTATGCTACAGATTAAATTTTGCCTACTTGTTTCCAGCTGCTACAAAACAAGCTGAACTTTTCTCTCGCCCTGCAACCCTCTTGAGCTTCTGCCTCCTTTCCTTTTCTCTGTAGCTCTGCAAAAATCACTGGAAGAATAGTCTAACACTCACTGTTTGGACTCACCTCCCATCTGTTGTTTTAACTTGCTCAGCAACAATTTACATCTGGTCGCAGCCCCCAGATTTCCTTTGAGGAACTACCGCTCCTACTGTGGACAACATTCGGTGGGCTGAGGAGTGGGTAGATGATGCAAGTTAGGGCCAATAAGTGCCAGTTACGTTACAAAGACTAAAAATGTTTCATAGAGCCTGAAGATGGAGCTCTTCCAACCGGCTATTGTCCTGGAAGAGATTCCCCGTCACTGTTCGCTATCAAATCCCTATGGCTCTCTCGGGTCTTTTCTGTGGTACTTGGGATTGAACCCAGGACTTTTACACTGAACTACACTCCCAGGCCCCCACTCCCCCTTTTTTGTGAGGCACGGTCTCTCAGAGTGCTAGGGTTAGAGGTAGACACTACCACCCCCAGCTGTCTATGTCCTTCTACTTCTGAAATGTTATGCTTCTACTTTCTTCAGGATTTTGTGTAACTACACATCCTCCCTATAAATTATTGTAAATTTAGGTGAAAGTTGGTTTCTGTTGCTTGCACCTCTACTTTTCGCAATCTGACTTCGCTTCTCCTTTTCTGTGGAAGCTGCATCTACTTCTTTTAATTACAAACTCCACAAAGGTTGTGTGGATGTATTTCATTTGTGGCTCTATCTCCAGAGTCTACCACAAGCCATGACACAAATAGAGTCCCCATCAGTATTTCTGAGATTTACATGAAGCCAAACAATCTGTCTAACCCAGTCGTGCTTTGGAGCCTCCACCGCCTGTTCCAGTTCCTAACTCTTTACAGAGGACTCTGAATCTGCAAGGGTCAGCCCTCTACTTTCCTCGTTTTATAGCTCCTCCTGGGTGACTTCTTCCTTCTCCGGTCTCTACCTTCACCTGCGCAATGCTGACTCACAATTCCACAACCGAATGCGATTCACAACTTTCCTGTGTTCTCAGCTGGAGCGTCAAACTGTATCTATGGACCAGATGCCTCACCTCAAAACGGAACCTGCTATTTGCCCCCCCAAGCTTACTTTGTCTCTGGCCTACTTCTGCAAACGATATCACTGTGAATTTAGAAAAGCCCTGGAGACACGCTTGACTCTTCCTGACATCTGTCTTCCATTCTTGTAGGTTTTCTGTCCTGGGTTCTCAAGTCTCCACCCTCCTGTCCTAGTCAGTCACACAGCCCAAGGCCTTCGTCGTCTCCTCAGACGACAGACTTTCTTCTGATCTCCAGGCATCTACTGGGTTTTCCTTTTCAATCCATTCTGCATTCTATGGTCACCAGCGAAAACATTTTAAAGCAAACCCAATCATGCCAACCACAATGATTCTTTGGCATAAAACCCATCTTCCTGCAATGTGAGCACCCTGTTTCATTTCGAGAATTATCTCTTTCCCCTTCCTGGTAGCCTAATGCTCACATTCTTCTGAACACAGAATCCACTCTCCAAGCGCATCTTGTTCATTCATGTTTATTTTGCCCTTGCTGAGCTCTTGTTTGTTTTTAAGATTCTGGGTCATCTTTCTTGTCTCTCTTGCCATGGTGGATGCCGATGCATCTTTCCAAGTTCAAATAAAAAATGACACCCTCTATAAACCCTGCCTTGTGACCTCACGGTGCTCTGTAGATCTGAGGGTACCCGTTGCCCCATTTTGTGGTAACTGTTAGTTGTGCCTCCTCTTATATCAGCAGACCATTAGCAACAAGAATATCTCTTTTTCATTTTTTCTTTCTAAGCACATTACCTGGCACACCATAGGTGATCAATTAAATGGGGTCAAGATCAGGGGCAAGTGGTGGCTGAGAAGAGGCCGGTGTTAATCAGCTTTCCATTAGTGTAACAAATGGCTGGTGTAGTTAATCCGTAAAAAGGGAAAGACTTATTTTGGTTTATTGTGTTGGAGGTTCTGGTCCTTGACTGATTCGCCCTGTGGTCTTTGGACCTGTGGTAAAGCAGTGCCCCATGGCAGAGTGTGTGTTGAGACAAAGCTCATTATTGCATGGTCAGAAAACGTAAAAGGCGGGAAGAAGAACCAGCCAAGGCTCTAATACCCACTTCCAAGGCACACTCCCAGTGATCAGAAGGCTGCACCTCTTGAAGGTTCTACCACCTTTCCAAAGCCTAGCATGGCCTCGGAAGCTCTCAGTGCTGGTTCTGAAAGCTTTTCCTTAGTGTTCAGGCCTTGAGCAGAGGAAGGTTGTGGCAGGTAGTCTTGCCGGAGATATTGTTGATGTTAAGAATTCATTGTAGACCTGGGTGCTCTGGTTCATAGGCTAAGTTGGGGGCGGTGCATTCAAGCTCCTCTTTGACCCAAACCTCCAAATTTAGGACGGTGAAGTGAGATTTAAAGGAGCACCTCGCATGTCATCTCTCTTTTGCCATCTGCTCATGGCCCCTGGCTGGGACCGTTTGCAGAGCTTTTGGAAGAATGCAAATGCCTGGGTCCCAAGCCAGACTAGTTAAGTCAGAGTCTCTGGGCACAGGGCCCAGGAACCTGCAATTTTAGAGCTCCCCGATGATTCTAGTGGGATAAGAAGCAGTGCCGCAGGCAATGCGTTCCTTAAGCCAAGGTCCTTTATTCTGGTTGCTCATGGATATCAAGTAGGGTGTGGCTTAGAGAAAAAATTCCTGTGCTCCTCTCCTGTACATTCCTGCTCAGGGAGTTTGGGTTGGAGTCCACAGATCTATATTTTCAACAAGCTTCCTTCATGATTCTTTGTACCCCAGGCTGATCTTGAAACTCCCCATGATCCTCCTGCCTCAGCCTCTTGTGTGCTGGGATTGTAGGCCTGTGCCACCGTGCCATCCTTCATGATTCTTATGGTCAGAGAAGGTTGGGGAGCACAACCTTAATAAAGGGTAGCTTCATGACTAAATGCTCACACTCGTTACTACCTAATGCATTATGTACTTATTTGTATGTTTAGGGTCCCTGTTCTCCACTGCCGCTATATACAGATCATAAATTCCAAGAGTTAAGGCTTTCTTCTGTCTTTGTCACTGCTGGATTCTCAGCACCTAGAAGGGAATTGACACTTGGTAGGTGTTCAGGAAATATTGGTTGAAGGGAAAGAAACTAAAGCTTGGGCTTTAATCTGAATAATGAAGCAGAATCATGTCGTGTGAACCAGCAGAGGTGTGTTGCTCTTTTCCAAGCCTGCGAATTCCATGTTTTATCACCCAGCGGAAAACATCACACACTTTCTGTGGTACTTACTAGAAAATGAATCCAAGCACTTTCGCATCACTCTGAGGCTTTCTGGAAATTATATTTTGACCCATGCTGTCCACCTGTGGAGCAGGCACAGTTCGGGGGCCCCTGCTGTCCACACAGGGAACACCCTGCGTGTGTCTCATGCTCTAACCCATCTCAACAGGCCACCTGCAGCAGTTCCCGCCACCAGGACACACCTCTGATTATTCCCCATAAGATGCTCCGGAAAAGTTCCTTTTCTGCTAAATTCGTATACCCTGTGTCTCTGTTCTGGAAGTCCCGGCTGCCTGGGGGACTCTGGTGATTTATGAGCTCCTAACTGGGCAACCGGGCTCCTTGAAAATCGTTGCAATCTCTGGAGGGATAATTAGGAGCGGAAGAGGAGAAAAAAGGCCTCCTGAAAGGAAGTGATCCTTAAAAGTCAACCTGCTAATCCCACACGTGCTGTACCGAGTGCCAGCACAGCACGTGCGACCATGTATCTCATCTAGTTGGGTGCAGACCGGAGCGGAGCGGCCTGAGACTTCTCCCTTACAGGTGTGCACCCCACACCTTGCTCTTATGCGACCCAGGAGCGAAACACGGCGTCCTGGCTTAAACACCATCGCTCACCCTTCACCGCCCGCTTGATACTAGGACTTCTGTGGCTCTTTAGACCCTGTCTGTGGCCCCTGGGACTATGGCTGGGCTGAGCTATTCAGTCTGGCCTCTTCTTCCCCAAATACTTTATTTTTCATCTGAAGGACACTTGGACATGTTCTGCCTTTTGTCCTCCTTAACCTGTCCGGCAAAACTTCATTCTCCCAGCTTGCTGTGAAGCGGCACCAGGAAGCATTCCCTGACTGGGCCCTTATCACCTGCACCTGCTCAGAAGAGAAAGACGTTTTTCACCCTTGTGGTTCCACAGTATCCAGTATAGACATAATCCACTTAAAAAACTTTATCTGAGTCCCCCTAGAGGGTAAGGTCCCTGAAGGTAGGGGTTATAACTGTCACTTCTCTTACATCAACAATGGCTAGTTCTTCTGTTCCTGGTATGTATTCATGTACTCACTCAGTAGGCAGGCATTTATTTAGCACCTACTATATGCCAGAGATGAAAAGATATATGAGGTGTCGTCCTTTTTCTGAAGGAGTTAACAGCTTTGTGGACCTACTGGGTGGGATTGAAGAGGATGTGATCCCCTCTTCCTGCGTAAGGGGCTGCACCTCAGCTCAGCTCCCCACGAGAACTGGCAGCTAGCTTCTTCCATCTGGCAAGAGGGTCCAGGGATGAATCCAGTTTCACGTGGGTCCTCCAGGCATCCAGGTAGTGGGCAGCTAGCTCACTGTTATAAACAGCTCAGCTAGTCATTTGATTATCTTCCTACGGACGAGGCTGCTCTTATCCCTGCCATATAAGATAGGAAGCATTGTCACTGCTGTGGTTTTTGTCTGTTTTCCAGTGCTGGGGACCCAGCCCAGGGCTGTGCTTACGCTAAGCAAGTTCCCCACCACTGAATTCCACCCCAGCCCAGAAAAGGAGTTGTGTGGGATTTGTGGAGGGGCAGAGTCCCTTCCCCGGGCCATAAACCCACAGTTGTCCAGGTTCAGGAAGGGTAACCCTGCCTTCCTTTCTCTTGTGTTGTGACTCTTGGCTTGCAGAAGCCCCCAGTAAAGCTAATTCTCTCACCCACACCCTACGTGCTGTGGCATTTGTCTGGAGTCCTGCTGTGTGACGGGCGGACACTTCATGGTGGACCTACAGCAGGGACAGCGGGCTGTCTTACGGGGTTCAGCTCTGGGTTCAGCTCTGACCAGCCGGTCATGCATCTAGAGTTGGGAATCGAACAGTCCTTTCTGCAAAAGTCCTGTCACTTGCTAACCATAAGAAATGGGCACGCAGCCGACATCAGACACACACATGGTCATAAACCCTGGACATAAGCAGACTTCAGTCTGACACTCTCCCGGCTGAGCTATCTCAGCTACCTAATTAATGTAAACGAACAGCCAATGCTCGTGCAGTGACTGGCCAGGCGCTGGGTTCAGCTCTGTGTGTGAATCATCTCACTCTACCTTCTCAGTAACGCTACAAATCAGGCCCTCTGATTGTTCCTGCTTTAGGCTCAAGGAAACTAGGACACAGAGAACTAAAGCAAATCACCAAAGCAACACAGTTGCAGAATCTGCATTCAAATGTGAGTTTGGCACTAGACGAACACGTGAGAATATGAAAAATTAATCTTGGCATGAGGACAGCCTTTCTAGGCATAAGACAAGGAAAAGATTGAAAAGTTAGACAACATTTTTAAAAAATGCAAGTTATTGGAATGGAAAAATATCATAAATAAAATAAGAGGAAAGTAATTCCAAAAATATTTGTAGCATGTATGCTAGAGACACAGAGGGGTGGTTTCATAGGTTTACCCATATATTTATAGGGTGTACATATTTTTTTGGACTTCTCACAGATCAGTACAGAGAGGAGAGCTAGCCAGGAGAAGAGAGGACACTTGGGAGGATGAGGCAGGAGGATCTTTGCGAGTTCAAGAGCAGCCTGGGCTACAAAGTGAGTCAAGGCCAGCCTGACCTGCATAGTGAGATCCTGTCTCAAAAGAAAAAAGACAAAAAAAATAGAAGAAAGGAAAACAGACTATGAGAAAACAGTTGATAGAAAGGCCACAAAAGGAAAATAGACATGAGCAAAATCTCAGTATCAAACTCAAAAATCTCTCAACATACTCAATCTCTGAAAATTAAAGAAATGCAGATAAAAACCATGATGACATCATATTATTCACCCATAAGGCTAGGAAATATATTTTATTTTATTTTATTTTTTGTTTTTCTGTCTTTTTGGGACAGAGTCTCGCTATGCAGGTCTTGAGCTCCCTTTGTAGCCCGGGCCGGCCTGGGAAATGTATTTTAAAATACTGTAATAGTTACACTTTTGGCAGCAACATGGAGAACAAATCCCCTCCTAATATTGGTAGGCGTGCCCATCAGTGAAGTTCTAGGAGGGCGATTCGAGACTAGCTCTTGGATTAAGGTAAATAAACTTCTACATCAGGAAGTTCCGCCTCTGGAAACTGATTTGCACAAATGTGTAACAGCTGATGTGCAAAGACGTTCAGTGTGGGGTCTGTGGCAGAGGCAGGGAGGCATCCGCTAGGGAGACCTGCTTCACCGTCCACAGCGTCCTGCTGCCCTGAGAGGGCGGCTGCCTGGCGACGGCTATTTCCCAGCACCCTTTGCACCCAGACTGGGAGCCATGGCTAATTCTGGACAGGGGTAGTGAGTGGAAGTGCAGGTTTACTACCTCTCGGCTGTTTCTTCTGTTCCACTGGCTGGGTGAGGAGCACTCTGGCCTAGAAGGGCCCAAGTCTAAAAAGCAGAATGAAAGATTTCCTATAAGTAGGGAACACCTTCTCTGTACTCATGAGAGCAAGAAATAAACGTTTCCTTGGGGCTTATTTGGTATGGCAGCTAGCGCAAACCTAACTACTAGAACTCTTTCATAACAGAAAAACGCCAGAAAGAACACACCTGTCCATTAGTAGGTGGCTGATCAGAGAAACTGTAACAAGGACATACATCGATTACAACGGGGCTATTAAAAAATGAAGTGAATCAATATAAATACGGACACAAAAGGATTCCAGGATGTATTATTCAGTGAAAAAAGCAAGGTGTAGTGAGGTTCATAAGTCTATTTGCATACAAAATGTCCACACACGCTAGTGTGTGCCTGCATAAACTTTTTCTAAAAGGATGCGCAATTAAATGTGAGCAGCGATTTTCTTCAGAGAACGACCTTGAGGAAGCAGAGATGGATTATGATGTAGAATAGGACTTTATTTTCACCTTTAGCTATCGGTGCCGCTCACTGGATCTGTTTTCTCGTCACAGTGAGCATATATTGTTTGTCTTTTAAAAAGCTGACTAATAAAAAGTTGTTTTAAATGTCTCCATTGATATTCTCTAGGAAAAAGAGAACCTCGGTGTGGAGGAAGGTGAGGGAGCTGCTCGGAGAGCCTCGTTGTGTGGGTGGGTGGCAAGGACGCGGGAGGCTGGGGATGCACACAGCTCCTTTCTCCAGAAGCTGGCTCGGAAGAGCAGCAGGGTGATCGTGGGAGTTGGGTGAACGCTTTTGCTGCTGTATGTACAGCTCTGAAAGTCTCCAGGCAGCTGGACCTGACTTTCTCGGGCTCCATCTGTGACTAGGTTGGGGACACCGGAGGTAACAGCCATCTACCCTTTCACAGTCCAGGCGTGGCTTCTGCCTCTGCCCTTTTCCTGCTTCCTGGGAATGCGTTCCTTGAGGCGGTGCTTCTCACACTGTAGTGTACGTTTGGGCAGCGGGGAGGGGCATGAAATGCAGAAAAGCAGATTCTGATTCAGTAGGTCTGAGATTCCGGTTGTTTTGTTTTGTTTCGCTTCATTTTGTTTCGTTTCGTTTTGTTTTGTAGTACTGGAGATTGAACCCAAGGCTTTTGCACTGAGCTACATCCCCAGCCCATTTCAAAAACTTTTTATTTTTGAGACAGGGTCTCTCTAAGTAGTTAAATTGTCCAGGCAGGGCTTGAACTTACAGTCCTTCTACCTCAGCTGCTTAGAATGCTGGGGGTACAGCCCCGAGCCGCCAGGCCCCGCTGAGCTTCTGCATCTCCAGCAGACCCCACCGTGAGGCTGACCTCATCCTCACCGCCTGGGTAGCAGGGTAATGTGTGCTGGCGCAAATTACACGCTTGGTGCCTCGTGTATTCGATGGAAGTGGCTAATTCTGTTAGGTAAAGAATTGAGGGTGATCTGCATTCAGAAAACCTGGGTGTGAGTCGCGGAGTTTCCGCTCCCAGGCCTTGGGACTTTGTGTGATTCCCTCGCCTGCAGCATCAGACCAGTTTCCCTCGGTGGGTACGAAGGCAAGAATGTCACGCAGACCACGCCGTGCTGTGCCCACCCACGACGGATTCCTCTTTCTCTATTTGATTCTCCGCCTTTCATTCTAGTCTTTCTCATTTCAAGCAGCTCGTCCTCCGTCCCTCCACCCTTTCCTGCTGTAGCTCAGCGATTCCTACCCTTCCCAGCCGAAGTTGTGGAAATAACGCTCAGCAGCTCCACTGCCTCCCCTGACACACATCCCTAACTTGTTACCGTGTCTGATTCCCACCCCATCCTGTGTGAGACAGCTCTCCCTGAAGACAACCGTCAAAGGCCAGCTCCGCTTTTGTCTTATTTCACCTTCCTGTGGCACCTGAGGCATCTGCCCGCTCCCTACCAACTTCTTGAAACTTGTTTTCTCTCGGCTTTGGGAGTACCAGTTGTTGGTCTTCATACACATTTTACTTACATACTTTCCTTGACGTACCGCTGGTCTTCGCATGTCTCAGGTAATGTGCATAGCCCGTCATCCACCACTTGCCCCAGCAATACCCACATCTAACTGATACCGGATCCGACTGGCAACCTCCCACTCCCTTCGGATGTCCACCCCAGCCAGCACAGGACCACCTCAGCTTTTCTCAGCATTGCCGAAGCTGCAGAGAGCTACGCACCAGCGTTCTCTACTGAGCGTCCAACTGAAGCCAGCTTACTTTTGTGCGACACTCCCCACAGTGACACTGCTGTCCGGACCACAAGACGGTGCTTGGGGGACAAACAGCCCTTCCCCTCATACTGCCTGCGAGGCCGTTCAAGTGAATCAGTGCACCAGCAGCTCTACAACAGGCTTCCTATCCTTCCTCCAGTGCTTGACAGCTCTTCCCCTCTCCCCAGACAGAAACTCTGCAGCCACAGCTCCGGGAAGAATGACTGATCATCCTTTAGGACAGTAGGGTACTCTCAGAGAGCCCAGGACTCGTGCAAAGAACCTCCTGAGTGGCGGTGGGGGCCGGAGAACCTGGCTGCTCTTTCTCTATTCCTGCATTCAAAGGACTCAAGCAGAGGAGGCGTTTAAGGGAATGCCTTAAATGGGCAGGTTGCTTCCACTACAGATACCCGCCTGCCAGCAACACCCTGGGGGCCTTGGGCACTCAGCGGGCAAGCCCGCCATCTTGCTCTGGCCGGCTGGCTCTGCCACTCTGCATGACCACAATTTCAGACCTCTCTGTTGTCTGCCAGTGAGCCAACGCTGTCCTCTCCCGTCATGCTTTGCAGGAAAGCTTTCCTCACACTCCCTGGAGGACAGAAAGCCATTGAACTGGGCCACGCTCCCACTCCCGCTGCCAGGCACAGGAAGTCAGCCACACTGAGCAGAAGATGGTCAGCCCAGCACCGTCTACACCAGGCTTCCTTGTCTGAGCGCCTTTGCCTTCAGTGACGAGTGTCCCTGCCCGCACTGTCCACAGAGCTCCCCCTTCCCCTACCACCCCTACTGAGATCCATACTAAGGACGGGTCAGTCCCCGTAAGTTCTGAAGTTTCTTAGACACTTGCAAACTCTCCAACCAAAGACTGCATGAGTCCACGACTTTACCTGTTTTCTAACGCTGAGAGTTGAAACCTCACCCTCCTGAGGCCCCAGAGATACACATAGTTTTGCAGGGATCAGGTCTGCAAGCCGGCTCCACTTCCTGCAGCGTCGCAGCGCCCCCTAGTGCGAGGTGATTCAACTACAGGGCACGGAGCAAACGCCTAACGGCTTCTTGGCAGTTATTTGTCGCTTCCCCAGGAGACACGAAGCACTCATCAGGGCCTTTCCGTTCTGTTTCTTCAAATGTAGGTGCAGCAGAATACATTAAACTCTGTAGCTAAACGTGACCATCCTGGGTTGGCTTTCTGATTATACAGAGCGGTGGGAGGAGTGGTTAGTGCCGCTGGGGAACGCACTAGGAAGTCAGCGGGTCCGACGTTGCCCAGGCCTCGGATGTGCTTGAAGCCACACGTGCGGTTGTTGGGTCACCGACACTCGTTCCATTTCTAACGTCTGCCTGAACTGTACAAACCTGCCTTCTTGTCCGGGTTCCAACGTGGAGTGGACCAGCTCTGCCTTTGAGCACTTAAGGAACGCAAGAGGTGGGTGCCAGCAGGCACTCTCAAGCCGCCCGGTCCTAGCTGTTAAGTCACCCGAGGCCCTCCTCCGCCCCATACCCTGCCTGGCGGGACCCGATGTCCCTCCACTTCCCATGTCGGGGACCAGACATTCCAAGATGAGCTATGACTTCCCTTATCGACAGAAATGACTCAACCACAGAAGGGCACCCTGCCCCACACCCTGTCTGGCGGGGCCGGATGTTCCTGCAGGGCCAACTACCCTAACCACACCCCCTTCCCCCAAGCCCTTATAAGCCCCATGCTTTGCACAGTTCAGGGCTGTCTTGGTCCGCTAGAAGGCCGCTCTCCCGCCTAATAAAGACTCTTCTCGTGTCAGAAGGTCTGGTTCGGTTCTGTGTGGGTTCCACGGTCCAATCCCTATCCTTCCCCTTCCTAGGACTCTGTTGCTCCTTCTTCCGGGGACGCTACCCTGGCTTTCCCCAGGGGTCAGCTGTTACCCTCAGGCCTCACTTCTACGGTCAGCACTTTCCAGGGTCCCTCTCTACACCCCGTAGTCTATTTTCCTCACTGCTGTAAGCACAGTCTGTAATTATTGTGCAAATCTGCTTGCTTAGCTATTGCTTTTCTCCTCCAGTGAGTCTGTAACCCCGGTAGGAAGGGACGGCTCCCGCCTTGCTGGCTGTAGCATCTTTAGTCCTTGTCACCGTGTCACTCCATCATGGGCAGCAAGAGAGAATGAATAACCGGGAACATTTTGCTTGTCAAAGGAATAAGGTGGGAAGGGATCGAAGCCTAAATCAAGAAGACATGGGCTCCTTGAGGAAAGGCAGCTGCCTAAGATCTTTAGAAAGGATTTCCCAAAGTGGGTTCGCTTATTATCTCTGGTACACCGCTGACTCATGGATGAAATGCACACTTTTATACAGTTATGAGTTTATTTCAATATATTTTAGGAAACTGGAACTAGGACACCATCTTTGTTTAACAGATTTTATCACTGAGGGTAAGGCTCAAATACATAGTAAAGGTGGAAAATGCGAAGTGATCTAAAAATCAAGTAAATAATAATACACATGGTATATGAATGTGGTCAAAAAAGTAGCCCTTTGCTAACTGCAGTTTGGGGAACTCGCCTCAGAGCAGTATTGGTACAGCAAAAGGGAATCAAAACGAAAATTGTGGATGCGCTATTCATTCCGTAAACACTTATTGAGCATCTATTGTTTGCCAGCCACTTTGCTAAGCCCTGAGGTCACAGCTGTAAATAAAATAGGTGTAGTACCTGCCCTGCTGGATTTCTGGTTTGGTGGAGGAGATAATGAGCAATGAAAAATATTTCATCACAACTGGTAATAAAAAGAAAGAAAGAGCTCAAGAGCAATGAGCACATTAAGTGGTCGGAGAAAGCTTCCGGGGGTCACTCGAGCAAAGGGACAAGTGGTGAGCACAAGTTTGCATGGAAAGTCAATAGTGCGGCCCAAAGAGACGACAGAAGAAGAAAATGAGGTGTGAATGAGGTAAGATGGTGCCACAAAAAAACCTAGAACTCCATGAGCACACTGCACTGACCGCAGGGAAGGACAGAACTAGTGACACGGGAAATGAAAGTGGGAAAAACTTGAGCCTAATCTTAGGTCTAGGAAATAGATATGTAAATGAGAGGAGAAGAGAAGAGGAGAGAAAGGGGGGGGGGGGAGAGAGAGAGAGAGAGAGAGAGAGAGAGAGAGAGAGACACCTAGAACACAGAGTAGTTACAGGCAATATGCAGTTCGTTGATGTGATTGAAGAAGATATAGGAAACAAACTAAATAGGCCTATTAGCAAAGATTTCATTAAATAAATATTTCTAGCAGTGGCTATGTGGGTAGACTGAAAGTACAGATTCATCCTAATGAAATAAAACTGTAACCACTAATCTGTATATCCATCCATCCATCCATCCATCCATTATTTATCTACACAGAAATGGATCAGGGCAAACATTTTAAATTATAGGTAAAAGGCAAGGGTTTTAAAATTATTAAATCATCTAAAACAGGGAAAGCAAACAAAATTATTTTTCTACAGATTCAGGCCAGGTGAAAACTTTCTAGAAGTAGTAAATACTAGGAAAACAAAAATTATCATCTATAGAGTTTTGCAGAAAAGTGTTGTGACTCCTAATATTTATTATTCAGCCAGTTAATCGCAAAGGCAAAAGAAAGGCATTGTGAGACACGAGACAGCTTCAGAACATTGCATCTCGCTCTCCAAAAGGTCCTTTGACGATAAAAACAACTGCTCATGTGATGGTGCAAAAGAACTTGGAACTAGAAAAGAGTGCTTGAAAGGAAAGTAACTGGGGTTCCCCAGGGCACCGAGGCCCAACGGGTGATGCACGGAGCTTCCAATATCGAGATTATTCTTCTGACAAATATCTCATGTTCTCACTTATACACAAGGCTAAAACATTTGATCACATAGAAGCAGAGCAGAACAGCGGCTGTCGGAGTCTGGAAAGAGCTGGAAAGGATGGGGGGAGGATAGTTCAGTGGGTACAGGGGAGAACTTGGACAGGAAGGGCAACTTCTAATGCCCTAGAGCACAGCAGGGTAACTGCGGTTCACAGCACTTAGCTGTATGTATCCAAAAGCTGGTGCAGAGGGTTTTGAATGTTCCAACACAAAAGCTGACAGCTGTTAGATGGATACGCCAGTTACCCCCCTGTGACCACTACTAGCACATTATCAGCACATGTACCCGTGGACCGAAATACCACTCTCTGCGTCATATATTTATAATAATTATGTGTCAATTAAAAGTAAAACCATGCAAGCCTTCTTCTTTACAAAATTAATACTCTGATAAATCAAATTCCAAAGCGCAGATTAAATTAATAAAGACTCAAAAATTGGCAGCAGAGAAAGAAAAGCGGGGAAGAAGCAGAATAAAAGCGCACAAGACTATTTACTGAAGTGCATAAACTGTCTGTTCCTCTCCTCCCTTAGAAATATGTAAAATACAGCATTAAAACCAGGACATAGAACTTCGAACACAAAGAAAATGTAAAAACAGAGAAAATGCTGGTCATGTAAGTGAAAGAGACCGGATAAGAAAGTAAGAAAAAATAAAAGAAAAAAAGAACCAAAAGTTTTAGCGCAAGATGACAGAAGCACAGGCGATAGATATATTAACATTTACAATAATTGGAAATACGACAAACACCATACATTTTAAAAATGACAACAAGGATTTCTCATTCTAACAAATTTGGTCACGATTGTGTGAACAAGATTCCTCCCTCCCCAGAGCACAGGCACAGAAACACTTCACATAAAAACAGAGGTTAAGAAACGTTTGGAAAATGTCATTCTAAAGCAAGCTCGCCTATGCTTCTGTCATCTTGCTCTAAAACTTTTGTTTTTTTTCTCTCTTACCTTCTTATGCTGTTTCTTTCATTACCTGATCAGAATTTTCTCTGTTTTCATATTTTCTGTTGTGTTAGAAGTTACATGTCCTGGTTTTAATTCTTCTGGATATTAATTTCCAGGAAAAGTAGGATCCAAGGCAAAAGACTTCAAGGAGACAATTGGTGAAGGGCCCGGGGCACAGCTAGAAGTTCTACATCACAGGGCGAGTCAAACCTCCTCCCTCTCAGGTCACCACTAAGTTGATAATAAATAGATAAAATGCATAAACTCAAAATGTCAGAGAGAAATGACAGAGTGGCTGGCAGGCGATATATATAGACAACTCTGGAAGAAGGAGGCTGCTGATGAAGAGCTGTAGACTTAGGCAAAAGGAGAGGTCGAAACTTGGGCGGCTCTGGGAGAGGGGGGAGAGTAAGGAGGAGAGAAGGGTTCTTGACACAGCTTTCCCCGAACTCCGGAAGTGGAGGCATCAGGACGGCAGAAAGAATAAGGGGCGAGGGCGAAAACACAGTCAGTGTCCGAGGTCTCCCCAAGGAGCAACCAGACCCGCACAGCCTTCCTCCCGCCCCACAGTCGGGCTGCCACTTTGCTCCCACTGGAGCAGACGGGGGAGACTATCCTTTAGAGATACTGGATGGGGGAACACCCAGACTCAGCGAAGAACCGACGGGACCCGAGCCAGAACGCCGGGAGGCAGGTGGGTGTGTCCACTCCCACACAGCAAGCGAAAGATGCGCCTCAAGACAAACCGAATATTCCAGACGGCAAGTCCTGCCTACAACTGCACAATTTATTAAAAAATAAAAACTGCCAAATCTCATTGAGATCAATATCATCTCATCAAATACACAGTTATAATTTAGTGGAGCAGCAGGTCAAAGAAAAGTATCAACAGCTTCTGAAAAAGCACTTAGTAAAGGCACCATCCACTACTAATTCAGAAAAAAATCAGCTTAAGAAGGTAGGAAGGTTTCACCTTCAACGTGAGACAGGAAATCTGCCTCAACCCCCAGGCATCAGCCCATGAAAGATGTAAATAAAAAGTGTATTCCAGTGAAGGACACATGACGACGAGCACTCCCCGAACACCGCCCCCTTACTTCGGGTACACTTCTCCCGTCGTTCCCACCGCTTTCTGCAGCTGCTCTGGAGGTGCTCTTCTGTGAGTGGCTCCACCGGCTGTGACCAAGAGCAAGCGCAAGCTGCTGCTGAGGCTCACAAAACACCACGCTGCGCCCTTGTTCCCCAGATCTGGCGCTGGGTGACCTCTGGGTCCTCTCCAAAGTTAAAACGCCCGTGAAAGGTAAACATTTTGAATTGATTCGGGACGTCAAGGCAGCCAGAACAGCTCACCTGAAGACAGGAAAGCGGACTCCAGAACCGCTTCAGAAAACGGCAAGAACAACAGGATGTGTGTGTTTGAGGGGAATTAGTGGCAATGTGTCTTGCACTGTAAGAATTATTTTGTAAATGTAAGTATTCATAGTATCTTCTGATCCTGCCAGGTAACCCTTATTGTGGGCCTTGGGTAGACATAGCCGTATCTTCTTTACCTGTGTTATAGCATTTAAGCCTCAGTACCACCAGTTGGCATCACTATTATTTTTATAATTTTTTTTCTCTTAAGGAAATTAGGCACAGAAAAGTAACCTGCTCATCTGAGCGTGGTGGCACACAGCTGTGCTCGCAGCACTCTGGGAAGCTGAGGCAGTAGAATCGTAAGTTCAAGCCCAGCATCAGCAATTTAGGGACTTAGAGAGGCTTCCTCTCTAAAAAACTTTAGAGATGGGGTGGGGATGTAGCTCAATGCAAAGCCCCTGGGAGCCCAGTACAACAAAAATGAAAACACATGAAGTAAAGAGAAAGAAAGCAACCTGCCCAAGGACCTCAGGGCACTGAATAGTGCAGCCAGTATATGACTCCAGTGCCTGATCTTACAACTTCCAGGCCGTGAGCCCCATTAAAGTTAGGCAAGAAAGGATGCTCGCTAACACAATAAGTATTTGACATTGCTCTGTAATTTATAGACAACTCATTAAAACTTTAATACATGGAGAGCTAAGAAATCCTTATATTAGAAAGACATCAATTATTCTCAGATTAATCTATGAATCAAGTGTAATTCCAATCCAAAACTCACAAGGATTTTTAAAAAATTGTATTTGGCAAAATAAGTATAAGGTTTCTATTGGATTAGTAAATTAATAAAACAAGCCAAAAGATTTTGGTATAAGGAAAAGGAATATGGAGAAAATTGCAGTGTCTCGTATTATAGATGAATGAATATATTAATAAATATTACAAAGCTGTAGTAATTAAAACAGTGTGTCATGGCTCAGGAACAGGCAAATGGATTAGTAGAATATAATACTAAATCAGAAATAAGCACAGCTTGTAGAAAATAAGGGTGGCACTTTAAGTCTTTTGGGAAATTATGGATAATTGGCTCTTGGTTGGGGCAAATAATTTATCATTTAGGGGAAAAGGAAGCTAAGTTTCCTCATTGACAGCCTACCCCAATATTAGGTCAGGATGAGTGAAATAATTCAATGTTAACAAGAAAACAGTGACATAAAGTATTAAAATATTGGTAAATATCTGCATATCCTTGAGTGACAGAAGGTTTTATAACCAGGCTATCACAGGAAGAAAACAAAGAAAAAGACTTTGGATGTGACAGTATAAGAATCATGGGGCTGGGGATTTAGCTCAGCGGCAAAAGCGCCTGCCTGGCAAGCGCAAGGTCATGAGTTCGGTTCCCGGTACCGGAGAAAAACCAAAA
>NW_004955493.1:1451899-1523330 GCF_000276665.1 Chinchilla lanigera | reverse complement strand
TGTTCTATTTCTTTGTTTGTTTCTCATTTACTACAAAAAAAAAAAAAAAAAAAAAAAGAATCTTAAAATTTTGGAAAATAAAATATCACTATAAAGGAAAAGAAAATGCAAAAGACTTATACAGTAGACAAATATTTAATTCCTTTAGTACATCCTTTTACAAATCACTAAGGTCAAAACCCCAATGGAAAATTGAAGAAAAGACATAATTCCTGGAAGAAGATATAAAATTGACAACATGTTCAAATTCACTGTACATCACAGGACTGTAAATTAAATCCCAATAAGATAACATGTAATGTCTCGCCTTGTTAGAAACCACTTGGTGCTATCCGTGGTACACTGAAGGGTGTACTGTCAAACCTAAGCTCTCACATGCATGCTGTCTTTGTGAGTTCCTCATCACGGTACACGACACCTAAAACCCACAACTTCTAGGAGGAGAGGTTTGTTTTCTTCACATTTTCAGTCCATGGTCAGCTGACTCCAAGACAGGAACAGCGGTGGAACAGCCTGGCAGAGGAATGCAGCCCACGTCGTAGTGGCCAGCAAGCAGAGAGGGAGGAGACGAGCCGGGGAGGGGAGACGCCCCTCCAGGTCACACCCCAGGGACCCGGCTGTTCTGACCAGACCCCGCATCCTAACCACTCTTATGGCTAAACCATAAGAAATGCCAAGATTTCAAACCAGTTTAAATTTCGTGGGAGGCACCTTATAGAATTTATTCTGCCAAAATATTGACAGTTCCAAAAAGATCCACATAGTATTATTTATTTAAAATGGTCAAAGAAGAGAAAAGCATCAAGATATACAGTACTTGTACTGATCAAGTGCTAGTGCATTCATCTAATAAAATATTGTGCTGACGTTATAAATAACATTTTAGGAGATATTTGAGACACAAGGCAAAAGGCTGGTGTTAAATTGGCAAGCTAAAAAAGTTAGAAATACTTTGTACGCAGGAGAACGGGCCTCTCCCTGTGTGCACTTAGATACCGAAAGGAAGGACATAATCTACTCCGCGGCGGTCTGGCATCCAATATATAAAAAAACATATCATTTGCTGTTCCTGACGGCTTTTCCTGAAAGACCGTTGTAGAATGATCTGTTCTTCGTTTGATACTCATATAAAACTCTTCACCGCTTCACTCCCAGTGCACTTATAAATTCTAAGTAGGAACAGAGTTACAGTCCATTTCTGCCAAACACCTTATAACAGCAACTTCAGAGAGGAAATAAGGGGGAGCTGCATAGAAAATATCGGATGAGGCATGAGAACGTATTAGGCCAGACCTCTGGGAAAGGAGACTGGCAGGTAGGCACCGGAAGAAAACTCGCTTTTCATTACGAGATGTAATTCCTGCCAGGAGATATCAAACTCACAAAATATTTAAATTCATTAGATACGGAGAAATACAAATTAAATCCTTGGTAATTTTAATTTTATAGTTAAATTTAAACTAATTAAATTTAAATTTGATTTAATTTAAATGAACTCTTTTCTAATTTTAATCCTTTGAAATACAAATTATATCCCTTTTGTACCTTTCACTTTTTGTCAAGTACGTGTTTTTTTCAAGTGAAGAGGGTAGGGGAAGAAGTTTTGAACTCCTGTGGTTACTGCTTGTGTAGCCTCAGAAGAGTCACTTAATCTCATCCTGGGTCTCAGCTTCCCTGTTCAAGGAGATAAAATAAAACATTTTTCAGGATTTTTGTGGAAAAAATATTGGGGAGGATGTATGGAAATTTCCCAGTGTGTTTCAATGCATAGTAGGGGCATGTGAGCTATGGTTACTGTTATTAACCTTGTACCTACTGGGGGCTGTAGGAAGAACCAAATCAGAATGTAATTATCCTCATTGGAATAAATCCAGAATACTCGTCTCTTGCAAACCACGTGGCTGAATGTTCAATCAAGATATGTAGGAACACACAGCCACAGAACATATCCAGTGCTTTGCCCCAGGGCACGGGAAGTGAAACGCATTTCACCATGACACATCTGCTCATTCTTTAAAATTCCACAACTAATTAACCAGAATCCTCATCAGCAATCTCTATGTGGATTGACTAAACATGTCAGCAAACCCTGGCCCTTCTCTGTTAAACACGAGCAATTTCTTCTTTGCACGAGTGCCTCCAGCAAGACGCTGAATGCCAGGAGAATCGGACAGTTAAATTGAACTTTTTCTCAACCCACAGGAAAGCACGTCTCATGCAGCAGGTCTGTTTGAGAGGCTTTCAAATCAGGAAGGCACAACGCAGTGGCAATGAAGACTACAGACTCTGGAGTCTGCCTGACATGGCTTCTAATTCTGCTTGCTTACCACCTGAGCCATCATGGGTAATTTATCTTACCTTCTTAGGTCTCAGTGTTCTCATCTGCTAACAGGGCCCATTGTGGTGTCTACCTAATAGCATCATTGCAATAACTAATATGAGGCTATATTTGAGTTAAATGAGAAAATGTACTTCGTTCAGTACCTGGTGCTGGATACCTAGAAAATGTTAACAAAAGGGAGATGTATGTGCTTCTGAATTAGAAGACCTGGAGGGAAGGATAAGTCCTCATGAAGACAATCAAACAAGGAAACCTATTACAGAAAGATGTATGTGGCTGAGAGCTCTTTAAGAAACCCTTTAACAATAAAACCGTCTCAAAGAAAATTCACATTGTCCTCTGTGTTAAGCATATAAATAACTTGTTTATTAGATATCCCCAAAAGGAAAGTGTGAAAAAACTGTTTAAAAGTATGATTCTATGAAGGTCAAAAATATTTCCATAGCTATGAAGAAGAAAATATTGTTTTAAGAAGAAAATTTCTTTAGAAAATCTGAAAATCTAGTTTTTACTGTGATTATCAAATGAATCTCTGACAGGTCCACTTTCTTTTCAAGTGATAGGCTTTTATATACATAACTAATCATTATTTATTTCTAAGGTCTTGTGTGAAAAGTGATTTTCTGATGGTAAGGAGGTTCAAAGAAGAGATATCAGCTTTTGTTTTTCTGATTGTACAAGACTGTCATGGAGGATATGTGAGTTCTTTATTATATCAAGAAATGGATCAAGATATTCACTGCTTAACTGTTACATCTCGAGTTCAAGCCGAAGAATACTTTGTTCCAAAGGGAGAAATTTACACTGCTTTATTTTTACTGAATATTTAAGTAAATATTTTGACAAAAACCCATTATTTACCAGAAATCAGTAGGCAATTTCCAAAAGTTTAGATCTCATCCCACCTTCAAGTTGTAAAAACTTATGCAATGGGTAAAGCATAACTTCCACCAGAAACTATTTTAGTATAGTGAAACACTGAAATCTAAATTGTAATCTAGTCTTAATCACTTAAAAATTGGGGAATACTTAACAAGTCACTTACACTGTTTGAGCCTCAATTGTTACACATATGAAATGGACAAACTAATATGTTTTCTACAAGGATTAAATAAAATGTAGGAAGCGTTAGCAAAGTTCCTTGCACATAAATGATGGAATGATGTCATAAATCACCTCTGTCATTGCAACTAACTAATTTTTTTATTTTAAAGAGAGTAAAAAATTAGAAAAAAGAGAACAATATGGCATACCAACACCACAAACATAAATGAAACAAAACAAGA
Source organism: Chinchilla lanigera (assembly GCF_000276665.1). Taxonomy (NCBI): domain Eukaryota; kingdom Metazoa; phylum Chordata; class Mammalia; order Rodentia; family Chinchillidae; genus Chinchilla; species Chinchilla lanigera. The sequence continues at coordinate 1,519,703 of NW_004955493.1, read as the reverse complement.
ACATTAAAAGTGATACAGGGTTTCGAGACAAAATGATAGGAATTAATAGTGGTTGTTATATTACATATTGTTATCTTCAAATACGTTGCTCAGATTACCAGATGTAAGAATGGAAGATTGTTCAAACCATTAAACAGAATAAAAAATAATTATTAGATAAAACATTAGAGATAATAGAGAGTTTCACTAGACAGGATGGTAGGAATTCACCAATGGTTGTTCCATTGCATATTGTTGTCTTCAAATCAGTTGCTCAGATTACCATGAAAAATTGGTCAGAACATAAAAAAATTTACACATTAACTGATCTTTTCAATAAACCATCTGACATGAGCAATACAGTTATTGCAGCTATTCATATATATATTTATATTATGCCTTCTTTCTTTTTTCTTCTTTCCCTCATCCTAGTCGTTCCTTGCTTTGAGTAATTTCTTTCCCTTTCCTATCATTTATTGTACATTCTGAGTGTTACTTACTCTTTCAGGTTCCTACACCAGGGAGACAATATGATATTTACAAATGTGGGTCTGATTTATTTCACTTATGAGTATGGTCTCTAGTTGCATCCATTTACCTGCAAAAGCCTCAAGTTTATCTTTTTATAGCTGAGTAATACTCCACTGTATAAAAATACTACATCTTTTTATCTAACTTTGATTTTTAATATAAATTTATCTCCAAAGTTTTTCATCGTTGTTGGTATTTACTGCTATTTTTGGACTGTGTATACATGTATTTGTGTTTGTGTATGTCCAAGATTTCACATGTGACTTTCCAGGCAGGTATATTCACGTGTGGCCAGGACGTGACAGAAAGATGGGTTGTTAGTGATGTTCATGGTGCATCGAGTGCTACAGTTTTACCGAGTTCATTCAACATTGAGAAGCGAACTTGTTTGTGTGCTGTGCACTGTCCTTGGTGCTGAACTCATTTTTAAAGACCTTAAATAAGGAGCTCATAACCTAGCCTAGGAGACAAATGACTGTAAGATAATGAGAAGTGTTAAAGGTGCAAATGTCCTGAAGGTCCAACGAGAACAGGCGATGAGTGGAATCTAACTCAGCTCCAGAGAGTGCAAGTGTCTTGAAAAAGCCAGCATCAGTGTGGTTAAGTCTATATCCTAACTAACGACTGGGATGAAAACCAAGGGATAGTATAGTTTCCATAAGGAGCAAATGCTCAATAGCATCTAGTGCTTTAATCAAAACAGTTCTTAAAACCTAGTCCTTGTGTTTAAGAGACCATGGGCAGCATTAGCTGGAAGTGAGCATGAGAGTAGAGATCAGTTAACCCTTGCATGAGAGATAAAACTCTGGTGATGAATTTAGATGGTGTCTGGATTTGCCGCCACTGAATTACACTGAGACAGGATTTTAATGCAAGAAATTTGCGTGGAAGGTGATCTTAGGAAACACCAATGTGGTGACGGAAAGGAAGTGAACAAAAGCTGTGTTATTGCCACAAATCACTATGGGAGACAGTGTAGAATGCGACTTAGAGTTGTCCCAAAAAAAGAACGCTGGGGCATTTATTTGCCAAGCCTTTGTCTGTCATCAGTAGAGGGCAGTTTCCAGGGAAACAAACTCTTTGGAATCTTGGCTTGGCCCTCACAGACCAAGAATGCCACCATCAGGCTGTTGCCTTCGTTGTAAAAGGGTGAAGCCCAAGGCAGACCTGAGTAGAGCATCGACAGTGTGCACTACAGGAGCACGCAGACGTGTGAAGAGGTGGGGGTGGTGCTGCGTACTGAACATGTGTGCTGTCTCCACATCCGTATATTGAAGCCTAATCTCCAAGGAGATGGTACTTAAAAGCAGGGCCTTTGGAGATAAATAGTTCATAAATGCCGAGGCCTCATGAATGAGACTAGAGTCTTTATACAAGAGATCTCAACGAGATTTTTCATCTCTTCCACCATGTGAAGATCTGGTGAGAAGATGGCCACCTATGAACCAGGAAGCAGACACTACCTCTGTTAGTACCTAAATCTTGGATTTAGCCTCCAGAACTGTGAGCAATAAAGCATGCTGTCTGTAAGCCATCCAGTTTACAGTAGTTTGTTACAGCAGTGGCGACGGACTAAGAGGGAAATGGAAGGATTTGCAGGAACAAGATCACTGCTGAGGGTTTGGCAGGGGTGGTGCCAGACTTCAGCTGGAACGAAAGGTTTGAAATGGCCAATGGGGGGAAGGAAGTGGAAGGTTACCAGGTAAACACACACACACACACACACACACACACACACACACACACACACACACAATCACTCAGAAATGCTAGGAATTTGGATAAATGGTGATTCATAATTTTAAAGTAGAGTCAGTTTTCAGTATTGCTTTTAAATTGTGAGGTACAAATCAGGAAAGGAGAGCAGGTCGAATGTCTCCCTTCTTCCATCTTTAAGTTTGTTTTTCAACTTTATGAAACAGAGGCCACTTTCTGAGCAGTGTGAGAGAACCTGTACAGGGCCCCCTACTTAAAATTCTGCTAATTGTCTCCTGCAGAGGGCCAGTCCAGGGAGAAATGGAGGGTAAATCAAATCTCCATTTAGTTTATTGGCTGTCCCCCCTGTAGCTGGGCTTATTTGCAGGTGGCACCTTTGTTTACGTTGCATGAGCCTGGCAGTGGACCTGGGATTCATGTAGGGAAACTGTTTCACTGGCTTTTGGGACAGTGTGGATCTTCAAAAGTAGGTCAACCAGGCCCTGTGTTGGATGGAGTGGTGTGACTATCCCCTTATCTTACACCACTCCACACCCAAGTTGTACTTCCCTGGAAAAGTTTTCTGTCCATTAGTATCAGAGAAAGAAGCAAAAAGCTATACATCAATTTGTTCATTAAAGCATCTGCTACTTTGCTATGTTTTGCAAGAAAACTTGGCATCTCATATTCATAAATGAGTTGCTTTGGGTTTAATTGTGCAGCTAACTTGAGCTATAAAGCAGAATCTGTGGCTGCCTGGAGAGGATTTTGAGGGGGAAGCAAATGAGCCCGCAGGGCCACTTTGCTTAGAAGATAATCCACGTGCTAATGGCACTCCCCGTAAGTGATGTGCAGTTAGCTCTCAGTCTTGGGATGTGAAGGAGCCTGGTACCCCACATAAGTTGGAAATAAAAGCTGATTTCTGATGGCCAGACCATCAGACAGAGGCTGTGAGAGCAGGGTTGTGTCAGATGGCTTACTCAAATCTGACTCTTAGACTTCTAGCCACCAATGACCATAGGAGGCTGACTATCCCACAGTGTGCCAGACCTGCCATTCAGGTGGCAGTGGGTCCTTCCCAAGACAGACTATGAAGCTTTTCCCATGGGATGAGGTCTTCACTTTCTTCCTCGCAGAAGGGAATCTCTGATAAAAATCTAGGACAAAAGCAAGTCGACAGAGACACACTGTGAGACCACTCTAGGGAATGAAATTTAAGGGAAGTTGTCCCAGGGTCAAGCATTCTCCTTGTTATGGGTTGGATCAAAATATTTCCCAAAATTCATGTGTTCCCAAAGTTCATGTGTTCGCAGGTGAGGTTTTGAGAAAGTAATTGGATCGTGGGGTGCCAGCCTCATCGATGCACCAATCTATTAACGAGTCCATAGCTAGATGTGCTGTTTGGAACTGGGCCTGCCTGGAGGAAGTGGGTCACTGGGGCAGAACCTGGAAGGTTACTTTTTGTCCCCGACCCCTTTCCTCTCTTGCTGGCTCTCCCCTGCTCTCTCTCTCTCTGCTTCCTTCTGCTGTGGGGTGAGTAGCTTTCTTCCACCACCCCATTTCTGTCTTGGAGCCAGCTTACCATGGACTGGACTCTCTGAAGTCATGGGCCACCTTGTCTCCTTTAAAATGTATATGTCGAGTATTTTGTCCAAGGAACAGAAAGGTGACTGAGACAGTGGCTTTCTTGGAGTTTTCTTTGTTTCTTCCAATTTCATCTCCAGAGGCTATGGGTTGTCTCAGCAGCTGGGGGATTCCCTTCTATTGGGAGCTCAAGGAGACAAGAAGGGGAAGTGTTTTTAATTTCCAAGCCACCTCTCCCAGAAGCTTACACAGGCAAAAGCAGAGGGCTGAGATTATGATGACGCATCACGTGAGAGTAAAAAATGCATTGACTTAGAGTTGCATGTCTACCGGTCAGTGTCTACATGGGTCAGTGCCTAGCGAACTTTTCGTAGGGGATAAAACTGACAACTGATAAAGTTTTCCTCCACTTTGCAAGTGGAAAAAGAGAGTAGGGAAGTTGCCTATGGTCATCTAACTAACGAATGACAAAGCAGAGTTTTGAACTGAGGAGTCCGCGAGCTTCCGTAGAGACTGAACTGGAATGCGATACTCAGACTGGTCCCCAGCGCCCAGAATAAAGATCCAGTGATGTTTCCTCTTCCACAGTGGGCTGTGACGATGGACTGTGGAACATTCTGCCAACACGTGCATGTTTTCAGAAAACTGAAATGTGAATGAAGCATCTGCCTTTCCTACGTTCTTGACAGGAGCTCCAATTTGGAGTCAGATGAACCTGGGTTTGAAACTCAGCCTGACTTCTTATGAGTGCTTTCCTAGGCAAGTAGCTTGGCCTCTCTGTTCCTTGGGTTTCTCATCTATAACACGGAGACAATATAACAATGCTTTACAGAGTTGTTGCAAGGGTTAAATGAGATAATACAATGAGATAAATGAGACGATAGAAAGCTCTTACGATGATCTGTAACACAGAATAGGTGCCTGTCAGTATTAGATATCATTAATAAAATTTATATGGTGAACTTTGGGACAAGTATGTCCGACCTTCCTCCTGGACCCTGTGGTTTTGCTTTGCCCTCCATGTGCGACTTTCCTATTACAGAGAAGTGATGACCCCCACATTCACCTCTGGCAGAATTTCCCCTTTCTGGTTTCTAGACCCAGACCTCGAAGCCACTCCTCTGATGTTCCTCTCCCAGATCGAAAAGAGGGCCCTGGGTGGCTGCCTCTGCCTTCCCAGAGGCAGATCCTAAAGACATGTTCAAGGGGCTCCTGGAGAATATGTCATTTTGGTCTTGAGTTCAAGATGCAGTTTTCAACCTGGCTTGGTCAAGAATACAAGACATTACATTTTAGTTTCTACCCGTACCTATTTTTCTAAATTTTAAAGTTTAGGACCAGGGGATGAGGAAGGGGTGTGATTAATTGCTGACTTCAATGGAAGGGAAGTATTACACACTTCAACCCACATCTAATATTTTATCCTCAAGCCAAATGTAACAGAATTAGAAAAACAAAAGCCCAGTGAAGTGGCTGATTCCAGCCCCTCTACTGACTTTCAGAGACGGTCCACTTCACTTTATCTATAGTGTTAACCGTGGCTCTCTGAGCTTTCTACTTATCCCACACGACATAGAGCCAACTTCTTTTCCAGGTACTAGCTTTCCAACTACTTCTACCTCAGAGACCTTCCGCATCCTCATAGAACAGCTACTACAAATATTTCTATCTTAGATAACACCGTGTCCTGACAAAGTGGCTCCTATTCCCTCTACTCTTGTCCCCTGTGCCAATTTTCGTAGTTTTCTTGCCTTTCTAGCCTCTCTGCATTTTGTCTAACTCTCTTAAAGGGTGTCACAGCCTCAGGCCGAGGTGCTGGGCTGCTGTTCTCAGCAGCAGTTGTCTGACGTAGCGGGGCTGATGGGACCCTCCCTGAGCTTCTTTGCTGCCGTGTACTTTCACCCTGAGATTCTCAGAGGCACAAACAGTCCATGTGCTCAGGAACTGGTGTCTGTTTGCAGTTTATAAGGTTCTGCAAGCACTATCAAGTGATCTGAATGTTCCCCAAATGGAGCATATGGGTAGTAGGAATATTACTGCGGTCTGGGATTATCAATGCAGCTAAGTTCACCTCCCTTGCTAGTCCCTAAGACTCTCCTTGGAGATCTCACATATGTTACTTTTTAATGTGAAGTTAGAAATAAAGATTTTCATGTGAAATTTCTCAGTTATAAAATGTTGGCAAATGTTTTTAAAACAAGAGCTACCAAAAAAAAAAAAAAAATGATAAGGCCCAAATAAAATCTGCCTCCTGTTGCTACAACCTACTTGCTGCCAGTTTGCCGCCTGTGTGCCTAGGCCACTGGCATCTTCACCTTTCTCTTACTGGTGTTTATGAAGGCTCTACTGAATACCAGAGATGCAGCAAGGAGAGAAGCAAGGGACCCAGAGTTCTTGCCCTTGAAGGCGTTGCAGTTACGTTAAGGTAAGAAACACCCGCAGAAGGTTACCAGATGCTATGAAGTGTTTTCTTCAGCTTTTCAAGGCCACTGACGACCTTCACATTCCATTTTGGTTGAGAAGAGAGCGTTCTGTGTCGTGGATGTCGTCAACAGTCTCTCTGTAGACCCCTTTGTTCCTATTCCTGTCAGCTTCTCACAGCTCTGCTTTCTCCCCGCGGGCTCCTTCTGATTCTCACCACTCCACTATGGCGAGGTGTGCATTCGGGCAACTTCTTTAAAGGATGCAGGGTTTGGTGGGTGTGGGTAGATGGAGAAACAGAAGAAAGAGTGGACAGTGCAAGAGGTAAATCTAACAGCAGCCCTTGGAGCTTGCTGTGTTCACCTGGATTCCACCTCAGCTTCTCCTGGTGGTGCCAGTATCTGCACCCCCTGGTAGGGGCAGAGTGGTCTCTAAAGTCGCCCTCTACATCAGCAAAAGAAAGCGATCAGTCTTTCACTGGGTTAATGCCAAGAATGGTCAAGAGCATTTACATGTGTTCTTGTGAACCCTCCCCATAGCCTTACAGGGCATAGTACTGTTTTTACTTTTTCAGCAGAGGAAGATGTCTTTAAGGACAAACTAAGTTCTTTCCCCTAATCATAGAGTGAATAGATAGCAGAGCTAGGATCTGAGCTGAGTTCTGCTGTTTGCTGACACGTCACAGAAGCTCAGCTCAAACCAGCTCAAACTAGCTCACACAGCACGAGAATTTATGGCCACACACGCTTTAGCAGCCCAATGTTTCAGGTCTACTCAGGCTGGTTTGGATCTAGGAGTTCCTGTGGTGGTCTTGGAGCTATCTCCACCACTTGGTTCTCCTGGTCTCTAGTTTACAGACCAATTTTTCCATGCTTTTTTGGCAAAGATGTTCATTGGTACTTGCAAGGATCAAGGGATGGAGGGAGGAGGGAGGAGGAGAAGGGGAGGGGAAGGAAAAGGATTAAGGTACCAACTGCCCGCAGTGAACGCATTCATCCTGGGGAGGAGGTGAGTTGGACTCCTCAGCTACGGTACAGAAAAAGGTTCCCTGGTGGGAAACCAAGGTCCAGTAACAGCCAGAGAGGACAATGGATTCTGGGTGGGCAAAATTAACAGATATCATCTCCACTTTGTGACAGCAAGGTTTTTTTCCACAACTATATTGGTAAGAAGACAAATGAAGATATATTTAGCAAATGTGACCCTTTCCTCATGTCGTTTGATTATTCTCTGACACCTAGATTAGCAGGAAGTCCTTCAATACTTCCAGAGGCTGCTTTGTGGACCCGGGGAGCCTTTATTTTTTTTCTCACCATGATTCACCCAGTGGCTGGTTGGCAATCCGGGTCTTCTTCCTAGGCCGATGGCCCCTGAGCCTTGTCTGGGGTTCACAGCCGTGGAAAATCCCCACGCTTTGACGGCAGAAGGTGGAACTGACTGCCTCATCCTCTCCGGGAGCCCAGGGAAAGATTTCAGACACAAACATATTTGGAGAAAGAAGTTGGCAGTCAAGTTGCTGCCTCCAGATTAATTTGCACTCCGGCAGCCCCCAGAGAGGCTGCCAGACTGACGGATGGCGGTGCCTGCTGGGTGTGCAGCCGCACTGATGCTGCCCCAAGCTCCGCTTGCTAGCTCTGAGTTCCTCTCCTTCTTCTGCCACACCTTGGACAGGGATCTCACGTAAAGTGGGCCAGCTCACTGGGACCGTGGGCACTCAATGTCACATCCCTCGGGCTGATTCTCACCTGGGCTGCCAACCCAGCAGAGGGTGTTCAACTCCTCACCCCCATCACCACCTGCTACCTCTCTTCTAAGGGTATGGTAGAGGCCACTCAGGACACCTCCAAGGATGTAGTTCGCAGAGGAGCGCCATTACCTTCCTCTGGGGAGCTTAGCAAGAGTTCCAAAGATGGGAGAGCTCGTGACATCAGCAGTCCTGCTTGTAGGGCATTAGGTATGTGAATGCTCTGGCAAGAATCTATAAACACTGCAACTTGTGGTGAATTCCTAGAGTGAACCTTGTGAATTCCAAAAGACAATAACTATAATCATTTGAACTGGTCATCTGCTCAGAAAACAGAGCTTGAGCTTGGGGCTATCTGCACAGCGGTGCTGGTTTAGTGATGACCTAGCACTGATGTTGAATTTGTAGCCAGAGCCCAGGAAGCCCAACCTTTCATGGTTACCTCATCTTCTCCATTATTGCTATCCTGGTGCCATGGTTAAGGGCATGGGCTCTGGCGTAAGACTGATAAACTCAGGCTTGATCATTATCCTTCCAGCTACCCTTGTCTGAGTCAGCACAAGTGACTTCCACGTCTCAACTTCCCTTTAAGAACAGCAATAATAGTACTGTAAACCCTGCAGGAGTTGGTGCTGAGCAGGGTGCCTGGTATGACTAGGAGATGCCTTCTCAATATTGGCAGCTGTTAGAGTTGTCCCATTGGGAGGTGCTTCTGCAACCAGGGCCCCAACTCTCTCCCTTGAATATGACTTGGTTTGGACTCTCAAACTCCACGCACTGTCAGCCTCAGGTAAGTGATGCTCACTGCCTTCACCCAGCTCTGGTGGATCCAGACAGGGTGATGCAGCCCACATTGCCTTGCCATAGGGTACAAGGGAAGGTATGCCCCAGACTGTACAGATTATGGCAAAGTCTTGAGGTTGAAAACCTGGCAAATCTCTTCTGAGAATCTTATGGACTCAGAGCAGTAGCCTCCTTTTTGGTACTAGTGGCCTAGGGACAGAACATCTAGAAATCTGAGAACCAGAACATTTATCATTGGTTCAGCTGGCTCAACTTCCTGGGGCCTGGAGGTACACTGGGTCCCAATACTTATCTTGACGGTGACAGGTTGCAGCCCCAGCAGATGCCTCTGCCAGTTCTCAGCAATGATACTCACAGTGAATAATGCCTTTTCCCAGACAGCATATGGCCCTGGCAGAGGTTGGTGTTCTAGAGACACAGACTCCCAACCCCATGGGACCATTGCCTAAGCTGGCCTGGGTTGACCAGAGTAGCATAGGGAAGCGTAGGTTAGGAGGTCTCGGATAGGGATCCCTGTGAACCAGCTTGAGGAGAGCTGAGCACAGAAGTCACCAGAACAAACTTCCCACTAGCTGACCTGCAGATGCAAAGTGGATAAGGCAAACTCACCTGGGTTTTCCACTTAACAGCAATTCTAGCTTAGCTCGTGGTCCCGATGGGGTCATCATTTGCATATATAGCTATAAAACTCACCTTCTTGCATTAGCCCCCTTTGGTAGGGCCACTGCCCACCCAGTCAGGACTCGGCTGTGTGGCTTTTGGGCCAATAAGAGAGTTATGAATGTGACACATGCAGACACCTGCAAAGCTCTTGCACAGCGACGCTTGTCCTTCTACTGTCCTTCTGCTGCACCTTCTGCAGCCACTGGGCAGGCCTAGGTGTCCTGCTGAAGGAGGGGTGACCACATGACCCCATCATCCTGCGCATTTGGGGCTTTACATTGCCTGCTCCCACCTGACTGACCCATTAGTTGGCTACAGACGCACGAGTGAACCCAGCCAAGCTCAGCTAAATCTGGCCCAAACTGCAAGGACTGCCCCAGTGAACTCAGGCCAAATTGTCAGCCTGTAGAGATGCTGGGCTCAATAAATAGCTATTGCTTTCAACTACTAAGTTTTAGGGTGTTGTCACACAACAAGAACAAACTGAAACACAAGGCGTTTGTGCTGATAGAGGCTGTGAGAGCCGATGAGGGGATGGATGAGGGGATGAGGCTCACCCCAGCTAGACCAGGGTATCACTCCACAACATCCCAGAATGCTCGTTATAAAATCTCTACAACAGAGTGAGTGCGTGTTCAAAATTACCTGGCCCAAGAGTGAAATACCAGCGCCAATGGATCCCCTTTCCGGTTTAGGTTATCTGTCACCTAACACTTTCAGGCAGATGTAAGGGGAGGTTAAGAGAAAGTGGTCCAAGAAACTTGCCATTAAAGTGAGATAAGATCGAATGAATATTTAAATCTCTGCCATGTTCCAGGCTTTGAACTTGATGTTTTAAAAAATCTTGGTTTTGTTTGCCTCTGGCATTCCCACTGAGTAACCTATAAAATAGATTCTGCTTCTGCACTTACTGAAGCCCAGGCTCAGGGCGGTGCTGTGTTCTTCAGGAGCGGCACGGCCGGGGTTTGAACTTCCCTCTGTGAGCACAGTGTGTGCTGGTTTTCTGATACCACAGGATCCCTATTCCAGCAGATATCTTTCTGGCCACTACTAACATGCCAGGAACTTTTCTGACTGCTGTACATGAGCCATGTATTCCTCAGTGCTAACCCAACAGGATAGCAATTATTGCTATGACTTTGCAGATGAGGAAACTGAGTCAGGGAAAGGTTAAGAAAGTTGTCTGGTGGGTGGTTGAGGCAGCATTTGGCACCCGGCCTTGGGCTGGGAAACGCACACTTCCTGGCAAAGAGCTCACTATTAGTGGCTGAAAAGTCTTTATACAAAGAGCTCCTGCCCCTTTGGACACAAAGGCCCTAGGCAGGGAAGTGGATTGTCTGATAAATCCATGCTTGGGTTCTCTGGGGTGAAGCTACAGACAGTCTTATATTTTGGGTCTGAGTGCCGTTCCCTCTCTATCCGTAGCCGGGCAACCCCCGATGGAGAAGTAGAAACCAGGGTTGCTGGTTCCGACACAACACGACCAGGTAAGTGAGTGGAACGGACAGGGTGGGGCTGGTAGGGAACCCTAGGGCATACACCCCATCTAAAGAGGAACCACTTCTCCCCAGTTTATTGCCAACAAGCAGGAATATGGTCCAATATGGTCCAAGTCTGCCATTTCTCAGGATAAGCCAGAAATGCAATTTTTGAGATACGTTTTGATTTTTAAGTTGGCACCCAGTACATTTTTCTCCCTCAAATTGCCATGTGAGTCAAACAAACTTCTCTGGGCCAACTAAGGGCCGAGCACAGTACTTGCTGTGTGTAGGAGACAAAGCTCGGGATAAATGACAATAAAAATCAGAACGCATTTAAGCGAGAACTTATCTCCTGGAAAATAAGCCTGGAATAATCATCTTTAGGGTCGATATCAGAAGTGAAGGGTGGATTATTAAACAGTCTTTCACTTGGCTTCATCTTTGAGGCTGCCATCTGACTTCCTAATGCTTGGTTGACAGATTACAAGACTGTCCTACTTCTGTAGGGAGTAGATTTACAAGCCAAGTCGTGAAATTTTCATCTCAGTGTCTGCTGTGCTACTGGCTCTTTAGATCCCTCTTCCACCAACGGTACACAGACTGTCTGGAGAAGAACAGGCACCATCTGTAGTCATCACACTGGCGCCCAAAGAAATGCTGCTACGCCCGGCCATGTCCCCACAGGCCAATTCCAGGCCTGTTCGCACCTCCGAGGTGGGCCTCCCCTGGCCCTGGAAATGTCCTTGTGCCTGCCAACCTCAGAGTCTGAGCCACACAAGTCTCTAGCCCACGTGGTGTTACCACTAGCAGCTGCTATCAATATACGAGTCTTGTTGGCTTCCCTGGGACTTTCCATAGCAAATCCAAGACACTGTGTGGATCCTGGACCAGGTTCACTCATTTGGCAAATATTTACTGAGCATCTACTGTGTGCTAAGTACTGTTCCAGAGTGCGTGGATAGACTGAATAGCAAAGATAAAAATCCCGCCCTCATGGATATTGTGTTGTTACAGGGAGACAGGCAATAAACAAGAGGAATACACAGATTTTCTAACAGTGAAACCGTGTTTGCTGGTTGTAAGTCCTAAGCAGAAAAAATAAAGCAGGGAAGGGGTGACGAAGGGTCAGGGGGGTTTAAATTTTGTACAGGGTGCCTGGAGAAGACTTCCCTCAGAAAAGATGTGTCAGTGAAGAGATAAAGGCAGCGGGGAAGCTGGGCACGAGCTCCCCAAGGAGCCGCAGGGGGAGGGTGCAGGTACACAACCCCCAACGCGATTGCACTTGGTGTATTCCAGGAACAACAAGGGAGCCAGTGCTGCTGAGGGCATCAGGACAGGGAGTCAGAGAGACAAAGAAAAAGAAGCAGGGGTGGAAGACCTTGAAGGTTGTAGAACTTGAACATTTGCTCTGATTATGACAAAGCAGAGAGGAGTGACACGATCCAGCTTCCTCCGTGTGATCTATTTTAGCGGATCTCACGGGCTGCTGAGTTGGGGACAAATGAAAGCGAGACAAGGGTAGAGGCCAGAGTCAGTCAGGAGGCTGTCGATGGTCATTGACAAAAGAGATGATGATGGTTTGAGCAGGAGTAGGTCAGACTCGGTCAGATTCTGGTACATCCAAATCTCTGAACACTTGGTTATTTATTTATTTATTTATTTGCAGTACCAGGGATTGAACTCACGACCCTGCACTTACCAGGCAGGCGCTTACGCCACTGAGCTATATCCCCAGCCCCTGAACACTTGGTTATTACTGTCCTGGGGATTACTGAGCATTCTTGGAGCAGGGGAGAGTTATTTACTTCTTGGAAAATTGTTTGCAAAATGCTCTCTTGGGTATGGTACGCACAAGAGCAGCTCGTGCAGCGCAGGGGTCAAAAGCTGCACCCTGCTGTCCAGGGTTCCAACTTCATTTCACGCCCACCACTTCCTCTGTATAACACTAAGCAAGCTTTCCGACCTCCCGAGCAATCTTGTTTCTCTACCCATAAATTCAGATGTATTCACAGTTGTACCTACCTAAGTTCAATGAGGGCTATTAGGATTTAGATTATATAATACTTCATAACAAGTGCTCGGTACACAGTAGCTTCTTTTCTACAGTTTCCCTACTGGATGGGTGACTCATTGAGACTTTGAGGACTTGTCTTCAACCTGAGCTAGATCACAGGTTGTCTAACCTGTGCTACATCACAGGTTGTCTAACCTGAGCTAGATCACAGGTTGTCTAACCTTCCTGGTCTAGCAAGGAAGTTCCCTTTAAAAAGACTGGAGTTCTGTTTTTGGTTGGGTCCTTTCATTGTTTTGGAATCAGGGTGATGCTTGCTTCAAGGAATGACTCTGGGAGTACTGCTTCCGTTTCGGTTTCATTCAAAATTTTTTGTTTGTTTGTTTTTTCTTTTCTTTTTTTCCGGTACCGGGAGTAGAACTCACGACCTTGCACTTGCCAGGCAGGCGCTGTGCCGCTGAGCTAAATCCCCAGCCCCATGATTAAAGATTTTGAGGGCCTCCTTTTGCCAATTAGATCCTTTATCTAAATTAGGAAGTTGAAGATCTTGAAGTTTTGACACAAGGTATGATTCCAGAATCTTGAACCAGGAAACTGAGCCTCAGGCTAGCTAAGTGCTTGTAATTTGCAAAAACCTGCTGAGGTTAGAGGACTAGAAAGTGACCAAGCTGGGTGGGAACTCACAGTACTGGTATGCCAAAGCCGTGCCTTTCACCAGGGTGTCAGGCTGCCTCGCACATGTGCTGAAAGGCCTGCTGCAAAAGGATCTGTCCAGCAGACAAGACGAGGGTGACTTTGATCAGAAAGCAGAGTCAGAATGGGCTCTGTATCTCAGGGTTACTTTACGGGAACCTGCTTCTCCAGGGGCATCAGGCTTCTGGGCTTTTTCTTCAACCAAATACATCCAACTTGCAGTTCTTGTTGTTTAACACCTGTTAGAAAAATGCTAATTTCATCATAGGTGCCACTGCTGTTCAGATGTACACAAGCGGTCCATCATAAATCCACAAGGGACAGTGTTTATGAGAGATTCCCTTGTAGTCTCTACCCACACACTGGAGCCTCCTAAAACTGCTTCCATTAATGGACCGTCTTCATACTTGTTAATGTCTAATTACTGACGCTAATGGGTCCATGTATTTTAAAAATGAAATTATGAGTTTTATTCAATTAGGAAAAGCACTTGATAAACCGCCAAATAAATCCGGCAAGGGACACAAAGGACTCATAGTTAAACAGGCACCCCCAGCTCGGGGAATCTCAGAATGCTGCAGCAGCAAAATTAACTCCGAAAGGAAACAAATCAATGCCGGAATCGTAAGAGGGGGTACAGGCTGCGTGAATTCATCTTTGGATTAACAACAGGCCTGGGAAGGACCAGGCTCTGAAATGGATCTAAAACTTAACTGCTGCTGACTTTAAAGTATTTCCTGACTTTGCATTCTCTGGCTGATATATGTGGAAAAAACACAATGGAGAAACAAAAAAAACCTTACATAATTCCACATGCAGAGATAAACAGTATTAATAGTGTGCTGTGTATTCTTCCAGACACTTGTTCCATGTGTGTGTGTGAGTGTGTGTGTGTGTGATTATGTGCATGTGTGCATGTGTTGTAAATAGAGCTGGGCATGGTGACGCTTGCGTGTAACTCCAGCTCTCTGAGAGCACTAGATGGGAGGATCAGATGTTCGAACCTAGCCTGGGAAACTTACTGACTTAGTACAAATCCGTTTCAAAATTAAAAAAAAATTTTTTTAAAGGAGGGCTGTGGACATAGTTCAGTGTGAGGGCTCTGGGTTTAATCCTCAGGACAGAAAAAAGAAAGAAAGAGGGATAGACAGAGAGAAACAGAGAAAGATAGAGAGATAGGGAAAGAAATGAAGATGGGAAAGGACAGAAAAAAAGAAAGAAAGAAAATGAGGGAGGGAGAAAGAAAGAAAGAAGAAAGAAAGAGAAAGAAAGAAAGAAAGAAAGAAAGAAAGAAAGAAAGAAAGAAAGAAAACAAAAGAAAGAGAGAAAAGGGAAGAAAAGCAAAATCCAGAATCACACTAGTGAATGTGTCATTCTGAGATCTTTTTGTACTTGATTGTATATCATGGATAATATTACATGGGAACAGTTTACACCTATTTACTTCATCTTTTTCAACAGCTGCATAGTATTCCACAACAATCTTCTATACAGGTGCGTTGGCCTTTTAATATTTAAACAAAACTATATTAAACATTCCTGAGATTACATATGCAAATACTCTTTATTTCCTTGAAAGTGTTTTCTAAAAACAGATCTGAGTGCAACTGAGTCAAGAAGTTTTGCAAGAAAGGAGACAGATTTCCTTCCAGAAGATCATTATACCAAGCAACACACAGCACAGCGCTACCTGGGGATCTATCTCATCTCCCAGCTTCATAGGTGAAAAAATGCTGCCTTTCCCTTACTTCATTTTTCTCCTGACTATTGCATTTCGTATCTTTCAGTTGTAGAAGTCCATGTGTGAAGCTCTGCCTTTTTATGTGCTCACTGCCCAGCTTGCTTTGTGGGCTGTTTGTCAATTCTTTATATGCAATAAATTTTTACAAGTTAAGGATAGCTAAACCTCAACTTTATGTGTTCAGCATCTCATTACCCATTTTACTAGCTGCTTTGCCTTTATGAGTTTTAAAATACACAAATCTTTTACATTTTAATATTTCGTGGAGCTTCACATTTTTGTTTAGTCCAATGTCTTAGTCTTTTCCTTCAGGTTTTCTATCTTAGGTGCCATGCTTAGATAATTTCCATCATTCCATAGTCATTTGATTTTTATTTATTTATTTATTTATTTATTTATTTGGTTTTTGGTTTTTCTCTGGTACCAGGAACCGAACTCACGACCTTGCGCTTGCCAGGCAGGCACTTTTGCCGCTGAGATAAACCCCCAGCCCCAGTCATTTGATTTTTAACATGTGACTCTGTAATCACTCTGAGACTGATTTTGTTATATATGAGGGAAGAATTCTTTTCCAAATGGCTGGCCAGTTGTCCCAACATTATTGGTTGGTGAATGTCTTTTCTACTTCAATTCAAATGCCACCCTGTTTATTAAATTCCAAGAATCTTTATAAAATTTTTCTATTTCACTGTTTTTCTATTCTCTCTCTCTTTGGAGATTAACTCAGGGTCTTTGCACTGAGCTACATACCCAGCCTTTCTAATTTTTTTTTTTTTTTTGAGATATGGTCTCTCTAAGTTGCCAAGGCGGGGCTCAAACTTGAGATCCTACTGCTTCAGCCTCCTCCTAGAGTACTCTGATCACAGGCATGCACCACCAGGCAGGACTTCACTGGTTTTTCTTATAACAGCATTATATCTCTAATTATTGCATATATAGTATGCTTTAATATATCAATCTCCCTATGTTCAAAATACTTTCCCCTGATCTCCAGTTAAGTTTAAAAGTAAAAAGTTTCTTTTAGTTGCGTTTCCCATTTTACTGAGTAAAAAGAACAGATTGACTTGAACAGAACTGGCACCCAGGCACTTTCCACTTACTCGGGTCATCTGTCTTCATTACTGAGCAACGTTTCACAGTTTCCTTCACACAAATTCTTCCTGCACATTTGTTTTAAAATGTTCAACATTTTTGTTTCCGTTGTAAATAAACTAATATTGCTCAAGCAGTTATTATGTATGTGTACACATATATGTATTCTCCTATCAGAGTTTTTTTAAATAATGTAAATGACTTCTGTCTTTCAGAGATTGTCAAGTTTTAGAGATTATCGCGATCAAATATATATTTATAGAGCACCAAATAAGTGTCAGGCAGCGTGAAGGAATCTGTTGCACTGGATATTATGCCAACTTTTATATATAGCTACTGACTTATATTTTTCCTCAAATCTTGAATATCTCAACTCTCAGTGGGGAAAGAGCTGCACAGTACTTTAGATTAGACCACACTTTCCATGAACAGATGCAAACACTGCAGTAACGGAAACTAATTTTAAGTGGGTTTTTGCTTGGGATCGGATCTGTCAACAAATTCCTCTCATCCAATTGAAAACATAAAGGAAAAGGCTCTAGTATCTACCAAACTCTTAGTTAGTTCTAACACTCGATTTTCTTTTGCAAGCAGACAATTCCCTCATCTGTTTACTGTGAAAAAAATAGAGGACTTCCTTTAAGGATCTGTTTGTACTTTCTCTATTTTCTTGTCTTGTTGCATTGGCTGTGCCTTCCTGAACAATAACAAACGTTTCACTTTTTTGTAGATTGTAAACACTGCCTTAAGCAAAATATAAGAACACAGGCAAATGCTCACATGAAAAAATATTTTCTTACCCTAATTTAGAAATGATCATTGACTTCCATCAGTGCCTGATTTAGGGCTGGGGATACAGCTCAGCAGCACAAGCGCCTGCCTGGCATGCAACAGGTCCTGAGTTCGATCCCCACATCAATGCCTGATGTGAAATTCATCCAACTGGGTGTGTTTTTTCCCATCTGCCAGCACACTACAAGATTTTTAATTGTATTACTGGGCATTTAGTAACAAAACATTCAAGGCATTCTTGGGAGAAACCCTATTCAACCTTAATGCATTACTCCTGTGTTTCCTAGATGTGTATTTCTCTTGGCTAATTTAGCTGGACACTCTTTTCTCCTACATTATTCAGACTTTCTGCCTGTGTATTTAGAGTTCATTATCAGGGTAATGTAGGTACTTGCTAGTAAAATAAACAGGGAAGTGTATTTTTATTAATGTCTGCAACAACATAAATAGCCTAATTTCTTGAAGATTTAATTGAACTCACAAAAAAAATCTTTTTTCATCCAGAAACTTTTAAAAAATATTAACTTAAAATATGTCCATGGTTGTTAGAATAGTCAATGTTTGTCTACATTTTCCCGTCAACTTTTTTCTAAAAAAAAATCTCTTTAAATGAAGTTTTACCTCTCAGTACATGTAACTTTTTAAAAAAATGTTTTTTCTTTATAATGTATGTGAATTTGAGTTTCCTTTCTTCGTTGCCCCCTCTTGTCCTTCTTTCTTTCTGTCCTTCCTTTCCTCCCTTCCTTCCTTCCCTCCCTCCCTTCCTTCCTTCCTTCCTTCCTTCCTTCCTTCCTTCCTTCCTTCCTTCCTTCCTTCCCTGATTCACCTGACCTGAGATCAGTCTATTTTGTGGCCTTAGGAGTTTGGTTTTATTTGTTAATTATGGAAGCACAGCACGTCCTCACATTTGTACTCAATCACTAGAATGGAAGGCTCTGGACGCTCTGCCCAGTGCCCCTCCACCTTCCTGTGAGCACCCCCTTCACCCACAGGGGCAGCCCTAGCGGCCACGTTTATGCTGAGGAACCCACGCCTCTCAACCTGGACCAGATCAGCTATGGACATTTGGCTCAAGCTATGCCAGCCAGACCTCTCCTGGAAACTCGGATTTGCAGGTCAGACATGCTAGTCGATGTCTACCACTTGCTCAAATGGCTAATTACTGCCTTGGTTGCTAACTGTGGTTCTTCATGAGGCTCTGCACTTCTTGTTCCCTGAAGTAACCTTGTAACTTTATAATAAAGCCCCTCTTCCTGTTTTGTGTGAATGTAGTATACTCCTGCTGTTTACAACCAGATGATACTTGATGAAGACAGTCACTGGGGGTCTGGCATCTTTCACACCACCTTCTCCAGTGGGAGAAATTTTATACTGATGGTGTTGGTGTAACCTCCACCACAGAGACATGACTGCCAGTCCCTCTATATTGTTAGTTAAATTTCTATGTTACCTTGAGGGTCCAATTTCAGCCCTACTTGCCAAAAGAGTGTTCTATATCTCGAAGGTGACCTTGCTCCAGTGAGTTGCACACTAGGGGCTCTCAGATAGAGAAAAACTGCAAACTCAGCCTAGGAAGGAACATGAAGCACCGAGTGTAGGAACGGCAGAGGATGAAGGGAAAGAGTGGTGGAGGTTTTCCAGAGCTCCGGGATTCAGAAGAATGACAGACTGTACTGCAAGAGCCAGGACAGCCGTCGCACACTGGGACTCCCGAGCTCCCCTTGTGTGTGCGCCTTGTGGTCAGAGGTGGCTTGCTGAATCAGAAGCAGCACAGCAGGAACTGATGACTTCAAGGGTATCCGGACGATGGGTCCTACCTTGAGAAGTCAGAGATTTGAGGGCTTCTGGAAGGAAGAAGGACATTGAGTCAGGAGGGGTATGTGTGTGTGTGTGTGTGTGAGAGAGAGAGAGACAGACAGAAGTGAGGCAACAACATGTGTGACATGGTATCGCAGAGGGCCACATTCAGGGGGTTCATCATTCTCAGACACCTGTCACTGTGGAGTGCTACCGAGGGTACTAGGAATCCAAGAAACCCTTATGGAAGGTCCTTTACTGCTTCCAGTGCTTCACAGGGAAGACCAGATGTAGCTGGCTGAATAACGGACCCCAGAGATTCCAGGTCAGCACTCTTGGAACCTGCAACTGTGGTCCCATTGGTAAAACTGTCTTTGCAGATATGATGGTTAAGGACCTTGAGCTGGGGAAAGCGTCCTTAGCATTCACTCTCTTATTAACTGTGCTGGATGCTAAGGATGGGAATAGTGGACAAAATAGGCCAGTTACTGCTTGCACGGCTGCCTTCTGCATCCCTGTTGAGATGCCTCAAACCTTTATCCTCCGTCCCATCTCGCACCCCTCTTGGCTGGCAACTGTACTCAAGTTACCGTATATGGCAAAGTGAAAGGCACCAGCCGTACCTTCCCTGTCCCCTGAGCCAGGAGAAGGGATGGGCGTGGCTCGGGCTGACAGCCTGGCTGAGTCCCAGACACAGTCCCTGTTACTGCAGCCAGGCCCTTGGGAATGGACTCTCACCCACCAGGACAGCAGTGGAAATCACAGAAGATTTGTTTTGAGTCCCAGCGATTCTATAGTCCAGGGTGGGTAAGATCAAAGAATGCAGAGCTGGGTAGGCAGAAGAAATGGGTGAGATCAGGATGGAGCATGATGATTGATGCCGAACAGCTGGAAGTGCAAGTGTAACAGGTGCCTGGTTAGCTTGCCTTTAAAACACTGTGGGAGGCCAATCAAACCCCTTCAACAAATCCACAGGCTCCCCCTAGCCCACAGTCTACCAGTTGGCAATCTTTGCTGCTGATTCTCATCAAAGCCAGACTGGTGAATGAGACACAGCCTACACAGTTGCCTTCAGATCCTCAAACGGGCATGCCTGATTGGCCTGTCGGTGCATTCATTCACTTATTCATCCATCCATTCACCATGCATTCATTCTTCATGCACAAGTGTGTATTAAGCGCCTGTGAAATGCAGGACAGTACACTCAGCGTTAGGGCTGCAGCGGTAGATGAACCAGAGAAGAGACACCCACGCTCCTGATGTTCACCCTCCCAAGGCAGGAGAGACAAGCACTGCAAACTGAGTAGTGACTTCGCTTTTGTTGGGTGGAGCAAGTCAGCAGCATGGGAGGGAGTATTTTAGGTGGGGAGTGATTCCTCCAATGGGACACGCTGGCTGCCGTTTGAATGATAAGATGAAGCCAAGACCGGGCAGCAGAGGACGCCAGGAAATAAGTACAAAGTCTCTGAAGTGTGAAGGAGCTCCGCAGCAGCTCAGGCCTGCAGTGTGGCGACGGGCAGGAAGGCCTGGCCACAGGGGTCTGCAGCCGCCCACCACGTAAGAGCTTGCAGGCCATGGCAAGAGGTTTGCATTTCATTACTTTAAATTCCCACGGTTCCTAGGAAGGGGATCCCACCCCTACTCTGGATTAGAAGTCGTATTCCTCTTAGTTATCACGCTCCGCACATGTCTTCTGAATACATCTCCGTGCACTGCTGGTGACTCAGACAATGGCTTCGTGGCCCTGAGCAGAGGAGACTGAGAATGGTCTCAGAACGGCAGCTCCTCCAGGTCCCTATTGCCTCCGGTGCTACGGCCACGCTGGGCGCAGCCCCAGCCTTCCAGCCCCTTGAAAACCAGAACAGCTCCCCAGCAGGCGCAGTATCTACGTGCTGTTGGCGGCCAATCAGGCATAGCTCTGCTCCACATGCAGAGCAGCTGCCTCAGACAACACCAAAGAGCAAGGTGAGGGGTCCAGCCCAGGAGGCAGGGTCTCTGTAGACCCCCGTGAACCATATGATAGTTTATAGATTGTAGCTATGTAGACACATGTGACCATAGCTATACATGCATCTATAACGTGTATGTATAGATACATACAAATGATAGACATATATATGATAGTCTATATGCTATAATATATACAGCATTATATATGAGATATATAGACCTATATACCATAAAGTATAAATCATATATACATGTATAATAACACAAAGTATATAATATATAAATTGAGTGTGTAACATGTGTATGCATATGTACATATGTACAGATACATGTTATGTCTATGAAATGTATACACTGTGTACACCATTGATGTCCATACACACATATGGTATACAGGTATACGTGTGTAACTATGATATATAATAGCAAGTGATATGTGTAAGACAATGGTTATTTCATTTATTCCCCCCCAATATTTCCTAAGAGCCTACAATTCTGTGACGTGGTCCTCGGCGGTGGGAATCGCAACAGTGAGCACAACAGAAGGCAATTTCTGCTTAGAGGGAGGAAGCATGAAGCCCTACAAAAAGTGAATGATATAGTAAAAAATGATAATTACTGCAAGAAAATTAAAGCACCAAAGTGAGATGAGACTTCCGAGGCGTGTGTGAGGAGACGCAGCTGCAATTTGGCTCAGTTCAGTTTTTATTTTTTATTAGTGAATGTTTGCAGCGTACAACGACCACATTCCTCACGGGGAGTTGGCACATGCACGTGACGCAGCTGAATTCTCTTCTCCCATCCTTTCCCTCTCCTCCTTCCTCTCTCCCTCCACCTTTGATCCCCTTTCCATTTAGGCAAGATCTACCTTCCTACTTCCTGTTACCAGTTTTTTATCTTGCTCTTTATTTGTATTTTGGGTTTTTTCTCTTATATGAAAAGAGAGAATACCCTGTGATATGTGTGTCTGATTTATTCCACTTAACATTACAGTACATTTCGTTGTTTCACTTAACATTACAGCCTCCAGATGCGTTTTCCCACAAATGATACAAGCTTATTCTTTATGGCAGAGTAGTACTCCACTGTGTATAAATACCACATTTTCTTTATCTATTCATCTGTTGATGGACATATAGGCTATTTCCAAGATTTAGCTACTGTGAATTGTGCTGCTATAAACACAGGTATGCGTGGATCATTGTGATATGATGTCTTTAACTCTTTGGGGAAGACATCTAGAGGGGAATAGCTGGGTCTGCAATTTAAAATGGAATGGTTATGGAGAGTCTCCTGGTCTTTGAAGCAGAAATGTGCACAAAATTGGAGGGGAAGAGAAACCCTTGTGGGTACGGAGGGGAGAGAATCCCAGTGAGGTGAGAAGGAGCCAAGGCTCCGTGCATGACAGGGAGGAGCACTGTGGCAGCACCGCGGGTAGGCAGAGGCTGGTGGCACTGCAGGGACACTGTGAGGGCTTTCTCATTCAGCATCAACTCCATTGCCACTGTAGTGGGCTGACAACTGGTGGTCAGCTTATAACCCCCAGGTTATAAGGCTGTGGTACCTTCCCGGGGAACTCTGGTTCTTCTGAACTGAGTAAGCATGGTGCTGGGTGTGGGAGGCCCACCTGGGGATTGTCACCAGGAGCATAAGAGGCAGACCTGGAGAAGAAGAGAAAAGGCTGTTGGGAGCTGAGAGAGGCTGTTGGGAGCACAGAAAGCCTGGTGGAGCTGGTAGAAGCTGTGAGGAGCTATTGGTCCTGTTGGAGGAGCTCGTCAAGCTGGCTTTCCTGATGAACTTGGCTGTTTTCATCCTCCAAGGAGCTCAGGACCTCGTTGGCACTGAGAATAGCTTCAGTTCACTTTGGAGAGCTCTGGGCCTCACTCTGAGCATGGCTTCCTGGCTCTGGAGAGGAAGATGGTGCACTGCCAGTCTCCTAGAGAAGCTTGCTGCGTTGGCTTCCCTGATGGGAGCTCAGTCAGCCATCTTGATCATCAGAGGAGCTCGGGACCTCACTGCTGCTGAGGATGGCTGTGGTACCTTTCAGGGGAGCTCTGGTTCTTACTATGAGCATTGCTTCCTGGCTCTGGAGGGGAAGATATTGCACTGCCGAGCTTCTAGAGAAGCTTGCTCTGTTGGCTTCCCTGATGGGAACTCAGTCGGCCATCTTGATCCTCAGAGAAGCTCGGGACCTCACTGTTGCTGAGGATGGCTGTGGTACTTTTCGAGGGAGCTCTGGATCTTCTGAGCATCGCTTCCTGGCTCCAGTGCAGATCTCTCAGCCTGCTAGCGCAGATCCTTCATCCCGCTGGCACAGACTTCCTAGATTCCACCACTGACCTTTGGGCCTTTGCAGCAGATCTGTGACACAGGCCTGCATGAGATACTGTTATGAGCTCTAGGTCTTTAGCTGGACTCATGCAGCACATTTCCATGCTATCCAGGCCCTCAGCTGGATTCCTTGATCTTAGTGTGTGGACAGAGTTCCTGCAATCTTTTGTATCTCGTTCTTGGGGTGACAATTATGAATAACATATAAAAATATGTGTCCTGTATTATTGTTCCCTCTTGCAAAAATAAGCCCCAAACCATAACAGCCCCCCACTCAGGACCTACTCCAAGCCTGCTTTTCCACCAAGCCGTCATTGAACCCTCACCTACCTGAGAAGCCCTCTTGGACTAGACCGATGAAAGTGACTCCTCGCTTTTATGGCCTGCACCCTCATTTTTTCTACTGCTCAGCTAACTGCTGGAGATGAATATTTGTAGGTTTCATTCACCATAAATCATAGGTTACAGATTGCTGAAATTGTCCACCAAACCTAATGGAGGGGATTTGGAAGGCAGAGACAGAGACTGCCTCTAGGACAGACTAAGAAACAAACTTGGAAAGGAAGAACGAGTCTGCTCCGTGCGGAAGACTTTGAGACAAGAGAAGGGTGTGGTGGGTTCTTAACACAAGTCCCACAAAAGATGAAAGTAAGCCTGGCGGGAGCGGCACTGCAAAGAAAAGTGAGTGGTAAATTATTGATTCAATTACATTTTCAGCAAATAATAACAGAACATGTACTACACCCAGTTATCCTGCCTCCTGCAAATTGGGGAGTCCTCATTATCTTTCCTAAAGTGCCCCCTTTGTGCTAAGAATTACTAGAGGTTGTTTGTATTCTTTGCAAATAAGAGTAAACTGTACTATGATACTGCAAAAATACTTTATACTTGTCTCCAGTGTGACGCTTTTGGCTGGGAGAAGTGGGCAGGGAGACTAGATCTCTAAAATAAGGACAGAATGGTTGTTATGATATCTGAGGAGCAAGACTTTGAATCTTCCTTATTATACCAATGTACTACCTGGTGATCCATCCACTGAGTCTATCATGCACATTATCCCAGAGAAGCCCAGCAAGGGGCCATTTTCCTCATTTTTCTTGGTAGAAACTGGCTCAGAGAGGTAAAGAGACTCAAGGTCAATCTGTGCTAAGTGAGGACCTGAACCCCACTGACTCACCGTGAGTTTAGATCTTTCTACTCCAATGTCCTTACTAAATTTACTCCCTCCCCAGAATAGCTCACTCCCTCAAAAGAAACTGGCTCCAAAATAGACCTTTCTGGAATTACATTTGTAATAATATAGCGATCTAATTATTCCATACGTCATCATTTGGGAGCATAAAACATCTTGGTTGTCTCAGCAGCCGAACTGTCTAGCAAACACACAAGCACAATCCCCATCATCAGCATACGTGTGTATGCACCTGTCTCAATAGTCCAGGAGCTCTTAGAGCCAAAGCACGTGTCATCCTTTTACTTCTGGGTCCAGCATAGCTCAAGGCACATTGTAGGTATCAGTAAAGGTTTGCAAAATGAATGAATGAACAACAGGAAAAACCGTCCTCCTTAAGAGCACCTCATAGCTCTCCTTCAGCTCCCCTCCAATGCACCGCGCGGCTTATTAATTATAGATGGAAGTGGAGGCACGGAAACAGAAGCTGATGTGGGTATAATCACACCCTGTGTTTGCACGATCATAAGTAGATTATTAAAAATGGATAAGGCAGCCATAATTGGGCTCCAGCCTACCAGAAATCTTAGAGGAAGCAGATGGAGCATTTGGGCATTTTCTGTGCTTTAATCTAAACCAGCAGGAAAAAAAAATTGATTAGAAGATTGTCTTTCACATTCCATTATTGATGCCCGGGCTATCATTAGCAAATGGGTCACCCTAAGAGCTTCCCCCAGCACAGAATCAAAGACACGGGGAATTTATTTAGAGAGTTAAACTTTGTTCTGTTTGTCAGGCTGCCTTCAGAGTTTGGGCATCTGGCCAAACTTGTAAGTGAATTTTTCCCTGAACACATTTCCCTTTCATTTTGAAACGGGGCTGGAAAGGAAATTATATCAACGCATTTTCCACTGTTTACGCTTTAAAACCGTCTCAAATACTCATCAAGAGGGTACGGAAAAACTAACGAGGAGGGGACTTTCTTAAAAGGAAATCACCCAAAGGCCTCTAACCAGAAGGAAGGTGACAGTGGTCGGTAACAGGTGTGTGGAAAGACGCAAGGAGCACCTTGTGACACCAACAGTTCGTATTTTTCCTGTGCAGAAGTTATCACTGTGGAAATTAACAGCATTATTTTCATCACTGTACTCTGCGCCAGAAAATCACACATCGAGTTAGAAGAATGAGCCCTAACTCATGCCTTTAAACAAGGTGTCTGTCAGCCCCTCCACCCCTCACACTCCGCATGTACAAAATACAAGTGATACTAACATACACCTGTGGAGGCGTTGTACGGATTGGACGGCATAGTTACACGGGTCCTGGCTTGCAGTGGCTCAGCTGAGGATTTTTCAATTTTATGATGGTGTGAAAGCAATACATACTCAGTAAAAACGTACTTTGACTTTTGAGATTTTATTTTTGTCCTGGGCTGGTGGTATGTGGTGCTGCTTCTCTCGGTATGCTGAGCCACGGCACCTGGTCAGCCACACCATCAACACCGTGAACAACCAAGATGCACCCATGCAATGTTGCTAAGCTAGGACGCTCGGCAGGCTAGGTGTAATGTATGCATGTGTGGCTTACTATATTTTCAAATTACAGTGGGTTTACTGGGATGTAATATCCCAGTGAACATCATCTGCACCCAAAACACCCAGAAAAGCAAGTATATTATAGTTAGCAGCGAATGGAAGGGTTTTGGTTGAGTTCATGCAGCATCCCTTGGAAATATTTTAATTCTTACCGCTGATCATCCACAGGCATCCAATCTGAGAGTGGTCACACCTTCGGAAACGACCCAGCTCTGCTCTACCATGGAAAAGCCCAGACAAGAGAGGAGACACAGTCCAGGCAGAGGAAAATATCAAGGCTAGAATGGCATCTGAGGTTTCTCCTGGCAAAGAGCTGTTTCCTGGGGGCACTTTCAGGTCACTGCCAACTTGATACACCAGCTACTGAACACGAGTGGACATGTACCTCACCTGCTCCTCCAGAGTCGAATCCACCTCTCCAGGAATGGACTTCCCCACCCCTGCCCTTCAGAGGGTTGAGGGCAGAGAAAGCTGGGTTGCTCAATGCAAGTGCATGTTTCAGGGGCATCCACGGGACAGGGTGCATGTTTGAGTGTTGCATTATGGATCATACATTAGCAATGAGATTTCTGTTTCTGGGAAAAGACAGAAGAATGAGGACTTACAGGCTCATATATGCAAAAATAATCCAAAGAAATCTCCTCGGGACTGGCAGCTCAAGGCAACAAATCACAACTTGCAGAAAGAAACATGGAACAATGACAGTTTGACAGGATTTCTACATATCACAAGTTACATGGCACCTTTATATAATTAGCTAAAGTACCCCTTCCTCAAAACACTACGTTCATCTGCGGAAAAACTAAGTTATGCAAAACAACAGTGTGATTTGGGTGCCCAACCTGCCCAACCTTATGTGGCAGCCCTGCTAAGTCAGTTCACAACTTACCGTGCTTAGGAAACAGAATTTCTGCAGAACTAAGTACAGAAATCTTCTACAAAGCATGTCTATTCTTTGTGAGAGCCACTGTCCAATCTCCCGTCTTGTAGTCATGGTATCCAAACGTTTCTTTTTAAGGTTCTGGTGGGGGCAGACCTAAATTCCTATTTAAGAAGGAAGCAGATGACCCATACTTAACCGGCAGAATATCCACCCTACAGATGGGGTGAGTGCTTCAAGAGATGAGCATATGATTCAGTCAGAGCCAGTGACTGACTACTGGACTTCACGTAAGGAAGGCGGGGGAAAAGAAAGTTTTTTTCTGCTATTTTTAGAACTGTGAGGAAATGAGGGATAAAGGCTGAAGCTGTAGTAGGTGTAGTAGGAATAATGGTACCATGGAAAGTGTGGGAATGAAGGAAATAGAGAAAGGGGGAGAGGGAGAGGAGAGAGAGAAAGAGAGAGGGAGAGAGGGAGAGGGAGAGACAGAGAGGGAGGGAGAGAGAGGGAGAGAGAGAGGGAGAATTAGTTTCTAAGACCTAAATACCCCAGGACCAGAATCTCCCAACTTCAGCTATGGTGAGCAAAACGCACCTCCTTTTTGCTTAAACCAGCCTGGGTTTGTTTTCAAGTCACTCATGTTCAGGAACTCCAAGCCCCAGCAGTGGCCTCTGATTTCGGGGGGAGGCTCAGCCGTGATCCAGGGCAGACTGAGGAGGCTCATCTGCTGCCTGCTGAGTTCCTCTGGGGCTCAGGAGCCGGGGCAGGACCTCCCATGGTTTGGGAGGCAGCAGGGTCCCACCAGGGCGGGTAGGAAGGGGAAGTTGCCCAAGGTGGCAGCGCTCCCTGGGGTGAGGTAGGAAGCTTCAGTACAGGGGGTGGGGGGTATGGACACTTGGGATGCTGAAAACCTGCATGGTGGCCTTGTCAAATGGCAAAGTCACAGCCCACAGCTGGGACTGTCTGTGGCCTCACCTTCCTCCCGTGTCTGCCGGGTTGCCCCGTCCCTGAACCTGCAAAATCCTCCAGCTTGAAGTCCATGTGGGAGGAAATTGCTAGAGGAATCCACTGTCTTCTACTTGCCAAAAAAACCAAAAAACCAGATATGAATAAAAATTTCATCAATTAAAAACAGTAAAAAAGGAGGATGGAAGCCTTGACAAACGTCTGTGCCATAAAATGGGCAGGGGAAAAATGTGCCTTTGAAAAAGATTTACTACAGGAAATAGAAGTAAATTGCCACAGCATTTCCTTCGAGCTTTCAAAAGATGGTTTAAAAATGCAGCCTCCATGAAACTTAAATATGAATGAGCTGAGAAGACAAAGAGATGAAAATAATTACGGTGCAAAGGCAGAAACATATTAAGTCACTCACAAATGCATTTGATACAGTAGCCGCTAAATTAACAATGTAGCCAAGCAACTCAATGAGAGTGAGAACGAGTTTAAGAAGGTTCCACAGGACTCTGAAGGAAAGGGTAGTGGTGAAATGAGGAGAGAGGGAAGATATTGAAGACAGACAGTGTGAATATACGGCACATAGATAGCGGATCCCTGCGTTCAACATATCAAAACAAGCACAACAGAAATAATATTTAATGTGAGGGTTAGGGTTAGGGTTATGTTTCTGAGTGAAATAAAAATCTGCATCTCTGTTTCAGAAGAGTACAAATCATATCAGAAAAAGAATTTGTAAAGAGACCAAACATTGATAAAGTTCTAATTTCAAAGAGAAGAACTTTAAAAACACTTGGGAAAAAAGCTTATAAAGAAAGACATAAGCCAGCCTCACCTCCGACTTCACCGGTGTGGCATTAGACATCAAAGACAATGTCATGTTTTGAGGGTTCTGGAAGCCACACCCCCAGGAGTCTGCACACACAGCCAGACTGTTGTTCACAGCAATAGGAAAGTATTCTCCACTATTTGAGGACTCAGAAAGTTTAACAGTCTACGCTATCGAAGGAAGACTCTAGCCAATCATTGGCTGACACAATACAACTGTGAGACCGCATGCCCCTGCTGATGAATTGATAAGCTGGATGAAATGAATGCTTTTCTAGGAAAAAATAAATAAACAAACACAATCATAACAAATCATCAAAACTGACTAAAGAAGAGTCAATCTGCTGAGACGATTAACTGTGCCAGGCTTCTCGTTTGACTAGACAAGCCTCAGAGGATACCCTGTCTCAGTGGATCCCATTTGTTTTGTCTGCCAGCATTGGGCAGATGCCTGCCGTGGCACTCAGGGGCTCGTGGCAGCCTTCCAGTCTTGGAGGAAGCCCAACTCCACACTGGCTCCTGCTTCGGGTTTCTCTGCCTGTCTGATGGCCAGCTCTGCCAGGACGGGCATGAGCTGTTGTCCACGGTACCTTCTGCCCAGCTGCATTCGTCCCTACTGCTCTAGCAAAGGGCCCTTGAGGCTTCTACCATACATGGGAAGCCATTTCTAGTGCAGTATAATTTTTCCTCCTCTAGAATGCTTGGGATGGGAAGTATTTCTGACTTTATTTTCTTCTTTTGGACTGCTTGCGTCTACCTAATGAGATATCTCGGGGATGGGACCCAAGTCTAAACAGGAAATTTATTTATGTTTCTTTATACATCTTTCATATCAAGAAGATGAGGTCAAGCATGGAATTTTCCACTTGGGAATATTACGCTAACACTCACGGACTGGGACTTTGGAGCCTTTCAGCTACGGGGTTTTTGATTAGGGACGCTCCAACTGTCTCTGAATGTCAATGCAGATTTTCCTCCTGTTGTGTTGTGCTGGTCACCGTCTCAGGAGGGAAGGGAAATGATGAGAGAAAGGCTTAGATGCCTGGGGGAAAGTTCCCATCATCCCATGAGGTCTTTAATTCCCTCTTTACCCACTCATGACTCAGGAAGCAGCAGTGGTGGGAATTTTACCAAATGCTCCCTGTCTGTGTGGGAGAAGCCATTCAGATATCTTTTTGTTGTTAGTGCTATAAAAATTTTTGCATAGCAGGGATTTACCTGTCCATTGCAGGTTTCATAAAGCTAACTGGGTTTTTTGTTTGTTTTTCTTCCGAGTAATTTTTTTACCCCGTTTGAAACTAGCCCACATGCTATATACCAGACAATAAGGCTGTGAAGCCATTCAGCATTCCTTTTCCTCCCTTACGACCCCGCAAGACCAGTGTTCGGATCCAACAAGAAAGGGAACTGGAGGGTCTGAGTAAATTTTAAACTAATGTATTAATTTCTTACATTGTTATGAACATATTCAAGGTTTCTGATTTTGTTGTGTTTTCTTCCAGGAAATCAAACGCTTAACATTTCACTGTATTTGTATAACGTTTGTTTGTGTTCTTTTCACAAAGACTTAATACCTACTGCATATGTCCGTGTCCTTTTTCACTCCTGGTAGTATTTATGGTATGTTTTCTTTCTTTTTCTTGTGAGCTTACCGGCATTACTCGTATTTTCCAAGACTGGCAAGGGGACCAAGGGATGGAGGGAGGAGAAGGGGAAGGAAAAAGCGAAGCTGTGTTACGCACATGAGCCCACTCCCCTCCAGGACTGTAACCGTGCACACCACACACATGTACTAACAAAAAAGAAAACTTGAAGGAGAAAAAAGAATGGCACAAAATTGTTAACAGCAATTATCTCTTGTTAATTTCTATGTTTTCCTTATGTTTTTATAAATTCTACAAGATGTCCCCAATACCGATTTGATGAGACCCCTCACAGTAATACCTGTAATAAGATGATACACTTAAAAAAACACAAGCTGTAATTCATCAGTCCCCAACCTTTGCGGTATGAGGGACAGGTTCTGGAAGACAACTTCTGCACACAGTGAAGGTTGGGGCAGGGACAGTCTTGGGGTGATTAAAGGAGCGCGTAACCTCAATCCCTTGCACACGCAGCTCGTGGTAGGGTTTGCTCGCCTCCTGGGACAACCTAATGCTGCTGCTGATCTGGCAAGAGGCAGCGCACACGCAGTGATTTCAGCAACGTGGAGCAGCATAAAAACTTCGCTCATGTGCCTGCTGCTCACCTTCTACGGTGTAAGTCAGCTCCCGACAGGCCACATACCAGTACCACTCAGAAGTGCAGGGGCTGGGAGCCCTGCTCTATCGGATACACCAAATAACAGTGCCAAATCTCAAAACGTGTCATCTGAAAGAAGCCTGACACGAAAGAATCCATCCTGTAAGATCCTGCATGATTCCACCTATATAAAGTTCAGAACAGAAAAAAATGAAGTCTTTCGTGATAGAAGAAAGTCTCTTGTGGGGTTCACGATTGCCTGGAAAGTTGGAGGTGGTGGAATGATCCAGCTCTTGGGCTGAGAAGTGGTTACACAGGAGTATTCAGGTGTAAAAGTGGGCAAGACATACTCTTCAGATGTGTGGGTTTTTTTACTATATGCAAACTTATGTCTCCATTCTAAGAGACCTTCCAAAGTGGATGGAACAGCAAGCTGATATTAATTGAAACTGCATGTTCTGTAGACCAAAAATTATTTTATATAGGTGTGTGTGTGTGTGTGTGTGTGTGTGTGTGTGTGTGTGTGTTAATTATTCAGAACACAATTCTCAGTTTAGTTTGGGACCAGGGCTTTAGGGGTGGGAGTGGGGAAGGTCCTAAGCGATGTGGGGATTTAACAAAGGACCAGAAGGAACACTTCCCATCTTTCCTAGAAATGTTCAGAATGAATTGGCGCCCTTGGGGAACGGGTGTCATCATCAAGAGCTGTGGTCTGGGGTCTGGAGAGTCTGGGCTGGAATGAGGGGAGGACAGGCCGAGCTTTTCTCAGGAGAAAACTAGCATGAGCCTCCAGCTGCAGAAAATCTGCAGATTGAATACGACAGAGAAGGAAGGGGCATTTCTCATGAGCATCAGCAAGGGCTTCGGAAGGGAAGACGGAGGAAGACAAGAAGCTTGAGGGAGGAACCTTCAGCGTCTCTCCCAGGGCCTCTAAGAACTGGTAAGAATCTTTGTTGAGGCTGGCACAGCGGTGCACACCTGCTCCCAGCTCCTGAGAGGACAGAAGGAAAACGCATCTGAGGCCAGCCTGGGCAACTCAGTGAGACCCTGTGTCAAAACAAGAATTTTTTACGCTTGGAGATGTAACCCAGTTTGCACTGGGTTCGCACTGCGTTCAAGCCCAGAACCAGCGAGGACGGGTGGGGGGAACTGACCTTGTCCGCAGCGCCCCCCCACCTTTGCCAGAGAGAATGACCAGGGACAGTGCCACCCAGGAGACTGGGGAGTTTAGCTGGGAGGAACTGTTTATCGTGCTTGCCTCATAAAACATGGTTCTCACACAGCTGCCATTATAGCTGACCTTTATTACCACAATAATGTTGCACTGAAAACCTCCCACAAAATTCAGAGGTTTCAAGTAGCAATCACTTTAGTTTGGCCCCCGTGTCTACAGGTGGGCTGCAGGTTTGCTGGTCTAGGCCAGGGCTTCTTAACCTCAGCAACACTGACATTTTGAGACAGATATTTCTTTATGATGGGGACTGTATTATGGGGTGGTTAGCAGCATCCCTGACTTCTATTCACTAGATCCCCATACTACCCTACTGGAAGCTGTGATGATTAAAATGTCTCTAGACATTGCAAAATATTTTCAGTAGGAAAAATTCATGCTTGGAGAATCAGTGGTCCAGGCTGACTTGAACTGGGCTTACTGGGGCTTCGGTCTAAGCTTCAGGTTGGGTTTGGGCCTACTTCAGGTGTCTCCCATCCTTTCTGAATCCACTGCCTACCTGAGAAATGATCTCCTCAGAGGTAATTTCAGAAGCACAAGAGAGCAAGTCCAACCACACAGCCACGCTTCAAAACTTTGGTCCTGTGACCTCAGCTGACATCCCCTGAACAAAGCGTGTCACGTGGTCAGGCCTGACTGATGGAGTGAGGAAGGAGATTGTCCCAGTGGATGGGTGGTGGGAGTAGTACTTATGGAAAAATAATCCAAACTATCACAGCCATCAACACTGTGACTGGTTTAAACTTTATTAATCTAGGTTGATGTTCTTTACCTTCATGCTAGAGAAGATCCGAGGTGTATGATACAAGAAACAGGGGGTGGGAAACTCCTCCCAATGAGGAGAAAGTGAGTTATATCTGAAAATACCCTCCTTCAGGAGGGTGGATTTTCAGCCTTATTCTTAAACCCTTGCACAGCAGCTATAACATCAGCCCTCAGTATCTTCAGACATCCACAGATTCAGCCAGCCGTGGATCAAAACTACTGGGAAAAACTGCATCTGTACTGAACACACAGCCATTTTTCTTGTCTTTGTTTCTGGAATAGTACAGTGTAATGTCTATCTAGCACTGGTGTTGTGTTAGGTATCATAAGTAATCTAGAGATGATCTGAAGTGTATGGGAGCACATATGTAGGCTGCACATAAATACTACACCATTTCATAGAAGAGGCTTGAGCCTCCATGCATTTTGGTACCTGCAGGTGGTCCTAGAACCAGTATAAAAGGGATGACTGTGCCACTCAAAGAGGAAATATCTGGGCTGCAGTGGAGAGAAGTAATGCTGACTTGGAATCAGAACACTTTGGTTCTAATCCATCCTTTGCTACTTACTGGCTGTGGATTTGGGACAAGTCCCTTGATTCTGCCGAGACTCAGTCCCTCATATGTGAAGGGAAGCGAAATCCGTTTCTGCCAAATAGTGTTGACTTGTGGGTTGTTACATTATGCATAAAATATTTATGGTTGAAAGTCTCCAAGATGGCACCGTAAGTCTGTTCCTCCATATGCCGACAGACTCTAGGACACAGAGTCTAACTTCCTTTCCCTTGAATCTAGGCTGGCCTCGGTGACTTGCTTGATTAACGAGGCGAAAGTGACGCTCTGGAACCTCTGAGACCAAGTCTCAAGAAGACCTCTGCTTCTGCCTGGACTTTCTGGGAAATTTGCTTGTGAAATCCTCCATCTCAGAAGCCAGCTGCTATGCTCTGAGAAGGCCAAGCCATATGGAGAAGCCGTGGGTTTTCACTCTGCTTGATAGCCCCGGCCATGTCAGTGACCACACTGACATTTATCTCTGTGGAATGTCAGGTTGGTTATGCCCCAGGTGACATGTGACTGCAACTGTATGGGAGACATTAAGAACTGTTGAGCTGCAGTCATGACAGAGAATAAACTATTGGTTTAATTAACTAAATTTTGGTGTGGCTTGTTACATAGCAAGAGATAACCAGAGCAGAGTCATACCCTTGCAAGATATTATTTTCAGGGCTAAATGCCTGGGAGAGGGCTAAATCAATTCAGCACCATAGTCAACAGGATGAACAATTGTGGCTTATGCCTCTCAGGAGACACTGTCTCTCATTCTGCTGAAAGAGCAGTCCCACATTGCTTTGGAGCAACTACCATTTTCTTCCATGTAGTTTGGGAATGGACTCCTGTATTGGGTTGCCAGTTCTAGCAGACAGAAATACAGGATATGCAACTGTCGTTTTAGTATGGCTATATTACCCAATGCAAGACAATGGGAGGTGAATGCCAGGATGTGTGTGGGAACTGTCTCAGGGGATCCTGTCTCTTTTGCTGAATCGAGTACTGTGAAGTTATTAAGCAGAATCTGAGAATGGAAATAAGCCAGTTGAGTCAGATTTGCAAGATGGAGCGTAATAACCCATTAAGGCCTGAAGCAAGCCTTTCCCGAAGCTGTACTAGGTAGAAATGTTAAGAGGTAAGGTATGTTACCATAGTTCCTTTTTACTTCTGTGTTACCTAATGTTAAGATGTTAAGATAAAGCCTCTGTCAGTTGGGTCCCTGAGTGACCACGCAAACACAGATCTCCTGCTCGCCTTCCAGGGCTTGAAGTACCAACAAGAAATACGCTTTTGCTGTGCTAAGACATTGATATGTTGGAGCTTGTTTGTTAAAGTAGCAGAACATAGACTATTCTTTCTAAAGAGAGTAAGAATCAGAGACAATGAGATAGTTGGTATTCCTCCACATGTACAAGATGAGCTATAACGTATCTGTACCGTAAACATCTTAGTACAAGGCTTGTTCTCCCTACTGTATACTCTTAACCCTCTGCTGGGCTGGCTTATTTTAAAGTAAAGACTTTCTGAATTGTATTAAAGAGGGAAGCACATACATCTGTGAGCTTCTGTGGGCCGGCAAAGGTGAGAACACGGCCAACTTCCTGTAGAAGGTGGAGGAGACTTAACAGCCAAACCACGAGATAACATCTGCTAAACCTATTATTTAGGGCACATTACCCACGTCTTGTCTCTCTGGGTGTTTAAACACATGGAGCTGGAGATCATTCCCATTTCCTAGATGAGAAAAACAAGGCATTGAGAGGTAAAAACATCAGCCCAAAGCATGGTGAGTCAGTGGCATTATCCAAATCTGCTGGGTTTAAAATGTTCAAAATGAGAATGCTTTTAAAGACTCTCAGGTTGAATGCAAGATTTTAGAAAGCAGCTGGATAATTTTATAGCGTGTGTAACCCGCTGCTAAGATGAATGCAATCAATCTAAAGGCCTCAGAAAATCACCACAGTCCGTGGTACAGTGTCAGGTTTCTGCACTCGGCAGCGGGCGTGGGGATAATCACACAGCCTCACGTTAAGATGCGGTCTTTCTAACAGACAGCAGAGAACAAAAGCGAGAGAGAAATAACTTGGAATGCCAAGAGTACTTCTCCATGGGACCAGCGGGAGGGAAGGTGAGTGAGAAGTCACAGAGTCCTCAAGACTGAATACAGAGAAACAGAGCCCGGCGGTGGGATGCTGAGGCCGCAAAAGGAGAGAATTCCTTTCCAGAGGTATTCAAAAGAGGATATTTCACATCTATGCTCAGAAGCAATCCTGATGCCTTTTTAAAATGCAGTATGAAACTTCTTTTTTTTAGCAGGAGCTGAAACCACCATCTTTTGCTCTAGTCTGTGGTGAACTTCGCTAATTTCTGTTTTAAAAAAAGTCCTGACAAAACACCTATAACGTGTTGGAGGGTAAAGGATTGTATAATCCGGGAGAGGACGCAAACACATGTTGAGTATCTCCTGTAGGCACCGTGCTGCAAATATCTGCATTTCCTCTTTTGGTCCCTGTAATGACTCTCGCAGGTCTGCTTTCCCTTACTTTCCCAATTCAGAAACTGAGGCTCAGAAGATAAAGTGACGGACCTACAGTCAAGTAGCCAGTGAGTGGCAGAGGCTTGTCTCGCCCAAACCTATGCTTGTTCAGCTATATCTCACTAAAGCTGCATAACAATGCATAAAACACAACTCCTGCAACTAAAGATCTTCCTCGAAGATGGGGGGCACATATTAAAATAAGAATTCTGGGAAACACAGGAGGCTGACATGAGCTGTCAAGAATTCCAGAAGGAAATAAGTCCCTCAAGTGAGCTGATGTTTTCTCCTCCCCATTAACACTGGGTACTGAGAGCTAATCACACTCCTAACTCTACAGCTCATCGTCACTGCTGGTCTGTGATCAGTCCCTTTCTTACGTGCTTATTAATTAATGAACTCGTTTGTATCCTCATCTCCTTCTCCTACAGGCAACCCATTTCATATATTTAACGCACACCTTTTGGCTGAAGTTGAAGTCTGCTTTTGCAAAATGTATACTGTTTTGCATGTGGGTTTTTAAAAATTTACACAAATGGTATTGTGCTAAATGTCTTACTTCCTTTTTTGTGCTTGTTTCTTAACTCAGCACTGTGCTTTGAGCTCCATCTACACTGCTCTGCATTCACTTAATCTGCTGATTCTATGTGCTACAGAGTACTCCATGCTGTGTATCCCACCTTTGCCCACCCACCTTACCAGAGACGGCGGACATCGACATGCTGTCCAGTTCCTACCATCATGACTTCTCTGCAATTACATTCTTTACTCATGTTTTCTATGCAGCTTTGTGATAACATCTTTGACCTCTATGCCCAGGAGTGGGGTTGGGTGTGTTTTATTTGACAGTAATGTTGAGCTGCTCTTCAGAATTGTCCTGGTCCATCCTCTCATCAGCAGTGGATGACAATTTCTTGACCCTCTGATCACTCTAGTATGCAGCATTTAAACTTTTTTTTTTTGCTAGCTTGGCATACATGCCTATAATCCCAACACTCTGGAAGGAAGCAGTAGGAGGATTTCAAGTTTGAGCCCAGCCTGGTGACTTAGTGACTTAGCAAGACCCTCTTTAAAAATAAAAATAAAAAAGGCTGATGATGTATATCAGTGCCAAGGTCTTGGTTTCAATCCCCAGTGATGGCAGAGAGGGAATTTTCTGTTTAATAAATGTGAACTGACATCCTAAATTTGGTTAATTGTAACATTTCTGATTAAAACAACTTCATGTAAAATATGTAGATTTTTAAACTGCCTACTATATGTCTGGCACTGTGGATAATGTGCAACAAGTAGATGGCTTAGCTCAGGCTCTCATTAAGCTTACGTGAGGTCTTAAAGTAGGACCAAAATATAGTAAAGGAGGCATGAAAAGAGGGAGCACAGAAAGGGTTTGCAATGAGACACCACTGTCTGGAACTGAGACCCTGCATGGAGCCGGAAATCTTATGAAGCTTGCCGTCTTGGAGAAGGAAGACTAGAGAAGCTCCTCCTACTAGCCCAGGGGAACTGCCTGCAAAGAACTTTATTACCCAGAGCTCTAAGAAGAAAAACTAAGTTTTGAGAAATCAACCCCCTGAACTTGGGTCTAGCACAGTTCAGGAATCTCAAAGCAAGAAATTAACACAAAAGTGTGTCCCAGTGCAGCTGAAGCAAATGCAAAGCCACTCAGTACACATGGTGTTTACAGGACCAAAACAGCCCCGTCTAAGATGAACTCAAAATTTAAAACACACTAGAAATGATTCATCATACTGGACAGTAAGGAGGCATGACACTAAGACAATGGGCTTTTTCAGAAATGAGATAATATCCAAAAGAAACTGTGAAATAGATACGTTTAACACAATCAAAGTGATTAAAAGTGAGTAGAAACACTAGTAAAAGAATAGCATATTATGGGGAGCAGGCACATCCAAATTTCAGGAAGAGATTTAGCCTTTCAAATGGAGCCTTTTTCTTATTGAAAAATACCATTGGACAAATGGAAAAATACAGAAGAAAATCTCTACAGTTCAGTGAAGAGGGATTAAAGAAAGGAAAACAAGGAAGAACATTAAGAGATGGGAGAAATGTTTCAGAAGGTGCAACATGTGTCTAATGGGAGACTCTCTAAGAAGAACACAGGGAAAATGGAAAAGAAAGTACTGAAAGAGTTAATTACTGAGGGTTTTCCAGAAATGATTAAAAAGACATTAATCTTCAGACTCTGGAAGCAAAATGTGTTCTGATCAAAAGCTAAGTAAGTAGAATGTTGGTTACCAGAGGCCAGGGCAGTACAGGGTAGGGGATGGCTACAGAGATACTGGTCTGAGGATGTAAAATTTCAGGTAAGAAGGAGGAATAAATTCATTATCTATAAACAACATAATGACTGAAGTTAATAACAGTACATTGCATTCTTTTACTCTCCCTTTCTTTTTTTAGAGACAGGGTCTAACTATGTAGTTCAGGCTGGCCTTGAACTCACTATGTAGCCCAGGACGGCTTCAAACTTGGAGTGATTTTCCTTTTTTTTGCAGTGATCTTTCTGCCTCAGTCTCCCAAGAGCTGAGATTACAGGCATGCACCACAATGCTCAGCCCTGCCTTGTATTCTTGAGATATAAAAATAAAACAAATCTGTATTTAGATACATTGTATTAAGATTGTAGCTGCCAAAAATAGAATTAAAAAATGAGAAAAGACAGATTATTTAGATGTAGAGCAGGTTTTTAACAACTGTAAGAAAGTTCACAATACACTGGAACTATATCTTCCAGTATCTGAGGGAAAATAACCCCAACACAGAATGCTGTACTGAATTACTATTAATTAATATGAAGGCAAAATAGGGACACTTTCATTTTTTAAAATTGCAAGAATGTGGAGAAGGACATCCTTTGATTAAAAAGCACTGAGGACACACAATGATTTGTTTATTGTAGCAAAAATTAACTGAAACCTTTCACTTGAAGATAAGAGTGTATTTGAATTGCAGGAGATCCCTATTTTTTAGTCTTGCCATGCACTGTAAAAATTAATGGGAAGTAAGGACTGTGATTGTAGTGGATTGATAACGGGTGGCCAATTTATAACCCCCAGCCGAACTGAGTAAACATGGTACTGGGTGTAGGAGGTCCACCAGGGGATTGTTGTCAGCAGCATACGAGGCAGAATTGGAGAAGGATAATGCTTTAATTACTAAAACATTTGGTATCCACCCATTTGTACTAGCTATGCCCTTGGTTCTTGCTCAATAAAAGGTGACCAAGATTGGTAATTGGGGCTGCAGTCCAAGAGACTGTAAGCCCCCTGATCCCAGACTTTTGCCTCTCTTGTTTTTCTTGTCTCTCTTACTTTTTCTATTCATCCGTGGGCACCTTGCTCTCGGGACTGGTCACCCTGGTTAGAATGACACAAGAATGTACCAATGAAAAAACCACAGAAGGCAACTGAGCTCAGGAGGGAATGGATGAAAGGTGCAAAGGTAAGCAAAGGAATTGGGAAAATTTCTGGATACATCTATACACACGGTTGCTGTTTCTGAGAAGGGAATTAATACTGATCATATGATTAGGTACAACTACCATATAACTGAAATAGTAGTTCACTGTATGATAGGTGGAGTGGTGGTAGGAATCAGCATGCTAAGGTGGCTGTAGTCCTCAAGAAGAATTTACCTTTTACATCCTACTAATAAGTTCTAGTCTAAGTCAAGCTAACATTGTAAAGATAACACTTCAAGGATTATACTTAAAACAGGCAACTTTCAAAGCAGAGGAAGGTGAGCGAGTGAGCTTGCAGC
Organism: Chinchilla lanigera; assembly: GCF_000276665.1. Taxonomy (NCBI): domain Eukaryota; kingdom Metazoa; phylum Chordata; class Mammalia; order Rodentia; family Chinchillidae; genus Chinchilla; species Chinchilla lanigera. Next base: position 1,479,859 of record NW_004955493.1, on the reverse strand, counting down.
TATTGCAAAGGAAGAAATTCAAGCAGCAGCTTCTGTCGTCATCTGCTACAGAACCACAACTCTCCTAATAGTGCGAGGCAGGTTGTGGAGAAAATGACCGCTCCGCCATTCCCTCTAGCATGCAGCCGGACAAAATTGCTGCCATTTCCCGGGGCAGCCAGTCGCTTATTTTCACCTCTTACATGGACCCTGACACCATCATAGAATTCCCATTTTGTGAGCTCCTTTTAGTAAATTGCAAATGCAGATGACATCTCTGGCATAATGAAGTTTCTTTGTCCAAGGAAGAATATGCAGACTGGGCTAAAGGTGACCTCTCCGACATAAGTACCAAGGAAATGATGTGGCATGAATTCCACTGATGGAGTTTTGGAGAAATTTTGGGCTCTTTGACCCAGGGCCACCCTCATCAGCCAGAGCCACTCAGGGAAGCCTCTGGTTCCATTTGCTTCTACTTACCTTTGTAAATAGGTGCCCATCATCCTCAAAACCAAAAGTCAGAATCGATTGGATATGAAAGAAGGATGTGCAGTGCAGGACAATTTCAGCTTCCTGTGCAAGTTAACCATTGGAAGCATGACCTCTGAAATTTTTTTAAAGGAAAACTAAACTCTACTTTTTCACTTAATTTTGAGTTTGTATTGTTTCCTATAAAATGACCACTTACTCTTACATCAAAAAGCAGAGGTGAGAAGGCCTACTGTATCAGTCAGGGTTTATAGAGGAACAGATATAATATAAGATAAACAAATGCGCAAAGATTACATTCATATTGCACGGATTTGAAGGCAATAGACTTCCACTGCAGTAAGTTAAATTCTCTGCAAAATGTTGCATACACACACACACACACTCACACACTCATGCACACACATGCAGGGTGGGGTAGGAATATAGCTTTTATCCCATTCTCAGAGAAATTATGAACAAGATGTTGGTAAGAGATAGCCAAGATATGAAGTCTAGCAAGAGCAGCAAGGAGGGCGTATATCAAAATCTCTGGGTGAAAGGGGGGAAATTGTGTGTCACCTCAAGAAAAAAATAATATGCTATCTCGAATCGAAGAAAAAGAGTGAAATTACCGCTACCCAGGGAAGAAAATTTCACATAACTCACCGAAGTTACCTACGCAGCAGCTTTTGTACCAAGAAGAAAACAGCGTTGAGAACGCTGCTCCAAAGTATGATTTAATTTATCAAATGTGATTGACAGATCATTCAAAATTACAACTATTCAAAATCCATAGGCAGGAAGGAACATTGTTACACTCCTCCCTCGCTACTCACACCTTTGTTCTTCTCAAGAGCTCCTTCCAGGTTTCCTGAGCAGCTTTACATTTTTTCATGTACCTGCAGCTTAAGTCAAGAGTCCGACGGGCTTGCTGTGAGTTTTTCTGAGTCCTGTTCTGCTTATGTAGTGCAAACCTTCCTGCACACATTCAGCAAATAGTTCTACATCTTCTCATGTGCCTGACACTTTTCTAGGAACAGGAGCTACAGAGATGGACAAGGCAGTGCTTCATCTTGCAGCAGGGCACAGGTGTTCAAGGATGCTCAGTACAGCAAGGGAGTGAGCGTGTTCTACGGGGTTTCCAAGGGCAGTGTGTGTACGAACCATGTCAATCACAGTTCACAGATGGAGGAGACAGTGTTGGCTGGGGTTGTGCAGGTTGAATGCTGCAGCAAGGTATTGAGGTAGGTGTTTGTGGCTGGACAGTGATGAGCAGCGTTGGGCAGGGCTGGGATTGTGTGGTGAAAATGGAAGACAATGAAATTCAGGGCAGAGTTTCCCACAAAGAAGTAGCATCCCCTGAATCTTTTCCAGGCTGGAGGACACAGTAAGGCACAGCCTAGCAGACACCTCTGCATCCTCCGCTAGTGCCCAGCATAAAGGAGAAACGACTTCCTGGGGGCTGCCTGACTTTACACACCATTGTCCCTTAAACAAATTGCCTCCTTCACTCTATCACATTCCTGCCCTTCACCACGACCCCTGCCCTTTCATAAATGCAGCTCCAGGAGCTTCCGCTGCTGACTTTCAGCAGCTGTGGACACCTAATCGATAGCTCTTCATAATGATTTTCTCCCCGGCCAGGACTCTGGCTCAACTGTTCGGCTGTAGCACACCTGGATTGAACTAAACAAGGATGTCAAAGCAGCCGAAGAAGCAATTTGTCATTTATGATGTTTAAGGACTCATTCTATAGCTGCTGAAGGAGAGAGGCTTCCACCAATGGTCAAAAAAGCCCCTTGGAGCCAATGCGCCAGACAGGTCGCAGGTGGAGAGTCCTGCTCCACGCGGCGGCCATGAGCGTATCCGAAGGACTCCAGAATGGACTATTACATCCTCTGTCCCCACCGCACAGGCAGATTTTTGCTTAAAAGGATTCTAGAGTTAGACAAAGGAATTCTAAATCCATTTTCTTCAAGTCAGTCATGTATACACAACTCCAGAAATTCTTACTGTATTCTTCACCTCCTGCTTACTTCAGATTTTCTTTACAATTCACTTGCTTTTTTTTATTCACCTAAATCTGTTTTTTAGATTCCCCCTCCCCAAAGCTTTGTTAGAAGCGTAGCTGGAAAAACAGTACTTCCTGTCCCCAACAGTAGGTAAGTGTAAAGATAAAACAGAGAAATATACGATTAAAATCTAACTAGTGTACTGCAGGTGTTAAGAGTGTCGGAGAGTTATTAACAGCAAATGGAAACCTGCTCCTTGACTCCACTAGAATGCGGGCATGAAAATTAAAAGGAAAATGTTTCACTGTGTACTTGACATGTGTAACGTGAGTGTGAAGCATCCTGCATCACTTCAGGCATCAGCTGAGACCACCCAGCCTCTGAGGGGTTCCAATCAGGCTACACAAGCCTAGCTGAACTGTTTAATTGTATAAATGAGAACACCATTGACCCAAGGTCAAAGGCATGTTGCTGAACTCACTGAAACTGCAGCTGGGACTTGTGCACTGAGGGCCGGAGCTCTTCAGACAGAGTTGTTGCACAAGGCTTTCTTTCCATCAGCTGTAGGACAGCTTAACATCATCCGGGTCCTTGAGAGGTCCGGCCCTGTGTCATCAGCCTGGCGAGGCTCAGCTGTTGTCTACGCACCTGCGGCAACTACAACTGAACACAGTAGGAGGTGAGAGCCCTAAACATGGCTGGCCGCATCGGCACGGGGCCTCCAAGCACCTCCTCCTGGAGGGGGAGACCTGGTCTGCAGGACTCAGAGCAAACGAATTTCTGATAGACACCTTTGAGCCAAGAAACCCAGGATGGGGCTGAGCAACTGGTCTCAGGGCCCCTTGGTCCAGAGCAAGAGCAGCTAAAAAACTGGAAGATCTGAAGGTCACTGCCCAGTCCGCAAAACTGAGCAGCAAATTAGATCCTCAGTAAGATGCTTCCTTCCTGGTTCTGGGCTGTTCTTCTCTGTATCTGCTTCCAGAGAAGGAACTCTAGAAGAGAGAGTGGCCAGAGACAGAGTGTGATTTCTTCATGAGTTCGAGGGCTCTGACCTCTTCTACAGCGCATACAGTCTCCGCCCCTTTTTATTCCCAACCCCACCTCAGAACTCAGCTGCAGCAGGGTGAACCGGTCCTGCACACCTAACTGCACCTGCACCGCTCCTTGAGAACTTGTGGGGTCTCTGAGCTTTGCTCAGGGATTTATCTAAAGTGTGGTTGCTTGCTTTTCCCTCATACAGGGTAGACCAGAAGCACAGGGAATGAAGCACCCCCTTGGAGAAATTCTCTACCACCAGGTCCCTTGGATGGACAATTTGGAGGCACTTTCTACACAATTTCTTGGGTCTTCCAGCAGAATTGAGTCCCAACCGTCACAGTGGCAACTATCTATCTCTAGGTGACGTTTCTCCGTTGTTCTTGTATTCTTCTCTCCACTCCATCATTCCTGCTTTCAGGAATCACAATTCTAAATATACCTGCACTCAAATGCTCATCTCTGGCTCTGCTTTTCAGGAAAATCAAGCATGCCAGTATCTCTTGCGATCCAGGTACAGCCCAGGTGTGTGTCAAGCTGGGCGAGGAAGTCTGCACAGAAGAGCTCAGATCCTGTCCTTCTCAACAGAGGGCACTCTTCTCTGAAAAGAGAACATTACGTCCATCAGTGGGACAGAAGGACGAGGAGAGATGGTCCATCAGCAAGAACCCTCGATTTAAACTCCAGACCCAACTGCACAAACGCAAACACAAACAAGCAAACAAACAAAAAGCTCTCAGCGGTCCCAGTAGATAAATGATGACAAAGCTGGTTTCAGGTTAAGGGGGCTCTTTGCATTTTCAGCTTCCCCCTCCCAGCCTTCCTGCTGCTCTTGGTGATGACAAATAAGAAATCTGTGCAGGCACTGGGAACTGCGAATGCAGCTACCCTACATACCAAGAGTTTTCAGAATTTCATTTTTACAAGATACAATAAAGATGAGACCACACTGAGGGAAGACCCAACCAGCCTGTGATGCTCAGCATGGGATGTAACAGCTTGCCTGAGATATATGGGGAAGAAAAACTCAAAGCAGGCAGCATTCTGAATTCAAGAGATGGGGTGGAGGAGGGGGCCAGGTAAAGGACAGACCTTGGTGGAATGGAGGTGTAAAGCCCAATCTTGCTAATGTCCTAGGGGTTCCCCAAGTACAGAGGCCTCAGAGAGCAGAGACGCTACAATGCACTTCTCCCCAGTGGATTCTTGGGGTGCACAGCTGTGCCTCAAAAGCAAAAGGGGAAGCTCATCTGGCAGATCGTATGGTTACTGTCATGGTTATAGGATATCCTTTGGAAAATTCCCTCAGAGGTGCTCTATCCCTTAACTGCTCACAGGAACAAAGAAAATGAACCGTGAGATAGCATCTAAATGCTTAGCAGTAACAGCAACACAGTAACATTAAAATATAAAATTCCTGTAGTCCTTGCTATGGCCTAGCTCTTCCAAGCACTGTGCCAATTTACGTCAGTCTTCACATTATCCCCAAGTGGCCAGCCTGACTGTCCCTCTTGCTCATCCGGGGGAGAATGAGGTGCGGAGAAGGGAAGCAAGTCGTCCAGGGTGAGCAGAGGAGCAAGGACTTGAACACAGCTCAGGCCCGCTCCAAGCCTCTATTTTAAATTTAGACAGTAGAGAAAAATTCTACGGGCATCGAGGCAGCGAGAACAAAGCAAAACAAAACACTTCTCCTACAAAGCGATCAAGTGAGTCCAGTGACGACCAGAGTCTCCTCCGCCAAACACGCAACAGGAGCCCTGCGACCACGGAATGCATGTGTCCAGAGTGCTTTTAAAAAGATTTTGTCCCAAAAATTTCCAACTGGCCCAATTATTACTTGCATATGAGAAGAACAGGAAGGTGATCTCTACCCCGCAAAGGGCTCAGGTGAAAACACTAACTAAAATAAAAACAAGCTGTTCATAAAAGTGCACCAACTAATTGAGAGAGAAGTAAGAACAAACAACTAAAGAAATTTATAACTAAGGAACAAAGAGGAGGCCTAGCATGAATAACGACTTATGTTGTTAATATGGTTATAGAGATTAAGTGCAGTATCAAATGTAATATTTAAAACAATAATTATACATAGAAGCAAAACTCGGGCCGGGGATATAGCTCAGCGGCTCAAGCGCCTGCCTGGCGAGCGTAAGGTCCTGAGTTTGATCCCCAGTACCAAAAAAAAAAAAAAAAAGAAGCGAAACTCAGTGACAGTCACGGCCACCAGACTCTGTTCTCTGTGGCCACTCGGGATTTCTTTCTCGTTAGTTCTGGGATAAGACTTTTGTTTCTACTTGCTGCACTGTGTGTAGCTCCTCTATCTGTGATCAACACTTAGCGCTTCTGTGATTTATCAGCAAGTTTGGGGGCCAGTGACACCCACATCAACTCGGGATGCCATCCATATCTCTATTAGCTCGAAAGTCCTCTTAAAAATCATATTCAGAAACATCTTTAATATATTTGCAGTGTTCTATGAGGATTCAGTGTTAGATTTTACCTAACTCTCTCCCAGTATCACGAAGAGGCTTGAATCCTTCACAGATTTTTTTTTAAATCTTGGAGATATGTCCTCTTTTTCATTCCCCATTTTCTCTGATTAGACACCATAGATGCTTGGCTATTTTACTGATTTTTCAGAGAATTAGTTCTTGGATTTACTCTTTAAAAATCAATGTTACTGTTTTCATCAATTCGCTAATTTCTGTTTTTGTGTTTCCGAGTGATTTTCTTGCTTTCTTGTGTCTGTTTTATCATTCCTATGAGACTTGGCATCGGATCCTAAGCCCATTCATTTTCTTTATTTAATAAAGAAGCTAAGTTCCTGCTGAATATAGCTTTGGCCACATCTGACTAGTTTCAATAACTATCATATACATTAGCATTACTTTCTACATACTGTACAACTGCGGTTTTGAAATTCTTTTTCTGAGTGATTGACAGGTGCAATTTTAATTCTCAAGGTTATCCTTTCTGTGAATTATAAGGCACAGCAATATAAACACGTTATTTAGTAATATAGAGGAACACAGAAGTGAGAGAACCTAAAGAATCAAAATTTGGTTGCTTGCATTAAGCAAGAATCAGAAAGTACAGGAAGCCGGGCAGGGGCTCCTGATGTGTGCTCAGCCTTGTGGTCTGAAGTGCTGGAACCATGTAGACACAGTGTTTGATAAAGGTTAAAATCACAAAAACAAAGAAGAGAAAAATGCCTGGCAGGCATTCCTTGGAGAGTGCTGAGACAGGAAGAGGCTTGGAATCCTGTTCTCTGTTACTCTTGATTAATTCTTTGTTTTATTAGATATAAGGCTACCTAGTAGAAGTGCGGAATTAGTTAATATAACTTCCATTTTAGCACAAGAAAGAGGAGAGGAGTAAAGAAACAATGACGTTGGACAAATTAAATTACTTTTTTTTTTTTAGTCTTTTTGAGATAGGATCTCGCCGTGTAGTTCAGACTGGCCTTGAGCTCACTTTTTAGCCCAGGCTGCCTTGAACTCGCAATGATCCTCCTGCCTCAGCCTCCCAAGTGCTGGGATTGCAGGTGTGACCATCACGCCTAGATTTGGCTTTAAATCCAAATTTATTTATACATTTAAAAATTTAAACTTTTTTAGGCTGTCTCTATTTGTTAGAGGTAAGAAACACCCTCAAGTTAATGTGGTGTGACCTCTTCCCTGAGGTGCACGGACTGAGGGGCCACCAGAGAGAGCTGAGACAGCAAGGCTTTGAAAGACATTTAAACATTTTATTGAAAGAGGAAAATTATCAGGCTTGGTCAAACACATAAAATCCAACCAAATTCAACTCACCAGAAATATCAAAAATAATAAGCTCCAAAAAGATGACGTCAACCCGGAGTAAGAATCATTAATCACTGAGCATCCTCTTTTAAAAATGAGAAGAAGGGGCTGGGGATTTAGCTCAGCGGCAAAGGCGCTTGCCTGGCAAGCGCAAGGTCGTGAGTTCAGTTCCTGGTACCAGAGAAAAACCAAAAAAAAAAAAAAAAAAAAAAAGAGAGAAGAAAAATATCCAACAGGAAAAGGAATACAAAAATTTTCAAAGAAATACATTAAATGTGCAATGCACATTTTTAAAGAGTAATAAAAAGTTTTCAAATTATAAGCGACAGTTTTATGCATTAGATTGGCAAAGAGCAAATAGACTGTCGGGAGTCAGTAATGCCAAGGTCGACACCAGCTCTTTGACAAGTGAAAAACCCGGTCACACTCTGCTGAAGTTCACCTGCCCCATTCATACTGCATGGGGTAGGGAGAAGCTAGCCATGGGATTCAAAACGGATGCTTTTTCTCTTTTAGATGCTTATTTTTAAAGCTAAAAATTTCTCCAAAAGATTGGGCAAAGTGCTTGTTGCTATCTTTTGTGTGTGTGTGTGCTGGGGATTGAACCCAGGGTCCTGCACATGCTAGACAAGCACTGTACCACTAAACTACAGCTCCACCCCTTCTTTTATTTGTAAATAATAATCAGTTTCTCTTTGGTACCGGGACTCAAACTCAGGACCTTGTGTTTCCCAGGCAGGCACTTATGCCTCTGAGCTATATCCCCAACCCTTATTTGTAAATAATCAAAAATAGGGATAACCTAAACATCGACCAATAGGTGATTTGGTTAAATAAATAATGATATATTTATACAACTACATGCTGTACAAGCATTTAAATGATTCCACAGATTCATGGTTATTGGCATGGAAAGATGTTAAACTGCCAGTTATAAACTAGCATGTAGAGCATATATTATATATATAGATGGATAGACATAGATATAGATATCAGCACAAAATGGTATTCAGTGTACACCACGGTTTATCTGGAGTGGTATAAAGCAAAATTCTCTTTTTGTAGCACTGGGAATCAAACTCAGGACCTTGCACTTGCCAGCTACTTACGCCACTGAGCTATATCCTTGGTCCAAAAAGCAAAATTCTAAAAATGGTTAAAATTATGAGTCCAATTTTGGGCAATTTTTAAAATTCCTTTACCAATTGCTTAATTGTTCCACAATGCACAATTACCATTTTAATTTCTCAGAAAATATACTCACATAGCACAAAAATATACAAAGGGTATGGAAAAAAATCTTTTCCACCCCTGTTCCCTATCCACCCAATTTTACCCTTAGGAAACTGCTGTTATTAGTTCTTCTCTAACCTTTCAGAAATTTATGCAAAAAATAAGAAAATTTAAATATATATTATTCCTTTCCCCTCCAGTGTACAAAAGATAATGCATGCTTTTCACTTTACTAGTCTTCCTAACTGGGCAATATATCTTGAGAATTTTTCATGTAAGTATGTATATGTCTTTATCACGGTGCTGTAGTCCATCTGGACATATCTTTATTTGCTTGCTTATTTGTTTACTTTTAGATCAATTCCTCTTAAAATCAGAACAAATAACAGTATATGTTGGGGACAAACATCAGATGTCTCAATGTACAGTGTGATCATTTTTAGTATACGTAAATGTAAATTACCAAAGCCAACCCCACAAGAGTGCAAACAGACCACTAATCAGGAGGAAATGGCAAAATTACAAAATATTCAACGTCTTTTCCCTAAAGACTGAAACAGAGGGAGAGATGCTGAAGGGAAGGAGTCGCCAACACGTGGCGCAGCTGCCCTCCGCTGTGTTCTCGTAAACGACAGCATCTTTGCCCCTCTTCCTCCTTTTCCGGCCCCACCACACCTGTGACCGTCTCTGTACCCGCCCTTGGGTTACTGCAGCAGCTCCCACTATTTAAGTACTGTGCGCAGCAACCCAAGCAAGGGACTGACAACCACCCAAGCAGTGTCTCAGGGATCTGAGGAACAGTAAACTGTTTAAACTAACTACAGTAGGAAGTGGGGATTGTGAACAGGTGCGGGTAGGCTGTGGATGCAAAGTGCAGCGTTCCTGGCTGTCTTGTCTCTTATGTACGCGGTCCTGGTGTCTAGTTCTGGACGCCATGGGAAGAGAGCATGATTATCTTCATCAGCATCTGCAGACTGAGACTGTGTAGCACGTAGGGCTCAGGGGAGCACAGATTCTCTACCGGGAGGGAAGAACTGTGGGCGTCTCTGGTCCAAGGTGGAGGTCCCGCTCCAGCTCTGGCGGAGAGTGTGTGTTAGGGAGGGCTCTGGCCCCGCCCTGCTGGCGCAGGACAGGAGGCGGGGTAAGCTGGTGAGATGCTTCTAGCTCAGCTCACAGGCTTTCCGGTGGTTAGGACATCGTGGGTCTGTCAGTGGATCATAAATTCTTTTGTTTGGAGGAATCCTTGAGTACTCCTTCTACTGTGGCTTTCAAGACCCATCTTCTCTTGTCCTGAATCCCCTCCAACTTTTCACAGGATCTCAGTCCAATATTACCCACCTGCCATCACTCTGACTACGAGACACACTTCCCACTGCTGCTTCCCGTGTCTTGACTTCACACCTTTGGGTGCAAGTCTGGCTGGACATCTGTGCCAGCTACCCCGGTCTCACCCCTCAGTAAGACCTTCCCAGACTTTCTGTCAGATCCTACATCATTCAGGAAAGTGGATGGAGGATGGAGATAGCCCAAATGCTACCCACATCATGGATTCTAACTCGCTGTAAGGGTGGAAGTTAAGGGAAGTTTGTGAACTCCAAAAAACTTGAGGGCCGGGTCTCTGACAGTAGGACTCACACTCTGCTGAAGAGCATCAGGCCACTCACCAGTCAGTGTGCTATAATCATAGATGTTCAGTGAAGTTTTTCTAAACTGTATCTTCAAAAATACTATACAGCAAAATTGACTTTATTGGTGTTCTGCCATATCTATATCTATATCTGTATCTGTATCTATATCTCTAACTATATCTATCTATATCTATTTTCTACAGTTCTGGGCACCAAGTCCAGGGCTTCACACATGATAGGCAAGCACTCTGCCACCAAGCTACATCTCTAACCCCCACTCTATGAATTTTAACACATGGATAGATTCATGCGGCTACCACCACGATCAGGATACTGAACAGGTTCTTTACGGTGTCTGTACAGAATATCCCCCCAAAACCCCTCATCTACCTGTACAGCCACTCTTCCCAGCTTCCCTGAGCCTGGCACCTCTGATTATTCCCCAGCACTTTGATTTTGCCTGTTTGAGGGTGTCATATACATGGAAACATACTGTACATAACCTTTCTTTCACTCAGCATAATGACTTTGAGATTCATCCAAGTCACAGTGTTTAAGGAGCATTACACAAAGGTTTTACACAGGTGATTTTCAGTGGAATTGTAAGGAAACTTTGGGTGAGCGCTCAGGTAATAATTAGAGCGCAGGTACTGGAATTTATCAAACCAAAAGTCCAGGTACAAATTATGCAAAACCAATCCGGGGGAAAAAGATCTAAAAATACTGTGGAGCTGGATCTTTTCCTCCCATTTTTCACGTCTGCATTTGCTTTCCCATGATGCCCCCATTCATTTGCAATTTAAATCGGAATCACAGCTTTTTAAACCACTCAGACTTTGTAATGTCAGCCAGTCTCTCCCAAGCTGTTGACGGGCCATGACAACCCAATATGATAAAGTAATACAATGACATCACCTTAAGAGAAATCTAAATGGGCAGGCCCGCATCTCCCACAGTGTGGGACAGACTCAACTAGCGGCTGAAAACAAATAATTAGGTGGTAGCCCAGCCTGGGCTACATAGTGAGTTCAATGCCAGCCTGAATTACATAGCAAGACCCTGTCTCAAAAAAAAAAATCAATAACAAAAATGTAGGGGTGTGATTACAAAATACCATGAACACTTAAATTTAAAAATTTTATGACAATGGAAGCCACATTGCCATCAATCCCTGGTTGAAGTGGTGACTTTAAATGTCACCTAATCAGTTTGTTAGAAAATAATTACCTCTCCATTTTCACTGTTTTCAAAGAGCCCAGTGACACCATAGAGAGAGTCTTAGTTGGTGCTAGAATGTTCTTAACACCTCCTTAATTGTTTTTCATCTCTCTCCTTAACAGAGAAAGGGGCTGCTTCAGGCAGACCATGCACATCCAACAGTGCCAGGCTAGAACTGAATTGCCTTGTTTAGCGATAACTGCATTTTTAAAACTTCTTTCTATTTCTTTCAAGAGATGAGGAATCTCATTTAGGAGGATACTATTAAGTTTCATTTTTAAAGAAATACATTTGAGTAACAGTTATGAGCGAGTGGACTTTACTATGATGTAAACTAAATGAAGATATTTGTAGATGTGACTCAAAAGTAATTGTGAAAATGGCAAAAAATGGCTGGGAAACAATGCATTAGGAGTTATTTATCCATTTATTTATTTATTTGTCTATGTATTTATTTCTGCTACTGGGGATTGGACCCAGGATCCTCACACTGAGCTATACCACCAGTTGTGTCCCCACTACTATCCCCTCCACCTTTTGACATGGGCTGGACAAACTGCCCAGGTTGGGCTCAAGCTTACAATCCTCCTGCCTCGGCTTCCCAAGTAGCTGGGATTACAGACATGCATCGCCAAGCGTGGTGGTTTCAGGAAGAACCGTGATGGTCTCATGATTGAGGAGGCTAACAGACAGATTGCCCCAAAGTCAAAACAATGCTTGGATGTTCTCCCAGCTCTTCCACCCACAGTTTACAGTGTGGAGCACAATACCAATCAGTAAACCAGTCCCACCGGACTTCCCATTGCATCAAAGAGGGTGTATCATTTCTGAGGCAGCCTTGAGGGCACTCCTTTTCCTGAGGAGGGGCTGCCTTCACTCATTACACTCTCCTCCCTCCAGTTTCCTCTGCCCCCGCCCCTCAAGACCCGTGTTCCTCTATCTTTCAGCAGATGGCCAGGACTGATCATGGCTGGACAGAAATTCGTCCAGCTGATTTTTACAGCCCAGCCTTGCCCTGCTCATCCCTAAACCTCTCTTTGTTAGTAAAATCTCCCCATCTAGCTTGGACTCTTATACACCAAGCTTTCAGAATTACAGAGGCATTCGCCTTCGGAGCAAGCAGGGCATCTCCAAAATGAGAACCTCTGAGCACTTCTACCCCACCCAGGTAGCTGATGCCAGGAGATGAGTACAGAAGGATGGAGAAGCTCTGAGTTGTTCAGAAGAGGGCACTGAGGGCCTGGGGATTTAGCGCAGCGGCACAGCACCTGCCTGGCAAGCACGAGGTCATGAGTTTGATTCCCGGTACCAGAAAAAAACAAAAAACAAAAACAAAACAAAAAACAGAAGAGGGCACTGAGAGCTGTCCACAGTGACCAAGCTTCGCAAAGCTTCTGTCTCCTGGAGAAGCAGTTGGAGCGGTGACAGCATCTCACACTCAGCATCCTACAGGGATTCCAGGGGGACCCAGGATGAAGGGCAATAAAGAGCAATGGAATTGCTAGCTTCTTCCCTGGGGTCCAATTCCACAACTGGTTCTCCAACCTCACATGATCCTGGCTCCAGATTCTTCCTCTCACCACCTGCTGAGCGGATAAGGCCCCAGCTTTCCTCAAGCCGCCAGACCTTCACTTGGGACAGTGAAGGTGTTGCAGGCACCATGGCCGTCAGCTTGCCAATGATCACAGCGGTTTCAAACACAGCCTGGGAAGCGGCAGCGGCAGCAGGAATAAAATCAACCCTTTCTTATTACGGTAAATCACTACAGCAACTTATGAGGTGGGAGTACTTGATATCCTCATGTTATAGGAGAGAAACTACAGCTCAGAAAAACAAAGCAACTCATCCCACAGTGAGTAAGTGACAAGTTAGATCAGAAGGCACTGGTACTTATTTCTAAGGTCAGGAAAGGGCAGATGACAGGTGACACTCAGCCCACGGGCCAGTCCTTTAAAAACTGTAAATCAGCAGGACACCATTACAAATAGAGTTCACAATATTTTTTTAAAAGGCCACATTTAAAAAATGATAAAAAAAAAAAAAAAAAAACCAACTAGGTGGGACTTCCGGCTGAACAGGCATTGTAAACACACCAGTTGGGACTGCCTTAGGGTCATCCTCTCTGGATGGGACTTTTGTAACTGAGGACAAGCCCCTCTCTCTTCTTATCGCCCCACAGCCAACACCATTTAATCAGCTCTATGTCCACAGAGTCCCTCAGTCCTTGACGCTTTTCCTGTTGAAGGGACAGGAGCTCTGTGATGCTCAGTCACTACCCCAGCTCACAGGATCATACTCATAAAGGCTGAGGGCCTCCCCATTCTTCCACACTTTCGGCGTCAGTGTGGAGGCGCTCAGAGGTTCACGTCTTAGAGACGATCTTGTTTGCACGCTTGTCATTTGAGAGATGCTCAGATTTAAGAACCTGTAAATGGCTTTGACAGAGGGACCCTCCCAGAGTCATTTATGCCTTGTTCCTGCTCTGTACTCATGTCAGGAAAAAGAAAACGAATTAAATCAAATTCCTTCCCTCCTAGAGAAATGCCCGACAAAGATCTGGCCAAGTTACCCCAGAATTTCTGGTTCACGAAGACGTTCATGTGAGAGAAGATACCAGAAACGGTGTCCAAGCAGGGACGGCACCGCCACGGAGCTCCGCAGCGACTTAACCCATCTCTCATGGAATTAATAATTCAGGATCCCACACTGTCTCGGTGAGAAGTGGCTATAAACTGCAGAGAGTTTAACCAACCACTTCTGAAAATGGGGATTGATCCTGGGAAATGCTAGCTCCACTTTAAGCCACCTCGCCTGAGCAAAATGAAAGCTGTTAGATGATTTCATATCTTCATTAAAACCATCAAAGCAGAAACACTGCAAAGAGGATGCCAAAGCAGGGAACATTTCCCTATGCTCCAGCAGCTTGGGGGAAGTTGGGCAGAGTCAGATCTTGGAGGAAGGCACTGTAATGTTCAGTTCTGTCGGAAGGGACCACACAGCCAAGCCCCCTAAATCTGGCAGTGTCATCATCACTGCTACCTGGTCTTGCATACTGAGGGGACTGGGACAAGAGTGAGAAGCAGGGCGGAACATATCAAGTGACAGGGTTGGAGCACAGCTAATTCAGTCTTCAAAGGATCTCAAGAGGTTACTGAAGAGCGCTGCATTTACGAAAAGGGCTCAGGAAGAACTCTGCCATCTTCTACCACTTTGGGAAGACCCGTGCTACCCTTGAATATAGCATTCCTTTCTTTGGCCAATTCAGGGACACCCACAAATGGATGCTTGACCAATCAGGCTAGGGATGGTCCATCAGGGGCACAGCATTAGGTTCAAACCTCAGACTCATTTGTAAGGACCTGAAAGCACACAAATCCTTCATAGATGGAGACAGCAAATGCAAATGCCCCAAAGCTTAGGCATCATCCCCAGCAGAAGCGTGACCTCATGATCACCGCCTTCATCCCCTTCCTGGACTTCCCTCTCCCACCTCGTCTCTATGAAACGCACCAGCAAATCTTGCAGCTGCATCTCCCAGCCACTCACAGCATCTTCCCACCCCTCCTCTTTCCCTGCCTTTACCACCAACAGCCCCTACCACTTCCTGCTTCCATCCTTGCTCCCCTCCACCGCGGCTCAAGAAGCCTTTAAGAATGTATGAGGTGCCCTGGGTGTGGTGGCACGTGCTTGCAATCCTAGCACTGGGGAGGATGAGGCAGGAGGATTTCTGTGAGTTTGAGGCCAGCTTGGGCTACATAGTGAGTTTAATGCCAGCCTAAATGACATAGCAAGACCCTGGCTCAAAAAAATGTAAGGGTGTGATCACAAAATATCATGAATACTTACATTTAAAAACTTTATGGCAGCGAGAGCCACACTGCCATTAATCCCGCTCAGAATACTCCACACACTCATCGCATTGTTTTTGCCGCTTTCTCTGGCAGTTCTGAAGGTCCTCTTTCACGTGTGTCTCTAGCTGCACTGCTGCAGGCTCCTGAATTGATTCAGAACATTTACCTTTGCAGTCATTCTGACATTGGGGGAGCACCACAAGTTTCACTGTGCCGGATCCAGTGCACAGGTGGATGAGGACACACGCTAGTGTTTGTATGAGCCTGGGTTTCCCTGGGATGGCACTCAGCAGTGTCATCCACTGAGCGTTTGGTCACACCTCGCGTTAGACCCGACAGAAGAGGACTTCCAGAACCGCTTCAGAAGGTGGCAAGAATGATGGGGTAAGTATGTTGGAAGTGAGGGTGATTAACAATAATGCATCTTTTACTGTAACAAATTTTCCTTAAACCCCTGTGCTATTCTGTGTTCACGCTTTCAAGTCAGATCACGGGACTCCTTAAGTGCAACCACCCAACAGCTCCCCTTCCACGCAGAGCAGAAGCCACAGCTTTGCAGTAGTTACAAGGCCCTGCTTGACCAGGACCCTGGTCTCTCCCCAAATGTGTTTTCCATCCCTCTCCTCCCTGCGTATTCCCCTCTAGCTGCACTGACCCCGAAGGTCTCCTTCAGAATCCCAGCTAATCTGTTGTTTCAGCGCCTTCACATTTGTCTTCCCCTCTGCTGTAGAATTCCTCCCCAGCTCACGGCTCACTTGGCCCCCTCCCTCCGTCACATCTTGATCAAACACCACCTCCTCGATGGAGCTTTTTCTACCCACCCTATTCTACACAGCAACACTTTTCCCCGACTGAGTATTCTCTGAAGTTTCTCCGTAGCACTTACCAGCTGGCACAAATACATTTCAGTTATTTATTGACCATCTCCTCCCCACCCCAGAGAAAATAAACAGCATGAGGACATGGATTTTTGTTTGAGTGTTTCACTACACCCTCCCCAGTGACCACGATACAGCCTGGCATATAGTACATGCTCAATAAGTATGTGTTGATGTTCTTTTTTTTTTTTTTTTTTGGTTTTTCTCCGGTACCGGGAACCAAACTCATGACCTTGTGCTTGCCAGGCAGGCGCTTTTGCCGCTGAGCTAAATCCCCAGCCCCATGTGTTGACATTCTGACCTAGTCATCAAAATCCAAATTATGTATTCTGTCCTCCCACCAAAAGGAACCTGATAAACCAAATAAAGGGATAGAACGATTGGTGACCTCAGAATAGGCTCACCAATTCCTACTCATCGTTCATCCTAAACCTATTCATTCAACAAATATTTATTTAGCACCTGCCAGGCACCGTTCTGAGCTTCAGGGATACAGCCACAAGCCAGACAAGACAGACAAGTTCTCGGCTCTCAGAATTTTCAGTCGACTGGGAAGATATCACAGAAAGAAGAATGAACAACATAATTTTGAATTGCAATAACAAGAAGTATGGAGTTAATAAAACCAAGCGCTGATGAGAGGTGGAGAGGGCTGAGGGAGCCAGCTTAGACTGGGTAGCTGAGGAAGACGCCTCCAAGGAGGCGACCTGTAAGCTGGAATCTGCGTGACAAAAAGCAATCAGCTCCGGCACGTTCTGGGGAAAGAGGGGTCCCAGCAGGAAAAACAGCGAATGGGGACCTTATGCATCACTCCTTTGAATGCATCTCTGATCCTCCCTGGGTGAGGTGAGGTCCCCTTCTGTGACCTCACAAATCCTAGGAATCTCTCCCTCTCTCCCTCCTCTTGCCCTCCCTCCTGCCCCCTTCTTCCTTTCCTCCTTCCCTCCCTCTGTCTCTGCAATTCTCACTGTGACTGGTCTGCCCCTATAGCACCTTCAAAGACAGATCATTTTTCTCTTGTTCACTTGCTTATGGCTTAGCACGGTGTCTGGCATACAGCAAGGAGTCAGTAAATGTGTGCGGAAATGGAATGATCCAAAGCAATTTTGTTTTGTGATTTGACTGTACCCAGCAGTGAAACTGTAGAATGACTGTGTTTAGCAACAGCCTACCTCTAGGCCCACTTCTTCATCATCTCCCTGTGAAAAATCTCTGTCTAGAGAAATCCTATCTGCCCATTGTGACATACCACCTCCTCCAAGAGGCCCTCCAGAATTCCCCCAACTACATTTCATCTCTTTCTGTTCTACGACAGCATCCCTCATATCTCCATTATGGTACTGACTCCTGTCTGACTTGTGTACAAGTTCAGATGTTCCATGAACATCTGAACACCCTCCCCACCCCAACTGTGAAGAGCTCAGAGGCAGGACTTCTGTTCCATTCATCTTTGTGTCCTCAGTAGTGACAGAAATAAAGGGCTGATGGAAGAATCAACTAACACTTGCTAGACACAGTCTATCTGCCAGAAATGTCTGGAGTAGTTCTACACATAATTGCTCACTAATTCCTCACTGATAGCCAATATGATTAGCTCAGCCTGCAGATGGGAAACTGAGCCACGGAAAGCCACTGGTTGGTGGACGCACCCCTGACAGGTGGTAGAGCTGAGCTCCCAACACACTCCTCCTCATTCCAGAGCCCAAGCTTCTAATGGCTGTGCTAAAACTGCCTCACCTAACACCATCTTTTCTCACAGTTTTGTTTTTTGCAGTTTCCATTACCCATGGTCTGCTCTGACCCAAAAATGTTAAATGGAGAATTCCAAAAACAGACAGTGCAAAATTTTTTAAATTGTGCACCATTTTAAATAGTGTGATAAAACCTCAGGCTGTCCCACTACATCTGCCCTATTCCACTTAGAAAGGGAATCATCCCTTCAGCCAGTGTATCCACTTTGTATATACTACCTGCACATCAGTCACTTAGTAGTTGTTTAAGGTTGACTGTTGTCATAGTTCAATGGGTGTGTTTAATAAAGTAACCATTATTTTATTTAGTAATAGCTCTGAGGCACAAATTGATGCTGGCAATTCAAATATTCCAAAGAGAAGCCTACAGCTCTTCCTTTAAGTGAAAATATAATGATAATTTTGAGGAAGATACATCATCCACACAACTTTTTCTACACTCTATTGTTATAGTTGTTTTGTTCTAGTATTAGTTATTGCTGTTTGTCTCCTTTTTTGCCCAATTTATAAATCAAAGTTCTCATACGTATGTATGTATCTATGTATTTATATGTAGGAAAATGCAGTATAGACAGTGTACACTGTCTACAGTGTAGACAGGATTTGGTACTATGTTGATTTGGACAGCCCATGGGGGTCTTGGAACATGTCGTATCCCTGGTCAATAAGAGGACACCACTGTAGTTTTTGTTTTCCTTTTTCTATTGTGAGTTCATCCCATCCATGCCTTTGAATCTGTCTGTCTCTCTTTTCTCTCCTGTCCCCTACCTCCCTCTCTGATAAGATTATCTTTTAACTGCCCTTTAATTTCTCCTAAAGGGCCTGTCCCATCACAAGGCATTGCTATCATGCCTGCTCATGTGTCTTCTGACCTCGAGGCAGAGCTGAGGTTCCTTGGCCCAGCAATACGCACCAAGGCCTGTGGAACCCCAAGCTAGCAGGAGGCCACCTCCTCATCTGTATTAATGGCTCTCTTCCCAATTTTAAGTAGGCTTGGGGAGTCTGTATGTCACAGACACCCTCTAACTTCATGACAATGGATGAGAAGTCCCAGGGAACATTTCCCCAGTGGGACCCCTTTCACACAGCTAAAAAGATATACGAAGAAACTACATTCCTCTCCTCTCCTGATTCAGTGAAATTCAATTCTCTAAAAAAGCAGAAGTGACACCCCCCACTCTATGTGTAAGCCCTGTGTTATGTACTGTATAACGGAGAAATGGACTCTGCATCAAGGGATTTTAAAAACTGGACATCCTGTCTCACACGGGCCTCAAAATTAGAAAAATATCCTTGAGCCCCTTCTTCCCACAGGTTGCTGATTTCCCAGTGAAGCGAACTTTCTCTCTGACCTTTGCAACACTGACACCTGCAGCTGTGCAACAACTTAATGCAGGTGTGACATTCGGGGGACACTGCAGGTTTTCTACCAGGAGGGTAATGAAGAAACTCAGTTACCTAGTGGATTTATTTTTTCCTTTAAATGCCCACAACCCCCTTTCTTTAGGAAACCTGCTCTTCTAAAGGCCCAGAACCTTCAGAATATTCCAAATCGAAACACTTCTCTTAAGGCTCCTACTTGTTCTGGAGTCCCCCTCTGGCTTGTCTCACCCATTCATTAACACATCAAAGGAATCTGAAAATCTAGAGCCCATCACTGGATTTGCTTAAGCTGGGCTTTCTGCAAATCCCAGCAAAGTTTCCCACGATGTCGGTGGTTATCTTTCGGGTTAAGACACGGACTTTCTAAACACCACCAAATCACGAGGGAGGAAATTTATCACCTTTTCCACTTCATTTCATTGCTTCTGCTTGCCTCAAGAAGAGATGTCTCACCCTGATATCAGTACTTCTTTAGGCCCCTGGTAATGTCCTCTCATATACCATGTTAAACAAAGATACAGACAGTGCAGGCTTGGAACATTCCAGCATTTGTATTTAGCAAAAATTCAATAATGCTGTTTTGCTTTCAATCTATCTATTTTTATGGTTACTTTCTAATTATGGAAAATGATGCTGGTTTTCCATTTAGGGAAGCTTTAAAATAAAGTTGCTTTGTGAAACTATTTATTTCAACTATTGGCATAAGGTGGGTTAGGTTTACAAATGCATAGCATATTTTTAGAAGGATACCCTTCAAATGGGTGCTTGTCATTATTTCTGGCAGGAAGAATGTCATGGTCAAGAGACAAGGCAGGAAAGAGGAGAAAATTCTTCACTGATGAACCTTTGTCCCTTTTGAGTCGTACGATATGAATACATGACAATGTATTATCTATTCTAAAATACACAAACTGAAGGAAGGATAAGCTGTGTTTTTTTTATGAAAGATTATAATTTGTAAATTTACTTTTTAATTGATACATAAAAACTGTGCACATTCATGGGCTACAGTTTGCATCTGGAAAATGTCCCCCAAATGCCCATGTGTCAAAGATTTGCTCCCCTACTTGGTGCTATTGGGAGGCAGCAGAACCTTTAAGAGCAGGACCTAGGGGAGGTCACAGGTCATTGGGGGTGTGGCCTAAAGGAATCAGCCAGCACCTTCCTGTCTCTCTTCATTCCTTCCTGAGGTGAAGCCTTCCTCCCACAGGCTCCCACCATGATGTGCTGCCTTACCACAGGCCCAGAAGCAATGGCTCAACTGGCCATGGATTGAAACCCCCAAACAAACTTTTCCTCCTTTTACACCAGTTATATTAGATTTTGTTACAGGAATGGAAAGCTAACACAAATCGGGTACCATGTGATGTTTCGATATACGTATACACTGTGTAATATTTAAATGGGGTTAAATATGTGTGCCTCCTCAAATACTTCTCATTTCACTGTGGTAAAAACATTCAAAATCCTTTCTTCTACCCTTGTGAAATGTACAGCACACTATTTTTTATCTCTAGTCACCCTCTGTGCTGTCACACACCAGAATTTTGGGGTCCTGTCTAACTGTAACTCAGTACCCACTGATCAACCTTTCCCTATCCGTCTTGCCCCTATATTTTCCTGAGCCTCCGGTAACCACCTATATCATTTATTTTTGTTTCTGTTTTATTAGTATTTGTTTGCAATACGTAATATTTGCATTCATCTTGGGGAACCAGTACATGTGCATATCACATCTTAATCATTTCTCTATCCCTTCCCCTCCCCATGGGCCCGCCTGCCCTTCCCTATCCTGAGGTCCCCTTTCCATCTCCACAAAATCTACCTCGCTGCTTCCTATCATCTGGCTTTTATTTTGCTCTTTCAATTACCTATATTTTGGGTTTCTTATATAAGAGAAACCATGCAATGTTCAACCTTTTTGTCTGATTTATTTCATTTAGCATGATGGTTTCAGTGATTAACTTAAAAATATTCAGAAGGTAATCATTCAGGCTGTGCTAGGCTTTAAAAATATGAAGGCGGTAGGAGAATGGTGGACATCTAGAAGATGCTTTTCTCCCAGAGAATGTGGGAGCCACATCACTGATTGGAAGAAGGCACGAGATGTCCTCATGCCTCCACCAAGGTGTGCCCCTGCTGACCCCTCTGGAGAAGTACGATGGGAGCTGGTGGCCATGGGTGCTGAGATGGAGCCACTCCAAGCCCCTCTGACATGAAAAGCTTGAGAAGACGCGCCCCACTAACTTGCGCTCAGGAAACCATGTGGTGTTCAAGTCCCTGATCACCCAGCTAGCGCCTCTGGCCCACGTCTCCTGGAAGACTGTGCTCAAACAGAACTCCCCGGCCCTCTCCCTGTCCCATTATCTTACAGGAGAGCCTCCAGGAGTGCAGCACTGGACCAACAGCCCAGCTGTGTGTACCTTGACAGGCAGCAATTACCTCTGAAATGCTAAGTTATTTCCACTCGCTGGTGGCTTTTACCCACCTTGTCAAGCTGCTCATGGACTACAAAGCACTTCGGCCCATCAGCACAGCCCATTAGGAGAAAAAAAGTGGCAGCAGAGCCAGCCTACAGCAGCCTGGCACTAAGCCTGGCAAATGGTAGGCGTTTGACAAATAAATGGATTAACCTGCCTCAGAGTCAGCTCTGGGGGAGACAGCGAGCCCCCCAGGGTTAGGTTGGCTGTGTGACCTTTCAGACCCCTCCAGCTTGACTTACAGAGGAAAATCTGCTTGTCTAGCCCCCGGCCACTGAGCCTTGACACCCAGAGACGGCTTGCCCTCCACGTCCTCCAGCAGATCCGGATCAATAGAGAGCTGTGTGCTCCCGCCCCCTCCCTTCCACACCCACTTCGTCACTCAATCATTCAGAAATGATTCATGGAAGTCTAAGCAAAGGAAGAAAGCTATTCTACAGTCCTGTGCACCCGGCGCACAGAATATTATTACAAGCGCACAGGTAACCGCACCTACCGGCACCGACTGTACCGAACTACTCGGGGCTCTTGGGTGTGCCTCTGTGTACGGGGGAGGAGCGCAGTGAGTGCCTCTGTCCGCCGGCCTGTGGAGAACGTGCCCACCTTAGTACCCTATCTTGTGGTGAGCATCAGCCCTGGACCTTCTCTAGTTTTTAGAATGGATGCTTTCAGGAAGATGGCATAGTACCATTTAAAATCCAAAATGGGTATAGCTCCTTCACCAATCAGAAGAGGCCCCTGCTGACTGCAGACAGGAAGCTGGTAAGGGATTCTTTGCTCTTCAAAGGGACAGCGGATTTCAGGCTAACTGGGAACCCAGGTCTCTAAGGGAGAAGGCGCTTTGGTACGTGAGGGGAGGCCTTTCCAACCAGTGCGGAGCCAGCGCATCTCATTCCGTGTGGGACATCCAGCACCCAGCGTATGACATACCCTAATCTCAGAGACACTAACATGTGAAAAACAATCGTGCTACTTATGTCCTCGGATAAGGGCTATTTCCACATTGTAACACCCAAAGAACAACAGTGTGTGGCAGGTAAAAAGCTCAGGGACTGTCAGGTCACCACCGCAGATTTCATACCCAGAGGCTTTGAGGGACTCTGGTCCGTCACTCCACCCTCTCCTACAGTCCCCGCAATCTCCACGGGGAAGTGAAACCACCTCCTTGAAAAGCTTCTTTGGGCAGTGACAGCTCTCCTGGCCCACTCTGAATGCTCCTCGGTGCCTGACAAGAACTGTACACATGCTGGCACTAACTATTACATCTCCCGCATGCTGCGAGGCTGACAGAGCTACAAGGTGGGTGGGGGATTCGGGGACTCAGCGGTTTCATTTCATCAGAGTATGTGACATCCCCCTGGACCCAGGCTGGAAAACTTCTTAGAAAGAGTAAGTCTGCAAGACATTATTTGTGCATGCAAATTTACAAAGGTGGGGTGCATCCACACGTGCCCCTGTGCACCCCCAGTGAGTGTGGGTCAGTCTGCTTCGTGCCTTGCTCAGGTTGTTATAAGATGATCAACATTCTGCATTTCCTCCTTTAAGCAGAAGTCCCCTGCATCTTCTGCCGCTGGGTTTATATCTTCCCAGTGTTTGTCTTTCCAGAGCTTGGATTCCTTGTTGGAATATGGTTTCTTGATTGAAATGAGCTTGATAATGTGATAGATTTCATTCTGCGCTTCTTATTCTCTATCTTACTTAGACTATTGCCTCTGGGACAAATGCTGTGTCTTTTTTGTCTTACGCAGTCCCAAGAGCACCACTGATGCTGAACAAATAAATAACCAGAGTTGTGAAATGGAGTTGAAAATTTATAGCACAGGCTCATCTATCAAAATTTGGACACCAGAGCACAGAGTCAATTATCACATATTAACTTGCTCTTGCTGGCGTTTTAATGCATTTAGAGAAGATTCACCTCCTCTTCACACACACAACCTGCCAACCTGGAGTACTACCAAAACTGAGAGCGCTTTAGACAAAACTCGACTTTCTCTAGGACCCTACAGACTCCTGGACACAGTGTAGCTTCCATCTACTTCTTGATAAAAGACTAGTGGGTCTCACAAACTTCAGGAGAACAATGGCATTTTAAATACCATCTTGGATTGGGAGGAGCCTTGTCACATAGATTCTCTTCAGTGATTTTTACAGCGTTGGAATGCAGGTCGGGCACCACCCCATTTTAATGATCGCACTGGTATGCAGAAACGTAAAGTGACTTTTTATCGAAGCAAAAGGAAGGGAGGAAGGGAGGAAAGGGGAAAGGCAGAAAAGAGGTAAGAAAAAGGAAAACAGGGGGGAGAGAGAAAAGAAGGTAGAAAGGAAGTAAGAAAAAGAAGTACGCAGCATTTTTCTAGCAGTGACTTCCTCAGCCACACTTGGTAATCGCAGCAGGGACAAAAACGAATAGCTTTAGTACTAACAGTGTAACGGTGCTCAAGGGAGCGCTGGTAGTGAAGTCACAGAGTTAGCGGCACTGGTAGTTATTACTGCCTTATCTCTATGTATGGAAGACTTTTTCCGGGCTACTCCACATACAGGATCGCATTTACTCTAGGCTAGTTACTGCAGATCCCGTTCTATGGTAAGGCAGCTGAGGGGCGCCTTTCTTCACACTGCGCAGTGTCTCGGGGATGGTCTCCGGTCTTCTGCACAGGTGGTCCGTTCTGGTTTCCCCAACTCCCTCGCGTGCGTCCCTGTCCAGGCAGTTCTAGTGGGTCCTACTCTGCAGGCCCAGCTGCTGCCTTGGGGAGGAAATCTGGAGAAGGGAACCCAGGCTAGGAGCATAGGGGAGACAAGCATCAGAGATCACAAACAGGCAGCAAACGAGAGGGACTCCTGCAGCACAGGACTGGAATCTCCAAGGACATGGGCCTCAGGTCCTTAGACAATCCTTTGAGGAGTCTGAAAAAGGGGACTTAGACGGGATGAGGAAGGTGCACGTTCTGTCTCCTCGTCCCTCTGGTTGACTCATTCTCTCTGGCTCTGTAACTCTGCCTCCAGCAATCGTATCTCATGCACCCACAGAAAGAAGTTCCACCTGTGGGTGAAGATAATGATACTGATTTTCCCAGTGTCAACCTGGATTCAGATCTCCTAGCCCAGGAAGTAGCACCAGGGCCCTGGATGTGGGCACAGCGTCGTCATATCCTCTGCCCGCAGTGAACTCTGCCGCCCGCCTTTGGAAAACACAGCCCACTGCGGTGAGTGGCTGGAGTGAGTGGACGGTGAGCGTCCTTGCCTTGTCTACCTGGTGGACACTGGCTTTCTGATGGCAAGCTGTGCAATCAAGAGGGCAGTGGGCAGAAAGAGGAACCTGCTGTCACCCACGGCACCTCACGCATGGCATTCAGGAAGAGAAGGAAGACATGGGTTTTAAAGGATCCCAGAAATCCCCTCTGTTTCTTCCCTGAGTGCATATTACTGGAGTGATAATAAAGATAAAGCACACACAAAGAAATGCTCTGGAGATTACTGATACCAGCTCCAAATGGGGAAGTATTAGCTTGTGCAGAAATGACAAGCCACCCCTGCAACCCTGGACTCTGGGTGTGCGGATCTGCAACTGAAAGAGGTACAAACTACACACTGGTTTCCCAAGGGCTGTAGGCTGTGTCCTCAGCCTTCCTGGGCAGGTGATGGGGACAGGAGTTACGACCAGACCTCAGGGCTAATCTCTTTCTAGCTATATAAAGGAGGAAAGGGCAGCGGGGGGAGCAGAGAGAGAAGTTGAGCTGTCAGTGTGCTTGATGTTAAATAAAACCTACCAAGACTCAGCTGAGAATTTTAGCAGAATCCAAATGTGCTAGAAAAAAAAAAAAAGGCATGGCTTCCATCTCTAAGGTTCACAGCTAAGCTGGCTTAGAATCACACATGCCAAGGTTAAAAATAAGAAGCAGCCATCCCTGAATGACACAGTCTGGCAAGGAAGCCTGAGGTATGCTGCTCAGTGGTGGAGAGGGAGAGGCAGAGGGGAGCCTGGGTTCAGAGCATAGGTGTTTATTAGAGGCGCATTATCGAAAAGCCAGATGCTCAGAATGTTGCTGTTTTGCATTTAAAAGGCACTTCACATTGGCAGAAGCTTTCATAATGATCTTCAGATTTTCCATCGAGGAAACCCTGGCATGCATTTGAGCGTGGCCACGGCTGACTGACTTGGGCAGGGTGCTGCTGCCCGGCCTTACCCTGGCTCAGACAGTGTCCCCACACACCTAGAAGGGATGCCTGTGAGTGAGAGCTCAGAAGGCACAGTGGGACGTCAGCACTGGCACAAAGCCACGCTTGGCGCCACGGGCCACCCTGTTTGACTCACCAGCCATGATGGTGCTGGGGCACCCACTGGCCAGCTATCCACTGCTTGGCTCCTGCAGACAACATGCTTCTCCCCTGAGGACATACGTGCCTCCAATCTTTGTCCTCACAACCTCAGCACTGCGGGCCAGGGCTAGCTGGCAAGGGTGACAAGCTGGCCCTGCAGTCCCTCCTTCTTGCAAACCCAGAGCTCCCTGCTGTGGATCCAGTAGGGTCTTCTTTTTCATAAAACCGTCCTTTGTCCAATATGCTTATGACCTGTACTGTCTAAAAGGTTTACTTTTATAAAAATAATAGAATTGGCATTAGCCACTCTGCCAACCGCACTGCCAGCTCTGTGCCTTTCCATTACTATGCAGACGTTTCTAGAACGCCTTCAGGAGGCCGGGGAATGGTAAGCGTTCCGGGATCCAAGTGTGACCAGAGACCCTGGCTCAGCCCACCTGCGGGTGTATCCCATACTTCCACACCGCGCAGGGGCCGGGAGGCAGGTGGGACTGGAGAGTGCGCCTTCCACTTTACAGACGCGTCAGTCCATGCGCAGACACCACCTGCCAGTGCAGGGGAAGAGCCGTCTACACACGTCTGCCTGCCCCAAGACCCTGGCTGGCCTTCACCTGGGGTGCACACCTGTATCCTGAATTCCGCATCCTGGCTGCTGGTTTGGAAGCCCTGCCCAGCGCAGCCCGACCAAGGTGTCCCGTGCACATTTTTAGACTGCCTTGGGCAAGCCTCGAGAGAAGGACGAGGCAAGACTGTTTTCCTGCCCATTGCAAGGGACGAGAAAAGAGAGGCTGGGGGAGTTCAGGAACTTGTCAAGCAAGTGACAGGAGGAAGACGAATCTAGGGTTCTTTCGGTTACTCCAAGACCCTAAGCCAGAGGCAGGGCGACTGCAGGAATCAGCCCCGTACCTGAGACGCCCCCAGGGGCCCTTCTGCGTGGAGACCTCGGGGATGGCCTCTCATTCTGCCGGGATTGTGAGGCCCTTTCTTAAACACAGCCCCCACCCCCTGGGGGCTCTCTCCTGACTTCCCCTTCGCCCTTCAGGTGCTCTGGAACCCGGGAAGATCTATTTAGGGCCAAGACAGGATTGTGGTCCGACAGCCCCGGGGCTGCACCGCTCCACCCATCCTGAAAAGGCTGGACACGGGCCAGCCCTCCAACTGGAGACCTCCCTTCCTTGCCCAGACTCCGGGGACGACAGGGAACGCCCTTTGCAGGTCAAGAGCCCGCGTGCCCGGCTAGGCAAACGCGGCGAAGTTCCGGGCGAACACTCCGGGTACATCCCCACACCCCAGCCCAGCCCACCGCGGAGCCGCGCCGCCGACGGACCTCGGGGAGAGAAAGCGCAGGAGAGGGCTCCAAGCGCGGCGCGCCGCGGAGACCCCGCGCGGGGACTCGCGCTTACCTGTACCAGTCCAAGCCGCGGCCGTAGTTCCTGTCGAAGAAGTGGGGCTCGGTGCCCAAGGCCCGCACGTCCGGGTGCACCCGGATGAACTCCAGCACGGCCCGGGTGCCCCCCTTTTTCACGCCCACGATGAGGGCCTGGGGCAGCCGCTTGGTGCCCGGCTTCGGGGAGCCCGAGTGGTTGGAGCCCGCGAGGCGCGGGGCGGGCGCGCTGGGCGGCGGCCCGGGGGGATCGCAGGGGCGGGACTTCGGGAGAAGTTTCTGGCCGCTCGCGTCGGGGCCGCGGAGGCAGCGCGGCGCCCCGAGGAGGCGGCTGCGGCCGAGCCCGTCGCAGCAGCACAGGAAGCTGTAGCACAGGTAAGTGCAGGAGAGCGAGAGCGTGAAGGCGAAGAGCAGCCTGCGCGCCCTCCGCGGCTGAGGTGGCCCCGCGCGGCCCCGGACCCTATAGGCCATGGCTCCATGGGCGCGCGCCGGGGGTCATGGCTTCCGGGGGCGCCCGCGGAGCGGCTGCGGCCCTGC
>NW_004955493.1:1393128-1450992 GCF_000276665.1 Chinchilla lanigera | reverse complement strand
CCGCCCAGCCCGGCGTGGCCCTCGCGCGGGGCGCTCACACACGCCGGGCCGCCGCACGCGGTGCACGCGGGGCGGAGGAGCCGAGCGCGAGTGCGTGACTAGTCATCAGCTCCTGGCCCCCCGCGCGTGACTCACAGCCGGGAAGCACGCGCCTGCACCCCACTCCCTCTGCACCCCTCCCGGGGCCCGGCCGGAGAGCGAGGCCCAGAGTTGCTCGTTCCACCCGGCGGGCGCCTCTTGGCTGCCGCCCCCTAGTGGTAGACAACTCCCGGAGCTGTCCGAGGTATCATAGGGTCCCAGCGGGCAGGGTGCTAACCCTAGGGCAGTGGCCAGTTCCAGTAATTCCTAAGGGACTAGTTATGCACAGTTCTCAGTGGTCTTGCCCAGAACTGCCCCTAAAGGGCCGCGCTAGTACCATGTGCAGAATCAGGTTTGAGTGGGCATGACCAAAAGCACAGCTGCTTCAGTTCGGGACAATGCTAAATCGCCATGACCAGGTATGCCTAAAGCTAGGATCCCGGTAAGACGTCTGGACAGCCATTCCTTCCCCATCCTCCATTCATGCTGTTCCTGACCTGGTCATAAGGCTCTGTGGATCTCAGCTCAACCCAGAAAATATTTTATCTCCAAACTAAGCCCATAAGTGGGAACCTTGGACCAGTCCCTCTGCTGAAGATCACAATAACCACCAACTTTGTGCCAAGCTTTGGCACATGTTAACTCACATAATGCTTCCTATAATCTACGGGATTGTTGCCGTAATCCCCACGTCACTTGGCTTTCTTAATTCTAATAATAGCTAACGTTTCCCAGGTGCTTGTTTCCTGCCAGTAATGTGCTAATCACTCGATAGGCTCTACCTCATTTATCTTTGGAGATAGGAACTATTATTATAATTCATAATTTGCAGACAGTGAAAAGGAGGTTTACTGAATGCACACTCGGTAATTGGCAGAGCTGGAATTAAACCCAGGCAGCCGGAATCCGAGATTCAAGGTCCTAATTACAGTGCTGTGATGCTGCCTTACTTCCTTTGACAGTTATTCACATATTCCATCCTAGGCTTCCCTCCTGGATGTGAGCTAATCTGTCCAGGTTTCTACTAAAGTGTGGTACTGGGAGTGAGAGAAAAATTCAGTGACCAAAAGGTTTAAGAGGACCCTCACCTCCCTCCTGTAAGCTCTTTTTCTCGTGATGCTACCTAGGACCCAGTATCTTCTGTAGCCACATCACATTGCTGACCCCTCAAGCCGGAAGCCAAGTAACATCTGCACTTCCTGCAAGTGGTGCTGATTAACGCACATCCACCCCACGCTGCGCTCGTACGGCGGGGCTTTTTTGGACCCAACGTGTAGGTCCTCACACATTTGACCTGATTAAATTCCATCTTGCCTCATCAGTTCACTGCTCCAGTTTTTTCAAACATCTATTTGAATCTCAAGTCATGATGTAGCTTTCATATATTCAGGAGAAAGAGTAGAAATATTGTATCCTGGCTTTGCCCCTGATTCCATTCAGGTGTACTTTGGGCAAGCCCGTCACTCTCCGAGCCTCGGTTTCTCAAGCTATAAAATGAAGAGTTATGATTCACCTCAAAAGCCTGTTGGGGTTCTGATATTGCATAGTTTTATGAGTCCGTTATTCACAGAATAAGCCAGTCTCTTGGCATCATGTCATCTCCACATTTGATTACAATTTAATTAATTCTTCACTCAAATTGTTAATAAAAATGTCAAAACAAATATGTGGAAAGGAGTTATAATATATACTTTCAGCATTTTTTCACATGACAAACCTGCTATTTCTGCACTCCATTGTGAAAATTACAAGGTTAAATGTAGAGTAATCCACTCTGACAGGTGCTTTTTTTCCTTGGGAAAAAGACATGCATACAGTTCTGTCTCATAACTGTGTGCTTGGCTCAATTTTTAAATTATTTTTAATCATCGAATCTACACACTCTCAAATTCCAGATACATCAGGGCCAGGCAGATTTTCTTTATCCAGTTTCCAACAGAGAAACCGCCATGACTTGGATGGAATTTTCCAGGAAGTGAGACAGCGGACAGATCTACTCATCACCTTCCACTGGTGTCGTTTTACAGCAGCACCTTCATTCTCCTTTGGAATTGCCATGGTAGAATTATGGTGACTTATGTGGTAGATCAAGTAACACTCACTTGTAAACAGGATCTACTTTTTTATCGAATCAGAGTCCAGGTAAAGACTCAAGGCTGGTACTGAAGCTCCACCATGTAGGGACCCAGGATCCTTCTATTTTGTTGTTTTACCATGTTTCCTCCATTCTAAAGTCACCGTGCACTCTAAGATGATTTATTCCTCTCCAACCATCATGTTCACGTTATGGCAACCAGTAAGGAAGAAAAGGACAGAGAAGGACCTGCCATATCCCCTAGGACATTTCTTGGAAGCTGTCTACATGGTTCTCACCTCTGTTTGGTTGGTCAAAATGCTGACACATGCTTTCGAGTTTCAACACTAGAAACTAGACAGTAAATTTCTAGAAAGTAGAAACTAGAAAGTAAAACACTACCTTTCGCTCTTCAAAATGTAGTCCTGGCTTTGGATAGCTATGTGCCTGGATAAACGTTGGGAGGATTTACTACCAAGGGAAAAATACTAAAAGCAACTAGTAGTCTCTAGCATCCTTGGAAAAAGTTTTTCCTGATTTTTTTCCCCATGTGGTTTTAGTTCAAAGGGAAGCGTATGACCGTGTCTGACACCATTATTTTCTAATCGTATGTCAGTGATTCAAACCTACTCAGGCCTTCTTAATGAGAATCAACCACAGAACTTTTGCTGAAACTTTTTTTTCTTCTTAGATGACAAGCTAGTCTAAAGTAAGGCTGGCACTTCTAAAGGTCATCTCTGCCATCAAAATGGGAGACCCTAAGAATGCAGCTAACAGGGAGGAAAATGGGATGGAAAGAAGGATATTTTGATTCTTTCAGCTTCTAAATCTTCCCAGGCTGGAAGCATTATTCCTAGATTATTTCCCCTCTAGCTAATTAGTTACCTTTATGTGACTTCTGATTTAAAGGCCCTTGCCCATTTTTTGAATGTCGTCACTTCGATTGCAAGAAATAGGGACCATTTTAATAAAAAGTGAGAGAGATGAGTAGGAGCTTGCTTGAAAGGATATGCACAGACTAAGACTAGAACTCTTAGAAATTCAAGACAGTTGTGGGGCCCAGCTCCTTTTTTCCTCGTCCTCTACTTCTCTTTGTGTCTTATTTATTTTTCCTTGAACTCTTAACTGTCACTTTCTCTTTATTTATGAGTCAGGAAATGTCACTAATTTGTGGGTAACAGAAACTGAGCAAAAAGAGAAATTTTCGATAGCTCCCACAGGAAAAGAACTTTCAGGTTCCTCACAGAATTGAACAGAGTGGGCCAAGGACTCACTAAGAGTAGCAACCACTCTCTCTTCTATCTCCTGAGTCTCCATTTGCCTTTGGCATATGTATTACCTTCACTTTTCCTTCCCTCTGTAATACCCTGCACTGAAACCCTTAAATTCGAAATCATAAAACAAGGAAACTTTCTTCCCCTAGAGTCTTTGGACCTAGTGAAACCTTTCTATTCAGTTTTACTTTGGTGTAAATTTTCAGATCTCCCTTCAGAAAAGAGTTTCGTAAAATGTGACAAAAAGTCCCAAAGATGGTGATTCCTGAGGCAAAGGGCAGTAAAGTGGAGTCACATAGCCTGTAGGTTGTGTGAGGTGCAAAGGTCACACACCAACCAAGAAAATGTGCATGGATGTTCTACATTTAAGAAAGAGTGGAAGATTAAGAGAAGACAAACTTTTAGTCATGCACCATTCTCTGGATAACATCCAAGCACAAAAGCTCCAGGTGCGTCCAGATGCTGCCTGTAGAAAGGAAGCAAATCTAGAGGGCCAGGGGCAGGGCTGATTTTCAGGACTTTGTAAGAGTCTGGACTCTTTGTCTTTCCCCATGTTGGTTACTTCTGCTGTCCACAATAACAGCAATCATAATAACAGGCATCGGTTTTCACACATTCACTCTGGACCGGGACTGGGCTAAGAACTTGGATGCATGACCTAATTTAATCCTCTCGATAAATCCATCAGGTAGACGTTATGACTATCCCCATTTTATAAATAAGGAAACGACCTCAGGCGGGGTGAACTTACCATATTTCCACAGATGTTGGAGGCTGGCAAGGGGGAAATACACTATTTTTTAAAAAAGCATGACTGTGGGGTGTGGATCTAGGATCACCTTTGCCCGGCTCTGACTCTCTCCTTGGAGCAGCGCTGCTTAGCATTCCCAACTCCCAACCCTAAACTGTTTAACAGCCTGTACTGTCTTATCTCACTCTCTCTTAGAGTCTTGCCTTCCTAAAGAGACTCTAGACTCCTGGGAGACAGGGACTAAACTACTAGTTCTAAGTCAGCCTAGCACCTGGAATTTGGGCCACATATTCATGTTTGAATTCCCTGGGTGTCTTTGTCTCCTTTCTCTTTCTGTGATGGGCCACTAAACAATACCACTGTTAGGGACTCCAATGAGGGACTGATATTTCACTTCAGACGTGTCCAAAGTGCACTATTTGTAACGTGGAGGAAGAAACTAAGCCTGTGCTTTTGCACAATAGCACGGTACAGCTGACCAAGCAGCATTCTCTCTCCTCTGATTTTCTTTAACCACACGGAAGCAAATCAAAATGGCGCTACCGGTGGTGTTGCCACCAATTTATCAGTTTCCCAAAATGCAGGCCTCAGGGGTACAGGAAGGCATGAGTGCAAGGATATATAATTACAGAAAATACAGTGAGATGAACTGGTTTTTTACTGACTTTTTAGAAATTAGTGTAGAACGCTGGGTTTCGTTGCTATATTTTCATAACGCAGATGACACACTCGATCATATCCATCACCATTCCCTTCCTTCCTCTCTTGATCCTCATCCTCCTCCCTAATGATCTCTCTTCTACTTTCGTGTTGTCTTTTCTTCCCTATATCCACCTATGAAAGAAAGTACATGACAGCTTTTTGAGCCTTATTTTGCCTAGCGTAATAAAGATGGTAAAGGAAACCTTTAGAAATCATTAATCAGTGTGTTACATATTTGAAAAAATTTCTCTTAAACCTTTTTTCAGAGAGAGGATTTGGGGGATTGAACCTTGCGGATGCGAAGCAGGCATCTATCACTGGGCTGCATCCCTGGTCCTTCCGTTTACTGTTTTTATTGTATAGATAATCTAACCTCAGTGTAGAGACAAAGGGGAATGCTAAGCAGTAAAAAGAAAAATTTTCCAAGTCATAATAACCACAAATTTGTTCATATTCTGGTTAATGTTTAGTTAATTTTGCTAATGCTTTATTTATATCCTTTCAACTATAAGTGTATTTATTAAGCTGTTTGCTTATGGATCAGCCCAGACCTTCTATTTTATAAAGTGTTTTTTCACTTCACAGTACTGTGAATTTATTCTATTGTGAATCTATTCTGTGTCATTACATACAGACTTGTGTAATACGTCTTTCTTTCAGAAACAGAAAATAACTTCTTTCTGGAAATGCTAGATGTGTGGATGGGGTAAGCCCACAGCTACGACAAATGGAGGAAACCGAATCCAAATGTGAATGAATTCAATGCAGGAGCAAGCAGAGTAAGTGAAAGAGTGAGTCCTGATAATAGTAATGTTTGAGTTCCTGGATCCAGCTTCGCCTGAAGCTATCTTTCTAAGAGGCAATAAAGCATAGTAGTTGAGAGTACAGTCAATGGAAGCAGACAGCCTGTGTTTAAATTCTGGCTCTGCTTCAAGAATTAGGCCAGATAATAATTGTAATGCACTTAACAGCGCCTGGCTAACAGTAAGCCTTCAAGGAACATTGGCCATTTCTATGCTGAGAACTTTTCGATTACATTTGCCAACAAATTTTCTTCTTGGCTTAAGTTATTTTGATTGATACACATATGTACTTCTCAACTGGATGTGCCTGTTTTAACCAACTTGAAATCTGTGTGACAACAAAATGAAATCCATCTCTGCTCTTGGAAATCACCTAAGACCCTCCTGCTTTGAATCCAATGTATTTTCCCGATATTTTGCATGTTCCTGGGGAGATAACCAAACACTCTTTCTAGATACAGTTGGCAAGTGGTCAATAAGTTCTTACTGGATAAATAGATAATACCCTCAAACAAACCTCTGTCTAGAGAACGACTATTTTAAACATGAGGATCTGGTCTCATTTGAAGAATTGAACTATTTATTTGTCACCCACTTCTGGTCCCCTTTCCTGTCTTTATTCAGTCTCGGTCTTACAGTAAACATGATAATCACTTTTTCACTTACCTCATCAGCTCTTTTGACCCTTTCTCACTGTATGTATTTCCTGGTTAAAATAACTTCCTTCCCACTCAGTACTTGCACCCACACCACTGAGCACAGGGAATGCACACACATGATGACTAGTTTCACTTCAGATTCATCATTTCTAATCTCAAGTGGGCCCTTCACATTTCCCAGCAATCATACTACATTTTCTAGTCCATCCATTCGCAAGTCTGCCTGGGTAAGTATCTAGCACCAGCCTCTCAAACCTCGAGCACTCTTTCCTAGTCCCCATGAGCTGATGACCTTGCTTCCTGCTTCACTGGTAAAAGAGAAACAGCCAGAAGAGAACTTTCCCCGGCACCTCTCCCCACTTACCTGCAGATATGTACATAGACGTTATTTCCTCTCTGATCGGTATGATTTCATTGTCTGTGTTGTACTTACTGAATCTCATATGCGTCTCTTTTCCCTTGAATCTCAGCTGTGAACTTACTTAGATCTCCACTTAGAAGTCTAATAAACACCTGAACCCTGAACTATTAGTTCCCTAGAAATTTACTTTCTATCATAGCCTTGGTCTTCTATGTAAACAGCAACTGCTCTCTTCCGTAG
Organism: Chinchilla lanigera; assembly: GCF_000276665.1. NCBI lineage: Eukaryota > Metazoa > Chordata > Mammalia > Rodentia > Chinchillidae > Chinchilla > Chinchilla lanigera. The sequence continues at coordinate 1,444,050 of NW_004955493.1, read as the reverse complement.
TTCACGACAAGACAAATCTTACTAGCTTTGACTCTTCTTCCTCACATCTCATGTCTGACCTGTGATGAAATCCGGCTCATTTTCCCCTCGGAATGTGTACTGCGTTTGGCTGGATCTCACTACCACCACTGTTCTGGTCCCAGTCGGAGTCACCATTGCTGTTTCAGCCGATTTTTTTCTTTTTTCTTCTTCATTAAATTCACAGAAACTGCTGTCAGCCATTTCGTTTCTCTCCATTGTTTTGCCAGTCCCCCATGCTCGCCTTTGGATTGCAAGTTGCTGGATGTCTGAAAACCACATTTCCCAGAATCCCTTGCCAGCTGGTTTCTAGTTAGAGTCACCCCAGGGGAGGTCCTGGGAAGAGACCTAAAACAGAAGGAAGAAATTGTGTTTTGCTTCTAAAAGTCTCTTATAGCATTAGTAGCAACAGCGGTGGTGGTTAAATGCAGGCTTATAATTCCTGTGCACATAGCATGGTGGCTGAAGTGAGTATTTCTATAGCCTCGGCAGCGCAGAATCACAGACTTTGTCTCTAGACTGTAACAGACCCTTGGACCCTCAGACAGTTTGGGGACATCCAGGAACTGCAGTGCTAGTGAGAGGATAACCTCCTGCTCTCTGCAAGGTGTATGTGGCCACGATCCTAAGGGAGCTGTAGTACATGCGCCAGCAGTCACATGACCTAGCAGTCTAGGGCTCCATTAACATCATTTTCTCTTCTGTTCTGATAGACTAGGGGTAGTCATTCATTTTTAAACAACTTTGTCCTTTTTGCTTCCCCAGTTCTTCCGTCAGCTTTGGAATCAGTTCCTTGATTTAAATTATTTTTATTTGAAATATCTGTTTTCCAGAGCAGACACTGTTAGAGACCCCTAATAGGTCTTCCTAAACCCAGTCTCAATAGTACAAAGGACCTGTTCAAAGCTCTCTGTGACTTCTAAGCCCTCTCCAAAGATCTACCCTTGAATCTAAAGACTTGTCAATCTGGTGAGAAGTTGTCAGAGACAATAATAAACAAAAATAACAGCACCATTCTCCAGATAATTTCCCTCCACCTTGTCCACCACACTCTTAAGTAACAGGCTCAGGATGGGTCCCAGGCAATAATGAGAAATAACCAAAAGATGCCGGATGGGAACAAAGAATGATTCTTTTGGTTTGTTTGTTTTAAGGTCAGGCCAAATGTATTGATATAATAGATTTAAGTAAGCAAAGAAATCACTTAAAGCTACTTTTCTTTCAGGTTAAGCAAAACATTACCTATTAAGCTGAATTAAAATTAATAGAACAAACAATTTCAGAGAGTGTCATAAGTCTCACAAAAAAGATACGCTGACTTTTGATGACTTTGTGTTTAAAAATTACTGAGTAATCTTCTGCAGAAAGCTTTAAAGGATAAATAAATGACTTTAATTTACCGAAGACCAAATAATAGCTGTCCTGCAACTTCTGAGCACTCTTGGTATGCTTGAAAATTTTGAATGCAATACAGAGAGTGATCTTTAACCTAGTTCACCTTAGCTCACATCGGCAGCCCACCGCTTCCACTCGTCTGCCTGAGGTCATCCGGTCTGGAGTCCGTCTTAACCTCCTGCGGAAAAAGTGACTAAAGAGTGAGCTGCACTTTTTCCTTGCTGTGTACACGGCATGGGGTGCTTAGGGTTCCACTGCCCGGCCCCATACCTCCTTCCTGTTTGTATAGTATCTGATGCCTCCAGGTACTGAGCCTTTGAAATCCTCTGGGGCAGCACTTCCTTTTAAACATGCAGTCGCAACTTTCTGGCTCTGCCACGCTGGGTCCTGCTTCCAGGTTTTTACTGTAATCTGATATTTACTGTGGCGCCCTCTCACTTTCTTTGTCCTTATAGGTTAATACCTTTAGGTGGTTTCTTTAGACACAGTGGTATTGTGAAAATACAATGAGTATGACAGAGGGGTTCTGAAAGAACCCTGAACTTCTCCAACACAAAGCTGTCAGGTGGTGGCTCCTAAGCTAATCTTCCTTTGTCAGAGAGGCTGCTCCCAGGTGCCGGAGTGTCCACCTCTGACAGTTGTCAGATGTGGAGCCTGTAGGTGGCAAGCAGTGGGCAAATAAACAGCTTAATGAGGTCAGCTGGTGGGTAGGTGGGAAACCTAGCTAATTCGTACTATACAAGTAGTACATGATGCATCATTCCTCTATGTAAAAACGTAGAGGAATACAGGCAAAGATCAGATGTCCTTTGACCACTCTTCGACATTGTAAAATTTCCTAACATTACCACAATTTAGGTAGTATAATTGCATACTTTCAAAATGTTTTCTTATATAGAAAAATAGGAAAAGCCCCCGAATATACTTCACTAGGGGCTTTGAGGAGAGTGTACATATGGTTATGATATTCTGCAACTTTCTTTTCACACACAACATGCTATGCACACAGGTTCAACTCAGTTCCTACAATATTTCCTCATGTACACGATGCCTTCAGTTTTTCCATTTTGTTTATTTAGATATCATGATATACTTCACCAATTCACGGTTAGTGGATATTTCGCTTTGGGTCCATTAGGATGCAATGTAGCTGTATATAACTGCGAAACCCAAAGCAACGGCCATTTGCATGTGATGTAAATTCGTCTGTCGTATTTAAGGGAAGTCCGAAAGGAGGCAGTCTGGGCCTGTATGGCAGCTCCATGGATTTGTCAGGCATCCAAGCAGCTTCCAGCTCTCTGCACATGCCGGTGTGCCCCACCTCCCTGTGGCTGAAGTCCCCAGAGTGACATTTCCATTCCAGATTGCTGCTTGGAGGGAGGGGAGAGGGGTGCTCCACCTCCCTGCTAAGAAAACTTCCCTAAGAAAATTCTACTCGTTGTGCGTCACCTAGAATTTAATCACGTGCCCACATCTGGTTGCAAGGAAATCTGGGGTATGTACCCCTTTGACAGATAAGAATGTTAACAAGTTTTTACTATTTTGATTTTTTTTATTTTAAAGAGAAAAAAACAAAACAAAACAAAATAACAGCAAAGACAAAACCAAAACAACACAAAAACGATAAAAACGATACAGGATTTGAAAACAAGATGATAGGAATTAACACTGGTTGTTATATGACATATTGTCATCTTCAATGAAGTTGCTCAGGTTACCAGGTGTAAGGATGCAAGACTGATCAAACCATGAAAGAGAAAGAGGGAGTGAATATTTGGAAGGCAGTTAGAAATTTCTATTTCAAGTCACTTATATTCTTACAACAAGGCTTCCAGGAATGAAAATCAGTCAAAACATTCTCAACCACTAGACCGGAGCCCAAGTGTAGGCCTGGAGGAGGGCTCCGAGAACTCTTTCTAAGCCAACCATCAGCCCTGGGACTGCTGTGTCCTGAGAGAGTGAGGCGGAGGAAAAGCGTGGCCCAAACTGTCGGGGGTCAAGGTGCTTTCAGGGCCTCAGATGAGGGCCACGCTTCTCAACCCGAAGAGAAAAATGTCAGCCGCAGCATGTAGCAGAGGCTCCCTTTCACTATCCCGAACAGGATCCACGTGGTCATGTTTCACGGAATTGGACTCACCGGGTCAGAGGATGTGACGTACATGTTTCTAGTTCAGCATTCTCTGAAGGTAGTCAGGCCAGCCACACTCCGCAGGCAATTTCATTCCATCTCGTCAGATTAAAAAATTACATTTTTAATATAGTTTGCCATTCATGTGGGAGGAAAATAATTACATCTAATTGTATTTACTTGCATTTCTTTCTTTTTTTTTTTTTCCTCCAGTACCGGGAATCAAACTCACAACCTTGCACTTGCCAGGCAGGCTCTGTGCCACTGAGCTAAATCCCCAGCCCCATTTACTTACATTTCTGTATTGCTAAGGGTGAGAATCTTTTTATTTTGTGGCCATTACGATTCGTTGTCCGCATATTGACTGTTCACCAACTTTGCTAATTTTCCTGAAGTCTGCTTTGCGTATAGTCTGAGGCAATGCTCTAAATTTTTGGATAAGCAGTTGTCCAGAATCAGTTACAGAGTAATCATCTTTTCTCACTGATATATGATGCTGCCTTCCTCATTTCTGATTGTCTCTTTGATTCCATAAACCTACTCATCAATATTTGTGAAGAATATTATCTTCATAGGCTTTGACTTAGTGATATTTTTACAAGATATTTTTAAAAAATAATATTCAAGTAAGAAGTCCAAAGCATAGACAAAATGCATCTGAAACAAAAAACAAGAATGGTGTACTTTCTCCCAGATCTTAAAACAAAGTATAAGATTACAGTAGTCAAGAGTATAGTATTAGCTCCAGAGAAACCAGACCTAGCAATGAAAGAGAGAGAAGAGAAAACCGACAAACAGGCCTCTAGGCTTCTTATATGATGCAGTAGGTGTTGGAATAGTGGCATTTTATTTGCCAAAACAAATTCCAGATGAATCAAAGCATTTAATGTTAGAAATTAAGCCATAAAATAAATACAAAATATTTGGGGATAAAGAATAACTTTTAAAGCATAAAACAGTAGAAGAGATCATAAAGGGTAATGCTGGTAAATGTTAGCTACATAAATATTTTACATCCATATATCTAAAAAGCCCAAACCCGAACAAACACCTTGAGTAAAATTAAAACCAAATGACACCAAGTAAAATATCATTTGTATACATCAAGCAAAACTTAATACCCTCAATATATAAAGAGTCTTTTAAAAGTCAGTAAGAAACAATGAACGCTATAAGAGGAAAATGATCAAAGTACAGCTATTTCAGAAAAGAAGAAGTAAGTTGAGCATATATAGTAGCACACTCCTGCAATTCTAGAACTCTGGGAAGTTGAGGTAGAAGGTTACAAGCTGAAGCCCAGCTTGGGCAATTTAGTGAGATCCTGTCTCAAAATAAAAATTTAAAAGGGCTGGGGAATAGTTCAAATCAAAGGCTCTGAATTCAAGTCTCAGTGCTGCAAGAAGTGGGGGGGTGCTGAACACCTGTAATCCCAGCACTTGAGAGGCTGAGGCAGGAGAATAGCTGTGAGTTTGAGGCCAGCCTGGGCTACACAGTGAGGTCAAGGCCAGCTGGAACTGAACAGTGAGATGCTTTCTGGGGGAAAAAAAAAAAGAAAGAAGAAGAAGATCCGGAAGAAGATGAAGCAACAACTAATTGACTAGTACACTGATATAAAATAAGTACAAAATAAAATAATGCTGAGTAGAATTTATTACCTATCACATTGGCCAATCTCTTCTAAATGATAAGCTCCAGGCTACCGAACATATGGAAAAAGTGTTGAAACACTTGAGTGTTTAAATGGGAACAATGTTCTGGAAGACAATTTGTTTTGTTTTGTTTTGTTTTTTTTTTTTGGTTTTTCTCCGGTACCAGGAACCGAACTCACGACCTCGCGCTTGCCAGGCAGGCGCTTTGCCGCTGAGCTAAATCCCCAGCCCCTGGAAGACAATTTGTATTAAAAACCCTAGGAGGTAGTCATACCTTTTAACCCAGGGTGGAAATTTATCCCGAGAAAATGGATCACAGATATACACAACAGTCTGTGCCCACAGTGAGTGATTCATTAAGTTATATAAATTTATATGAGGATACATTGGTTCATTTTTGCTTAATTACGGTCTCGTGCTCACCCGGTGCCAATCTTTCGTCTCCACTTGGAGCTGACCAGGAAGAGGCAGGAGACACCAGGCGAGAGCAGGAACCAGACTGGTACCAGGCATGTGTGTCTGAACTCGGGCCCTCAGCGATCCAGCCTAGTGGTCATCGCTCCTGGCTGCACGTTAAAATCACCAAAGGACTTTTTTTTTTTTTTAAAAAAAGCTCATATCTGAGGCCCCTCAAATTCCAATATAATTGGTTCTGGTTGAAGCCTAGGCACTGGTGTGATACTAGTTTTTAAAGTTCCCTGGATGATTCTAATGTGCAGCCAGGGTCAAGATCCACTGCTAAGCAGAACCCCCTTTAAGTTGATTAATTACATAGGCTATTGGCCAAAGCTGGAACTAACAGCCCGCAAGGAGCTCCAGGGAAGCCGGCCCTTGCTCCGGTCTGGCTGGTCACAAACTACGGCCCCGGAGACCGAGCTTCCTAGCCAAGCGAGAGCCTGGCCGGCCCGTGTCTATCAGATTTACTACCAAAGAGGTCACGGGTAACCTTGACAAGCACACTTGCCGGGGAAGGGTTCTGGACTGTCCTGTGACAAACCGCCAAAACAAAGCCCCACTCCAGCTCGCGTTTCCGTTTTTAGCCTCTTTATTACCTCCATCTGTTGACGGAGACGGCGGCAGCGCACACGCGGGCAGTGAGCTGCAGAGTTTTCTGGCTTTGGATAAATACAGGCAGACAAACTCCCACAGAGTCTCCCACTTGCGGGGGGCCAGTGCTGCTTGAGCGGGTCCCCCCTTCTGTCCACACACTCTATGCTACCCCCTCGTCTCTCGTTCCCTTCTCCCACACCTCAATAACAAGTCTGCAGCTCACACTCCATTTCACACAAACAACTTCCTCGCGCTTCCAGGCGCACACGGCGATGGCGTGAGGCTCAGCAGCAGACCTTGAAATGCTTTTTTATCTTCGTCAGCAACTGACTTTTCCCTAATCTCCCCAGCTGCCCTCCCTCTACCCCTCATTCTTCCGTCTCTAATGATGTGACCCGCAAGGATTAACATAATGAAAGAGACGGCACATTCATGTCAAGAAGTCCCCTTTCTAAAATAAAAGAGTAAAGGATAAAAAAAGGGAAATGATAGGGATAATATTTATTGGGGGTCTTTAGTTTTCTGTGCCCTTTTCATCCCAGGAAGATTCTCAAGAAAGAAAACAGGGAATGGGGAGTAGTCCAGGGAAGTGTTTCCCACACTGCAGTTGCTTATAATGAATGCACTTCCATGACCTCTGCCCCATCCTATCAGTAACATGATTATTTCTGTAACATTTCTTTACATCATTGTCATTAATACTTAAATACACATATGTATTATTTTTAAATAAGCCTCGGTGTTGCTCAAAATAAAAAACCAGTGTCCGTTTCCATATTTGAAGGTAAGCTTGAAAACATATATAATAAAGACAGAACAGTGGGGGCTGGGGATTTAGCTCAGCGGCACAGCGCCTGCCTGGCAAGGGCGAGGTCGTGAGTTCGATTCCCAGTACCAGAAAAAAGCAACAAAATAACAAACAAGACAAAGCAATGTTTTGATATTCTACGCTGCTGTCTGCTGAAAACTGGGTTTGAGGCTAGCTCTTTTTGTTTACAAGGTGAATCAGCAAGCGAGGTGCTAAGGATGTTTTAGCACTGACTGATATTTCTCTCTTTTGTCATTACGTGTTTGCAGTACATGCAGCTTACAGTCATCTTGAGGGGTGAGGACACGTACATAGTACAGAGTTTTTCTTTTTTGTAAATTCCCTTCCCTTCCCTGTCCCCTCTGCTAACTCCCCTTTCCTCATTTTCATTCTTGTTAATATTATTACATTTAGCTTTTGTGTATGGCATATAACATGCATTGATATTATTAGGTTCCTGTTCATGGCATATCTTTATTCTACTTATTTCCCGTTCCCCTCCCCCTCTCCTCTTGCCCTTGGTCTCTTGGACTCCTTCGCCTCTGCAGGAGATCCATCCGCTTGTCTCCTTCTATTCATCCTTTATTATGCTATTCTTTTTATACTTTGCCTTATGCAAATGGGAGATACCACACAAGTACTTGAGGTTGTGTGTCTGGTTTATTTCATTCACCATTATATTTTCCAGATGCACCCATTTCCTACAGATGTCTCGAATTCGTCCTGCTTTATAGCTGAGTAGTATTCCATTATGTATAGGTACACATTTTTATGCAGTCATCTGTTGATAGGTACACAGGCTGCTTCCGGGATTTAGCCGTTATGAGTTGTGCTGCTATAAATATTGATGCGCATGTTGATATTTCTCGATGTAATTAAAAGGACTGAAAGATGTTTGTAAAAGGATAATGTTCTTTGCAAATTGATGGCTGTGTTTGTGACACATGATATCTCAGTGCTCACAAATGCTCCACATTTTACCCTGTGCTTACTTTTATTTCCAGTGAAAGCCTCTATCTACCTCTTCTCCTGTCTTAGCTGGAGCCAGAAATACTCTTGAATATGATTCTGGATCTTTTTAAACCAGATCAACCATCTAATGACCAATAAATCTCCCCGAGAGACCCTAACTCAGCGGGTCTGGAATATAGCTCAAATCTGTTTATAAAAAGTGCACTGGATGATTCTGACAGGAAGACAAATCAGGGAAACCACGGCCTAGGAGCTCTCTTTGAGCAACAAGATACCTCTGATGCCCCTGGAAGCACCTGTGTCACCCAGCTCCCTCCCAGTCATTCAGCTCAAAGCCCGCAAACTAAATGACCCCAAAGCACTTCCAGCATAAAAGGTCCTCTCGTCTTTACCATCTTCCCACAGAACTGAAAAGCACTGCCTTTTCTAAGAATCCCTAGCCGGGTGTGGTGGCGCACGTCTGTAATCCCAGCACTTGGGAGGCTGAGGCAGGAGAGATCATAGTGAGTTCGAGATCAGGCTGAGCTACAAAGTGAGCTCAAGGGCAGCCTGGACTGCGTAGCGAGACCCTGTCTCAGAAAGACCAAACAAAAAAAAGAATCCCTGAAGCATCCCACTCTCTGCTTGCATGTGAAATATGGCAGCAGGGAAAGGAGGAAAAGCGGGAGGGTGCCTACTTTCTCCCTGCCACTGCACAGGCTCTTGCCCTCTATTTTCCATTTCTACTGGGATTCCGTAGTCCTATCTTTACAATTCCAACGCTTGTGAACCCTTCATCCTAAGGAAGGCTGGTCACAGGAGAGCGCCATACCAACAGTGTTAAAATACCCTTGAGCTCAGCTTGACTGCCTGTCCCAAGGCACACACCATGTGGCGAGCTGTCTCTGTCTGTGTCCTGATTCAGGATCTGTCATGTGCATGGAGCACTAGTCACGCTTTACACAGTCAAGACGGATAGCTGCTAACACACATTTTGATTTTGTGGCAAATGCTCCGGGAGTGGAAAGAAAAATGGATGAGACCACAAGCCAGGGGCTGGTTCTCCCCAGTATCGGCACCTTTATTTGAAGTAGGCCTTTCTAGGATGTCCTGAAGACACATTATCAGAATGGGAGTCTCGAACATATTTAGTGCTTTCAAGATTTGGTTCATTACTTTTTCATGTTTTTGTTTTGTTTTGTTTTGTTTTTTTCTTCCGGTACCGGGAATCAAACTCATGATCTTGCGCTTGCCAGGTAGGCGCTGTGCCACTGAGCTACATCCCCAGCCCCTCAGTGTTTAGATATGTAGCATGTTAACCTCTGTTTGGGCTTTTGTTCTAATCCCTGCAAACATTAGGAGTTATCTGTGCTTTTATTCCAATCTTTGAGGCGGGATAAAAGGACACAGGAAGCATGGACTACAAAGAGAGTGCGTCTGCCTCTGTCTTTCTGTGTCTGTCTCTGTTTTCTCTCTCTGTCTCTGTCTGTGTCTCTCTCCTCTCTCTCTCCCTGTGTGTGTGGCAGTGGAAGCTGACGCACCAAGATTACAGTTCTAGACCCAGTGTAGCAGGGATCCTGACTGCATCAAAATTCTACAGCCTACGATAGGGATGGAGGAGCTCAAGCTAATCTGGGGGCAGCCGCGGGGATCCCTGACACATAACCCAGGCAGATCTCCTGTGTCGGGACCCGGCCAGAGATTCCTGCTGCCAAGACCCTTCTGGCTCACCAGAGTTTTCTTTCTCCACACGTCTCAGTGATTCTGTGAACCACAACCTTTTACTCTTTTTCAAAATGTTTACTTATTTTTCATCCCGCTAATCCATGTGTCTAATATTACAAAACAGAACACACAAAAATAGTGAAAAGTTACACTTAAAATTACCCAGAAAGGGCTCCACCCAGAAGAATTCACCGTCGTCATTTTGGCTTAAAACCCTCCAGGTTTTATGTGTAACTATTAATATAAATACACAAGATTATAAAAATAAATCATTTCATCTCTAATGTTTTTTGCAACCTAAATTGCTCACAAAACTCTGTACTGTGGGCGTATTTATGTACCTATACTTCTTTATTTTTAATTAAAAATTTTTATTTTGAGATTTTTTAGAGTCATATGCAGTTGTAAGAGATAATACAAAGAGATGTTCCCTTTTCCTGGTACCCCCGTGTGACACCTTGGAAAACGGCTATACTGTATCACAACCAGAATACTGACATTAGCATAGTCCACCGATTTTACTCACATTTCTTCCATTTTATTTGTGCTCATTTGTGTGTGAATTTAGTGCATACAGGGGAAGTGTGGGTTTGTGTACTCACCCCCATAGTCAGAACCCAGAGGATCCCATCATCAGAAGGATTCTTCATGCCACCCGCTCCACCCAACATGCTGTTCCTAACCACTCATCTGTTCTCTGTTCCCAAATCTTCACCTTCCCGTAAGTGGCACAGATGCAATTGCATGGTGGGCCGTAGTTTGTACCTGGCCCTTTTCACTCAGGATAACTCCGTGGAAAGCCAGCCATCCTCATGCATGCAGCCATAGTTTATTCCTGCTTGTATTGTAGTATGGTGTCTCACAATTTCTTTAACCATTCACCCACTGAAGGACTCTAGGTGATTTCCGGCTTTTGGTTTTTACAAGTAAAGCTGCTGTGAAAATTTGTGTACAGGTTTTTGTGCCAAAATAAGTTTTATCTATCTGGATAAATGAATTCCCAAGAGCTCAGCTGCTAGATGAAATGGTAAGTGAATGCTACCTGTAAAAGAAATAGCTAAATTGTTTTTCAGAGCAGCTGTACCATTTTATAATATGTGAGAGATCTAGTTTCTCCACATCGCTGACAGCATTTGATGTTTCCATTGGTTTTATTTTGGCCATTCTCATAGATATATAGAGTGACACCTTATTGTGGTTTTAATACGTTTTCCTGATGGTTAATGGTGTTGAACATCTTTCCTGGTGCTTGTTTTCCAAATGCACGCCCTTTTTGGTAAAATGTCTTTTCCTCATTTTCTAGTCTGATTTTTAAAAACTTCTTAGTATTAGAGAATTCTTTATATATTCTGGCTGCTAGTCTTTTGTTGCGCAGGATGGTTTGCACAAATTGCACAAATTCAGTCTGCAATTTGTCTTTTCATTCTTTTCACAGGGTCTTTGTAGAACAGAGTTTTAATTTTCAGGAGTTCCCATGTATCAATTTTTCCTTTTACAAATTATGTTTTGAGTGTTAATCTAGCAATACAAATCTTCAATATTTTCTGAATATTTTATATTTAAAGCTGGGTGTGGTGGTGCATGCCTATAATCCCAGCTCTCTGGGAAGCTGAGACATGAAGATTCCAAACCCAAGCCCAGCCTGAGCAACTTAGAAAGACCTTATCTTGAAATAAAATAATAAAAAATAGGCTGGGGCATAGCTCAGTGGTAAATGCCTGGGTTCAATCCCCAGTGCAAAAAGAAAAAAGTTTTATATCTAAAAATACATTTTGTACTTAAGGTGCATTTAAGACCATGCTCTATTTTCAGTTAATCTTTTTAATACAGCCTGAGTTTAGACTGAGGTTCAGATTTTCTCCAGATTTTGCATATAACTAACCATATAAATTAGTGTATATATATATATACTACCATAAAAATAAATTGTATTGCATCTTATATCCTGTTGTACAGCCTAATTTTCTCAGAAAGCCCTACCTTGTGGACATCTTCACAAGGCAATACAGCTTAATCTGTTTGATAATGTTTAATGGCTGTATAATAAGTCACTGCATTGCTGTATCACAAGGCAGGCATATTTTAAAACCTGCTTATGCGTTCGCAATACCCATTTAATAGGATTCTTTATAGCTTAAAGAAGACAGCAGCAATGTCTGTTGCTTGAAGCCAAGAACTCCTGCACAAGTACATAAGCTGCTTTCTGAAAGGTTATTTAAGCAAACATCACATGTCAAGTATGTCAGAAAAAAAGAGCTAGGACCTGGAAAACAGTTTTTTTCCTTGAATCTTTTAGGTTTCAGTATTAGACCAAATCAGGGAATCTTGCAGTTTCAAATGTGTCCTCATCTTTGCATGTGATAAAACACTCTCCAACCCACAGCGGTCGTGCTATGTTGGTTTCTATTTCCGTGCATCTTTGAAGATTTACATAGATTTCTTTTTAAGGACCTGAGTGAGTCATTGCCAAGGTTGAGGTTAGGGAGTGTAGAGGTCATCCGTCTCACTTGGTGATTCTTTCCTAGATGTACTGATCAGTATCATCTGGAGAGCTGTTTCAATTTATGCCTTCTCATCTTCCACCTGCCTTGACTGAAGTAAAATCTTTCAGGATGGGGGCTGGACCTGTGTCTTGGGAGACATTCCCCAGGTGACTGTCACCCACACTCAGGATAATGAACCTTTGCCTTGGATCAACCTCTCCCTTTCAAATACTTCACAGTCAGGATTTCTTTTGGCACTCCCTTCTAAAGCAGCCCATTTGGCCATTTAAATTCTGTTTTAGAAAGTTCTATTTGCTAAGCATGAGTTTGCTTGCCTTAGCACTTCCTCTACCAGTTATAGTTCCATTACCTACAGCAATGGTCCTTACCATTGACTGTACCTCCAAGCCATTTTGCAGAGCTATAAAAAACAATGATGCCTGGGCCTCACCCCAAGAGACTGATGTAATGGTTCTGGGGTGCAGCCTTAACACTAGCATGGACAGGCAAAACTGAGAGTCACTGAACTCAAGGTACACAGGGTCACATGTTCAAACGCCTGAAGTGTGAAATAGTTCATTGGGTGAGGACTGTGATGAACTAGAGTGTTTTTGGTTCATCCAAGAAATACATTAGCTATTCAGCTCCAGATTGCCAAACGGGGGAACTTTCTTTGTTTGCTTTAAAGAAAGGCTGGAAATCCAGATCTTTTATGTGCAATCTTGGGATTCTTGGCAAGTGATATCAAAAGAAAAACGTCTGTAGGCCATGGTCGGCAGACTTGATACTTTTCTCTAAAGCATTTTAGTGTAGAGAACTCCTTCTACAGGCTTCTCAAGCACAGAACTACAGGCATTTTGAACTGGCTCCTTCTTCGCTGAGGGTGTTGTCCTGAGCATTGTGAGATGCTTAACATCCCTGTACTCTACCTACTGGAAGCCAGTAGTAACCTCCTCCTGCAACTGGGACAATCAACGGTCTGTATGGATATTACTGAACTGTCTGCAGGGAGCAAAATTCCCCGAGGACCCCCTTTCTAAGACAAGTATTAAAGGCCTCCAGTGATGAAGAGGTGGCTCCAGAAGCAGCCCATTCAATCGTTTGATAGCTCCAACTATAAGGAAGTTCTTTGTTTCTCTAAATAGACATTTCTCTTTCCATAACTTCACCCTTGATTTATAATCCCACTTCCTAATGCCACTCACAAAAGCACACCTTCCAGATTTCAAAGTCATCTCTTGTGTGGCCGCTGCAAAGCTGCTGAAGTTCCTAATTCCCTTCCTGCTTTCCAGGCAGCGCATTTTCCAGACCATTCACGCTCCGCCAAATGGCCTCCAGTTTTTAGATCTACCCCTCATAAACTGCCGTACTTAGTTGAACAGGACATTCCAGGTGCAGTCTGACCATCAAGGTCTGCAGAGGAACCATTTCCTGCCCTGATCTGGGCGCTGTGCCTCTATTAATGCACCCCTGGATCACATTAGCTATTTGTTTGGTGACCACATCCTGCTGTTCACTTAGACTGAGCTTGTGGTCAATTAAAACCCACAACTGTTGGTCATGCTGCTCTTAGTCTTACTTCATCCTGGGCTTCTGCAGTTGTGCGTGTGTGTGTGTGTGTGTGTGTGTGTGTGTGTGCATGCGCGTGTATGTGTGCACTTCAGCCTAATTTTAGAACGTTACATTTCTTGTTGTTAAATTTCATCTCCTTGGTTTCAGTGCATCATTTTAGTACACTCCCTAATTTGAATCCATATTCATCATTCAGCACAAGAGCTATTATGTCCAATTTTGTGTCATTCACAAGTTATTAGCTTGGTAGCTCTCCTGCATCCCCACTTAAGTCATTGTTAGAAACACTGTCCGGGTCAGAGTCTGGACAAGAGGACTGCGGCACGTCTCAAGAGAGCTTGCCTCAAATGAAATGGATTCGCTGATGTTTCAGCGTCCCGTCTCTGTCTGCACTCCTGCAGTTTATCCACAACGTCATGATAGAACATTTGAGCTGGTAAAATTGAGCCTTGAAAAGAAAGGAAGTTCTGACACATGCTGCAGTATGGGAGAGGTTTGAGGACATTACGCTAAGAGGAATAAGCCAGTCACAAAGGACAAACGCATGATTCTTTTATATGAGGCCCCTAGAATAATCAGATTCATAGAGACAGGAAGCACAAGGGGGTGGCCACTAGCTGGGGAAAGGGAGAAAGGGGAGTAACTGAGCAGTTTCGATTTGGGACTATGAGAATATTCTAGAGATGGATGGTGGTGATGGTTGCCCCACTATCTACATGTTTTACCGCCACGAGATGGACACCCTCAGAATTAGACTGGGTCAGTGTCACTTGACTTACTTGGTGACCTTGTCGTTCTTTTCCAAGAACTCACGGCACAAAGATGTAAATGCTCATTTAACCTCATTTAACCCTCGTTAGCATCTTGAAATTTGCCTTTTATGAAAACAGAGATCAGCATCTTTTTCCAGTCTTCTAGAGCTTTTCTCATAAATATTGTGGACACTCCCTGTCCAAAGTTTCAAAGGTGAATGGAACTCAGGATCTGACCCTGAAGAAACTGAATGGTTACTGGCCATTGCTTGGAAATCTGTGTGTTCTAGAATGACTCCTGTCCAAGGTGAGTCGGGAGGGACAGACTCCAACAGCAAGAGCAAGGAGGCGGGGAGAGAAAAAACTGTGACCTAAACTACATTCTCTTTTTAGAGAGTTCAGTCAGCAAGGTGTTACTTCTGGGGATATGAGCTTCTGTGGGCATGGCTTAAGTATGTGGTTGGTTGGTCCATGGCTGCTGTGGAGAGTGATTGCACACGGTGGGCGAGAGGGCAGTGGTCAGAAGCCTCACATACAGAAAAGCACTGTCTTGAAAGTCTTCTCATAGGTCCAGTTCCCACCCCCAGCTGGAGTCACAGTGGTTGTGCCCATGGGATGTGGGAAGCATAAACAAACAGTGCATAAGGAAGAGGGGAGAGGGTGGCAGGTTCCAGCAGAAAACATTCATTAGCCGACATGGGAATGTGGACGTGGGAATGGGTAATTTCCAAGTTTCAGGGAATCATATTCAAACAACAGACAAAATTTGAAAACTATTCTCCACTGGTTGCCATACAAAGAATGAAGAAAGGAGCCACTCAGAGACCTTGATGCAGGGTTAGGACGGTAGGTATCCTGGTCTCATAGTCAGCTTTCAGTTACTGTCACAAATGTGCGAGGCGCTCCACTTGTAAAGAGAAAAGTTTCGTTCTGACTCACGGTTTTAAGGCATTCGATCCAAGGTCAGTAAGCTCCATTGCTTTTGGCCCTTGAAAAAGCAGCACATCATGGTAGCAGCGTGTGGTGGAGCAAAACTATTCATCTTATAGTGAGGATGTAAAGGAGAAGAAGAGGAAGGGTCTGCAGTTGTGCTGTCCCCTTCAAGGCCATGCCCCCTAACAACCAGGAGCTCTCCCGCTAGGCCCCACCATTTCTTCCCACTAGCATAATGCCAGGAACTAAGCCTGTAACAACATGGACTTTTGCAGGATTTCTCCAAGGCTTACTAGAGCTGCCTGCATCGTGGGAACATTTTGTGGAGCTCACAGTAAAGAAAGCAATGTTTTCTCAGTTGTTCTTGGGGTGTTTCATGGGACCCTAAGGAATCCAAGGCATGTCCATGCTGTACTTCTTAGCAGGAGGGGCGTCATAACCCTTCTGCTCCCCAAAGTCTCTTACCTCTGATGAGAAGATGCAGGGCAGCAACAAGGCCTAGTTCCCTCCCAGAAGACCTTGACCTCACCTGTAAAAGAATACCTTTGCGCATGTACACACGACCGAACATGCAGGCTCTAGCCCTCGTGCCCCTTCTGGTCTGGCTGTGGAAAAGGGGAGACTCCTTGTTATAGTTCAGATCAAAAATATGCCCCCAAAGTCTCATGTGTTCAGAGGTGGGCGTTCTAGAAGGTGATCACATCATGAAGACTAGCTTCCGGGGGTAAACCCATTGGGGACACATGGTCTTATTGGGAAGTAACGGAAACTTAGGAGGTGGAGCCTCCTTGAAGGGAGTAGGTCACGGTGTTGTAGCCTTAGGTACTTCCTGATCCGTGGCCCTTTTCCCTCTTGGCTCCCCAGCTGCCAGGAGGTGAGTGGTGTTTTTCTACCACACCTTCCACCACTATGCTTCTACATCAGCACTGGCCTAAGTCCATGGACCAAATGCCCACGTGACCAAGGTCTGAAACCCCTGAGCCGTAAGCCTTTCCTCCTTTAAGTTCTTTATGTGAGGCATTTTGTCCCAGCAACGGAAAGGTGACAAATGCACTCCTGTATAGGAGAGTTATTCATTGTAGTAAGACCTGCCTGATGTGATGCCCACGTCATCTCTTTCACCAGGCGGAGCTGAGAACTAGACTGGAACATGCTCTCAACTAGGGGGTAACCTGAGCGCCAAACTTTGTGTGGGGGGGAAGACCCATAAAATAAAGTGAGACATGGGGGCACCAGTTACTTGAATCTATAGACTTAACCTCATTTCATAAAGCAGAATCCGTTCATCTCTTCATATCTCTCTGCTTGTTTAAATTCCATTTTTAAGGCTTTCAAATCTGAAGTCCATTTATTTTTTGGTCTGTAGTGAACTAAAATCCAAGTTCTTTTAATCTGTCGTCTCTTGGCACTGTCCTGTCATTCATCTTCTTGCTTCACATGTGCCCCCAAATCAATTTTTCTTGTCCTTTAACATTTTTGCAGGTCTTAGCTCTTTTCTTGTTGTGGCCTCCCAGAAACCATCTTTGTCTACGTGTACCGTTTGCTCATATTCACCTCTGGTTTTGGACCCTTCTTTCAAATGTTAATCACTTTAACACCAGAACTCACTATTCCGAGGGTGTCAACCCCCTTTTTTCCCCAGGGAAATTGTATAGGAAATTATCAAACATCCCTTTAGAGAGCTGCATAGACTCTGCCTTGCATTTTTGGCATGAGATCATGGCCTGTGAAAATGTCAAAGTCTTTCTGTCGAACAGCTAAACCGTGGGGTACAGGAACTGATTTGATCTCCGCAGCGCCCCACGAGCTAGGCAAGGCGGGTATTAATGCTGTCTCCATATAGCAAAGGAAGGTGGATCTCGGCGAGGTCACCTGAGGTTATAATTGAGACTGAGTTCTGGATCTTTTGGCTCCTAGGCACCAGCGACCGCATGCAGGATGCATAGCGCTTGGTCATTAGCATTGCTCTACACTGTGGGAGTACGTCAGTGCACAAAACAAACACAGTGGTCTCGGGGGACTTGCATGTTAGCAAGGAGACACAGACAAGTGAGCGGTACAGCAAATTATGCCAGATGGTGGTAGGAAGGGAAAGGATGTGCTTTATACTGGGTTAGAGCACGGCTCGCTATGACGTGGTGTCTGAAGAACGTGAAAGAAGTGAAGGAGGCATGTGGATGAGTGACAGGAAGCATTTCTGAGAAAAGGAAGAGCCAGTGCAAAGGCCCTGAGTAGGGACTGTGCTTGGAGTCTCTGAGAAACAGCCAGGAGGCCTATGTTGTGGAACAAAGTGAGTGAGGAAAAGAATAGCCAGAGACCAGGTCAGAGGGTCTAGGTCAGTGATGGCGAACCTCTGGAGTTCTCGCTGATGCCAGCAGACCACTGTGGCACACGTGCCATAGGTTTGCCACCACTGGTCTAGATCATACCACACTGTGTGGGTTATTACAAATTTGGATTTTATTCTGAGTCATGTGAAAAGCCGCTGGACTTCTTGGTCCGTTGGGTGTGGAGTGTTAGAGGAGAAGAGGTCGGTGGGAACTCCAAGGTTTTGGGCTTCCGGCTGAGGGCGCCATTACTTAAAATAAGAGGATGGCAGAGGAATCAAGTTGGGGTCGGGGACAAGGCCAGAGCTCAGGGGATGTGCCACTTACTGGAATGAGGGAGACTGACGGGGGAGCAGTGGCTGCTGGGAGAACAGGAGGTTGAAGATCTGGCAGCACAGGCTGATCACAGTATGAGTCCCAAAGGGGTCAGTGGAAGGATTTGGGAAAGTAGCAAGGGGTGAGGAGTCAGCCGGGGTGCCTCGAGAAGTGTGTGGCTGAGAACCTCTTCCACGACTCCAGACTTGCATGTCCTGCTAATTTCTTCTTCTCACTATTTGGAGGCTTTAGTTTCCCAAACTTCACAGCTTCCAAAGCAGCCTACTGCTCTTCCACCAACCTGTCTCACTTCAGTGACCCGCAGCACCGTTTCCCCAGAGCCCGAAGGCTTCTCTGAGCCTTCCCCTTGCCTACCAGCCTCCAAGGCAATTTATCAGCAAGTTCTGTCATGTTATCTCCTGTAAAACAGATCTCAAAAGCTAGTGTGGTGGTGCACGCCTGTAATCTCAGCCCTTTGGGTTACAGAGGCTGAGGCAAGAGCGTCATAAGTTCGAACCCAGGCTGGGCAACTTAGCCACGTAGTAAGAATTTGCCTCAAAATAAGCAGAGTTTAAAAAGGGAGCAGGGGGTGCGGCTCAGTGTGACGCCCCTGGGTTCACTCTCCCAGTACCAAAAACAAACCGGAGGAGGGTTCCCAAAGCCACCTACTTTCTACCACTCATTATCTCGTGCTAGTCCTAGCCTTCATCCTAGCCGTAGCTGGTGTGTGCAAAAACCTCCCCCTTCCTGAATCACTCCCACTCTTAGCCATCTACTCCGTTATTTACCCAGAAGCTGGATTATCTTTTTTCATAAAACATCCACATATCATGCCTTTGCTTAAAACCCTTAGGAAAAAAATCCAGGCTATTACTTTAGGCTTCAAAGTCCTGCATGCCAAGGTTTTTTCATTTGGGGATCTCGGCGGTATTATTCCTTCTGCCAGGGCCTCTCACATCTTTCCTATTTTCCTCATATCTGAATACCAGGGCAGATCCATACTGAGTTAGAATGTTGTTTTTTCAATGTTGCATAGGTGTCCTTTAAATGTGTTATGGTGCTTTAATGCTGAAGCAGAAAGGCCTGAGCCCACCAGGTCCTTTTAAAATATATATATATTTTGCTTTGTTTCCTTTGTGTTTGTGCTTTTTCTGGTGCTTGTTTTCTTGTGTTTGAAGATACCTATTTTCCTGCTTGAATACCTGCTGCATAATTTGCTTATCTTAAAGCTGTAATAGATATGTTTAGATGACAGGTCCCCTTTAATTAGTTTTCTTCTCCTGAGATAGTAATGAAGTCTTTAATTTAAGAAAAGCAAAGCATTTGCTTGTGTCGTCTTCTATACTTCTATAGTCACTGGGCTGCTGTTTCCTTGCCCTTTTTTATATTTGACTTCCACCAGGGGTGGTTTTTCCACACTGAGGAAGAACATTTAAATCTTGTGAATCAAGTGGAGCCACGAGCAATCAGGGCAGATGGGCCTGGCTCTCTCTCACAGCGCTCATGGGCCCTCTTACGAACACCCAGCAAGGTGTCCCCTCTGGGATCGTTGTAACAGAAACATACAACGTCCGTTCAGAGATACACACAGCCCTGTCCTCAAGGAAGGGAGATCCAACGGGATACAAGTCTGGAAATAGCAAATAAGATTAGAAGCAATATTCTAGCCTTGATGTTTTGGCAGGTTCTGAGTAAAATAGATCAAAGTTTGTCCTTATTTCTACAGTCCAAAAGACAAAACAAGACCAAAAAAAAAACAACAACACAAGGCCTCAGGCCAAGAAATGTCGCTGCAAATTCAATTTTCTTTTTCTAATGTGTATGTCACTCAGCACCTTTTGATTTTGTTGCTGTCCACTTGCTGCTATATTTCTTAATCCTGTTAGAACTGAATTTCACGGCCAGTTGCTTTGGTCATGAAGGAGCACAAATGAGACTGGATGGACCGCCCTCTACCCAGCAGGGATTTCTGTTTCGAACTTTGGAATTACTGAGCCTAGGGAAGAAAAGCAGCCATTGGTTGAAGTTTTCCCCAAGTGCTGCCCTTGCCTGCTTTCTGCATCACGCGTGGAACTTAGAGGTGGGAGATGTAGCACCTGTAGCTTTTCTTAACCTCAAAAGTAGATTCCACTGGGTCAAACCAGGGTTAATTGAGCAGCTCCCTGAATTTAGGCCAAGGCATGGTTGAAGTAGTACAGAGCCCTTTAAGGTTGGTGAAAAGCCATTAAACATATAAAGCTTCCAGAATTTGTAATCCAAATCTATAAACAGATTTCCATACGCTGATGCAGAGAACACACAATTATCATTCCTCACGGGTCTGCTACTGTCAGAGCATCTGAGCCGAGGACAATCCGGCAGCTGAACTCATGCTTCCCCACTGCACCCCAATTGAAGCCTGAAGTGATGGGGACAGGAGACACACGCTGAATAATTCAGGCCCTACTCACCCCCTGAGCCCCTCTCAATGTGTCCAGTCTCTGTAGGTCTGGATGGGGTTGTGCACATCTATGGGTTTGAATCCGGAAATTACCTCTATTGATTTCTTTGGAATGTTTGCTATAAATTTACATTCTGTCTTCCTGGCCTCAAACTTAAATGCCAGAGAGTGTCCCCTTCCGCACAGCCAAAGACACAGCGCCGTTCGGCTGGCTGTGTAGCGTGGAAGCCTCTGCTGGGGGAATGATCTGAAAGTCTTTTCACTGTCATGATTTTCATTTTTAACTTTTTGTCTAGGCACACTTCAGACATGCTGAGAAGAGACACCCATGTACACAGCACCCGAATGGTTTAGGGGTACATGTTTTTCCTTGCAGTTTTTTTGCATATATATATAGAATGTTACAGGAAAGGTAAAACACTCTCCCAGATTCATACTCCGTGACCTTCCTCCCATAAACATATCCCTGAAGTGGATCTTGAAGTTGGTGTAGAGCTTTTACAAGAATGTTTCAATATTTACTACATATGCATATGCCTTTTGGTCAGTACTGGGGAATGAACCTAAGACCTTCATACTGAGCTACATCCTCAGGCATTACTTTGAGGCCAGGTCTCCTAAGTTGTCCAGGTTAGACTCAAACTTGAGATCTCCCTGCCTCAGCCTCCCATGGTGCTGGGATGACAAATATGTGCCACCATCCCCAGCTTGTACACATCTTCACAATAGAGAGAAGTGCTCCATGCTATCTACATTTTCAACACTTGATGTTAAGTTTTCTCAACGTTGATCCATCTAGGTTATTTTAACTGCAAGATCTGTTCCACCAAGTTGATAAATAAAACTTTTTTCTTCTATTACACACTAAATAGGCATTTAGACTTTTTCAGTTGTCATTCTTATAAACAACATCACAGTAAACACCTTTCCCTCTCTTTCTTTATGTGCAAAGGTGAGAGTTTCTTCAGGGCAGTGTCTATCAGATTCTTTTATTTTCCCCACACCCTGCAGAAAAAACATCTTTTCACCAGCACACACGTGCAAACAATATGCAGGACTTTTTCAAAACTGGTGCCTAATCTTACCACGTGTAATACACTTAGATCTTCTTTCTGTTCTTCTCCTGCTCCTCACCCTTCTCTTCCTCTTCCTTTTTTCCTCCTTCTGCAGCTCCTCTTCCTTCTCCTTCTTCTCATGCTTTTACTTTTAAATGGCCCTTCTATGTTTTGCGGCCACTGTGGAGAGGTGACCGGACCATGGGGAACGGTAGAGATTGCTCGCAGAGGGGAAAGGCCTATGTGTGCTGAGAATCCTCAGCTGGAACCACTCTTCAGAGCAGTTGCCCCGCCTTGCAGCGGCGTTGGGCCACTTGTTAGTTTACATCTTTGCCAGTGATCGTCACTGTCAGACCCTCAAATTTTTTGCCAAATTGATCAATGTATGAGAAACGGAAATTGAAATTGCTATTGCAATTTGCGTTTCCTCATTTCTGTTGAACTGGATATTTTCCCCTTCCATATGAGCCTTTGGAATAGATATCCACATGTTTTAATATGTAGTGTCTTTTGTTATTCATGTCTAAATATTTCATAATTTCCATGAAATTTCTGCTTTGACATATGAGTTGTTTAAAAATTATTAGTTACAGATGTGATGAAGAGAGGGTTTGACTGTCTTTCTGACCTTCTTTCCCTATTTTATTACATTGTCAAGGAAACAGTCTGTAACTCTACTACTGAACCTTTGGCGTTTGTTGAGACTTGCTTTGTAGTCTGGGGAAATTTTATTAAATATTCCATGTGCTTAACAAGAACATTTTCCAATTTTAGATTCTATATCCTCAACATGTGATTAGACCAAGCTTATTAATTGTGATGTTCAAAATGTCAATATCCTTACTTTCATTTCTCCCATGTATCAGTTTCTGGAGAAATGTTTATTAAAATCTCTGTCTGTGATCATAAGTTTGTTGAATTTCCTTGCAGTTCTAACATCTTTGTTTTATATGTTTTGAAGCTGTTGTTCATTGAAAGTAGCTGATAAATTTTCTCTGTAAGAATTGTCTAATAATCACTTTAAATCTCTAATTATGCTTTGTTGTCTTAAATAGTACTTTGCTGATGCTAATATTGGTATATCAGATTTCTTTGGCTATTATTTGCCTGGAATGTCTTCTTTCATCCCATTGCTTTCAACAATTACTTTTTAGGTGTATTTCTAATAAAAAGCATACAGATATATTCAGATTTTTAAATCAAATTCAAGAATCCCTGCATTTTAATTGATGGCAATGATCCATTTACATTTATTGTGATTGCTAGTACATTTTTATTTAGTTTGACCATCTCATTGTGTGATTTTTATTTTATATTACATGTTCTATATAGTTTACATTTCCTACTTTGTTGAATTAATTAGGTAATCCTCTCCTACTTTTTAAAAAATTATATATTCTTTTTCTACTCATTCACTAGTTCCTCTTACGCTTTTGACATGTAGGTGCCATTTCTGCAGGTAACCTATTTCTGCTTTTCTCCAAAACAGCACAGGGACTGTAGAAACCATCAAGCCTCATCACTTCCTTCCCATCTGATTTATCTTTATTGTCTGTTTATTTCTACCTTGTTTCTACTCCCTCTCCCAATATTAGTTATTATTTTTAAGAGAAATGCTTCCACTGAGTTGTCTATAATTGTCCCCAGTTTGTGTGTTCAATAATGCCTCAGGCTCCTTACTCCTTCATTCTGTGTTCAATATCTTTTTACTGAAACACATCCCTGGGATTATTAGACTCTCTCCCTCTCTTCTGTCTAGAGATGTCTTTTTATTACCTTCATTCTTGATATTTAAACTTGGTAAAGGATTCTGGATGGATAGCGTTCTTTCTCAAGACTTTGAAGAAACTACTCCGTTGTTGTGCGCATCTGTTGTGGCTATCAGTATGTTTTTCCTTTGCAGGTCATTTCATTGTCTTTTATCTCTGGTGGCTTTTAAGATTTTCTTTGCTTTTCATTTTAACCTGGATGTATCCAGATGTGGATTTTTCTTATTTATCCTCTTCAGAAGTCACTATGCATTCTGTATTCTAGAAATTCTAATTGAATATTACCTATTTCTCATTTCTCTATTCTTTCCTTCTAGGACTCGTCTCAGAGTCTGCTCCCCATATCTTTCATTCATCTTGTCTACCTCCTGTCTTTGATTTTACTCTTGGTAATATGCCTAGCTCCATTCTATATTTCAACAGCTCACTTTTTAATTGTGTTTATTGAGGTTTTGTCTTCTGTGACTATCTATATTTTATTGGGTGATATTCCATTTCATTTTCTGTCTAATCTGCTTATTATTATTTTCACATTATTCTGTTGTAAAGATCATTCTATTTTTTTCATCTCTTCAAAAAATTTTAAATATACTTCCAGTGTCTTTCTGTTACTGAAGTTCCTGAGATTACTAGTTTCACTCTGTGGTATCTGCTAGCCTTCCCTCATGGTTGATAATTTCATCTTATCCTTTGTACTTCTTGGATAATTGCTAAATATTCTTTGAAACTATTTACACTCTGGATGCCCTGTGGAGCCTAGGGTTATGGTAATGTTAGAATTGTCAATATCCTCATTTTCATTTCTTCCATGTGTCAGTTTCTGAGAAATGTTTATTAAAATCTGTCTGTGATCATACATTTGTTGAATTTATCAAAAGATTTTACTTTTGTATCTACAGGGAAACACAGCAGTTTTTACCAGTCTAGAACAAATTTGTCATCCCAGGTGACCACTTTAGATACCTCTGCACTTGATCAATAACGTAAATTTGACTTTTAACGTGACCATGTGGCGTAAGCTTGGTATTTCTGTTTCTTGTGGGTGGGTCATTTTGTAGTTTTCCAGACTAGGAATATTGTTAGTGACAGATTCTCCGCTTTGTCCCTTGGCTTGATGAGCACAATTTTTCAAATCTCAGGTTGTCGCATACACCGCCCCCCAATCTAGCAGATCCCAATTCTAGGGACAACAGTGGATCCTTCACGTTGTTTCAGCCAATACGCTTTGCCTGTGCTCTTAGGTCCTTCTTACCTGGAGGCTGAAGCTTAAGGAGAAAGGTCCTCAAGAAAACCTTCTGCACTGATTCCCATGGTGCAAATAAATCGAGTGCTGCAAATGGACCGTGAGGAAATGTCCCGTGACTGCTCCCTGCTTGACAACCAGAAAGGAAACAGAGGAGAAAAGAACTTAGTGGGGAGAGATGTAAGCATTAATATCTCATGGTATCCTGAGCTGTTGTTGAGATTCTTCACTTATGGAGTCTGACACCCCTGAATTTAGCTCCTAGCCATGCCACTTCTAATGCCAGTGGGACTCAGGGCTACTTATGTCCCCCCACACGGCACTTACAAGCCCACAGTGCAGATTGTATATCCTTTGTCCAAAATGTTGGGATGATAAATGTTTTGCACTTTAGATTCTTCTGGATTTTGGAGTATTTGAATATACATAATGAAGTATCTTGAGGAGGGACCCAAATCTGAACATGAAATTTATTTAAGCTTCACATGAATCTTAGACATATAGCCTGAAGGTAATATTTTCAGGGTTCCTGCATTTTTTTTTTTAATGTGGGATTTTCCATTTTGACATCATGTTGGCACTCAAAAAGTTTCAGGTTTTGCAGTATTTCAGATCTGGGATTTTTGGAATGAGGATACAGTTGATTCCCACCCAGATCCCCTTTGCAGCGCTTAGCTCAAGGTGTTGACTGCCACGGGTTCATACTTACATTCTCTCAGCCGCAGTGTCTTGGTTACTTTTCTCTCATTGCCGAGAGAAAACACCTGATGCCCAAAATCAAGGAGGGAAAGGTTTATTTAGCTCACAGTTTGTGGAGGTTTCAGTCTGTACTTGGCCGAGGGCAACAGCTTGTGGCACATGGCAGAGGGCAATAGTTCATGGCAGCGGAAGACAGCAAAAGCAACAAGCGCAAAAGGGAGGAGCAGCCGCAAGCAGCCTCTTTCCCTCCCTTACATTGTATGCAAACTACCCGCCCCAGGGCTGGTGTAGCACTCACACCCACAATCCCAACTTTGGACCATGAATCAATCATAAACTCTAGAAGTTGCTCTATGGCTGCATGAGGCTTTGGGGGAACATCCAGACATAAACCATAACATGCAGCCACCCTGCCTAGAGATACTTGAGAGATTTGGACCCTCTTCCCACCTCTCCTGGGCTGCCTATAGCCCATAGCTGACTGATATGGGAGAGTATTAAAGTCAGTTCCCTTTCTTCAAGGCAGACTGAACTCTGTAGTATGATTCACACTCCAGAACATTCTGCAGGGTCAGGCTGAGACCGGAGTGAGACCCTGGAAACCATCACATTTTTGTCACCCTTATCATCCTGCTTTATTCTGCCTTCTACACTGTCCTACAAGTTTTTCCCAAGAACCCTGTTTACTTGCACCAAAAGCCCTTTTTCAGGTTCTACTTCAGGGAACGTGACGTAAGACAGAGTCCAAAGCATAATAAGGCTATGGAACACAAATATTTCTGACACCAAAGATAAAGATGGTTTCAGTACTCTGTACTCTATTGCACTGTCTTTCTTTAAATTAAGTTAATTTCTATATGGATGCCCAGTCTGAGGTAAGCGCTCAAGCAGTGATCCTTCACTTGTTTATTCACAGAGTGTTTATTGAAGACCTATTATGTGCCAGACACTTTTGTATGTCCTGGAAATGATGCAAAAGTCATAATTATATAAAAACCTTTGATTTAATCTGATATTAACAGTTACCACTTATTGCAATTTATTATATGCCAGATATTTTATCTACTGTGTGAGAAAACAACACTGCAAAGCTGATATATTTTTGCATTCTTTTGTCATAAGGCAATTAGGATTGACAAAGGTCAAATAATGTGTTCAAGGTCAATGCAGCCTGAAAGTGGTGGAGGCAGGATTCCTACTAATCGCTCTGCAACCCACACGCTTTTAATAAAATTTCATTGTATGTTTTATCACCCAGAACTTAAATGTCTGCGTCTTCGCACCTTCACCCCACTGGACCTGACTTAGTGCAAGAGAAAATAACTTTCTTCTAGATCCAGACATAACAGGTCCTCGGAAATGTTTGCTGAATGAACATATAACTAGGAATGAATAGTAAGAGCTGGGCATGATCTGATTCCAAGGTTTATGCTGCACATCTTCTCTGCAGGACTCCAGTTTGCTCCTGGCTTTCCCAAAAGGCTGGTAGGAGAGGACACAGTCTAGCTTTTAATAATCCATTTCAGGTTAACTTGGGCAGCGTTTTCTGTTGTCCTAATGTGGGGAACCTCATTGTCAGTTTCCATCCAACAGCCAACCCTGACAAGTGGTCAGCCTCAGACGGGGTTGGTAAAACCCATACACGAGTCCTGGTACCTTGGGGGCAATGGGGTAGCTGCCTAAAGGCAAATAAAGCTACCTAGACCTCTGGAGTATATCTGGCATCCAGAAATAGGCTGTCCAGAAATTTCTGCAGATGTGTAGGGCCATTTCGGATATTAAAGCAGGATTGAGGCTGAACACTTGGTTGACACTTCCATGGGAAGGTGAGATTGAAAGTCTGCAGAAATATGAAGCAAGTAGACGACTCCTCTGAGCGTCAGGTAAGGCTACCAGATACGATCTTCTGTTATAGGATTTGCCAGCCCCTCCTCTGTGAGCATTGCCCACATATTGTAACCCATGCTCACCGCTTCTCCCGCATGACACTCCCTATGACCATGGTGGCTGGGTAGGGGCAGACCCTTGACCCAAACTGGGACCACCAGGTTATGTTTCCTGAAAACTTGAACAGGTGGCCTTGGAGTCTGGGAGCTAGAAGTTCCTACGGCAGAGATTCAGAAGGAAAGTTGGAAAAGTCTGTCTCCAGGATCCTTGGGTTGCCTGGCTCCTGCAGTTTCCTGAGTTCATTATTCACTTCTCCCTGGGATTGCAAGAACTTTTTTTCACTGAAACTAAGCAAGGTTTGTTGTTACCTGCAATCAAAAGAACCTCAAGTACAACACTGCAAGATAAAGAGGGGAGAGAATCAGAGCAGCTCCCTTCAGCTGTATTTATCCTCTCTTTAGTGTGTTTCCCTTGATTCTTAAGAGGGAAATAAAGGAGGCTTCTGACACTTGCAGTCTAGTGGGAGAGACAGACATACACAAATCATTTCAGTACAATTCGGCAAGCGCTCTAATAGCTGTACAATGAGAGTGTCATGGGAACAAAAAGGAAGAATCCTCCAACTCTTCCTGGGATGCGGGTGGGGAGGGCTTTGCGCAGAGCTGAGCCCTACGAATGGGTGGGAGTTCTGATGTGCGGATACATTATCCAGACCATCCGGAGTGCATTAACAGCTTTCATATTTCTTAAAAGGATAAGAGATGAAAATGGAAATAGAGTGAGGTGTAATTTGCTTCTGTCTTTAAGAGCTGTTTTTGTCAAGATAGTCTGTGTTCTGCTGTGGTAACATAGTAAAGCTGGACTCCCAAGCCTGTTAACCCAGCAAGGTTTATCTTCCCCTGAGAGTGCTTCTCCAGCAAGGTCAGTGGAGGGCTCTGATATGTACCGTCACTTAGGGATCCAGGGTGATGAAGATTCTGACACCTTGTTGCTGGACCACCTAGAGCATGAGGCTTCCTTGGTCGCCACAGCGGGGGAAGGAAGAGAAAGACCCAAGGCCATGGCGGTACTTAAATGCTTTGCCTTGGAAGTGGTATTATCCCTTCCACCTAAGCCCAGGACCTATCACACAGCCCTGCCCAGTTTGATGGGGGCTGGGCAGTGTTGGTTACTGAGGTGTCCAGGACAGGTGGAAGGACAATGTGGGGGAGCAATGGAAGTCTCCCCATGAGAAAGGACTTCATCACAACATGTCCATGGATTGCCTTCAGTGAAGTTCTTCTCTTTGCACAGTTCTCCAGTTCCCTTTGGAATTATTTCAACTTGTGTCGCCTCATTCCACGGTGAATCAGGGGCTAGTATAAGAAGGATAAGAAACGGGTCTTCAGATGTCTGCAGCCAACTCATTACCCCTTCAAACTTGCTTCCTCTATAGCCTTCTCTGTCCTAGGTAATGGCGGTGCCACACTTGGACTTGTTTGTGTCAACCTTGGCTGCCACCAAAGACATCGAGAAATCCCGCCCACTCCCCCTTCATAATACAAGCGGAACCCGTCTGCTGCTCTGACCACCATCCCATCATGCTGCTCTGACCTCCATCGTCTCAGGACTTGTCCATTTGATTCCTTGTGACTTGCTGTCTCTATTCTTGCTTCACAATGATCCTTTCTCAGTAGAGCAGCCATCTCATCCCTCTAAACATGGATCAGATTATGTCCTTCTTCCAAGCAAAGCTCTGCAAGGGCTGCCATTGTATTCAGGAAGAAGCTGGAGCACTTACTATGGCCTACAAGGTCCTGCACGCCCTTCCCACCCGCCTCTTCTCCTCTGCCTTGCACTCCTCTCCCTTCCCTTCCTCTTCCTCCAGATACAGGTGGTTCCTTCCCGCTCACCAAGGACCCTCGACTCACCCCAGCCTCATTGCCACTGCTCTGGCCGGGAATACCTTCTCCCAAGCATCTGCCGCCTTAATGTCCATAACTCTTTCAATCACACTCCTGGTGACGCCTACCTTGACCGCCCTGTTTAGCACTATACCTCCTAATGCCTCCACTGTTGGCCTCTGGCAATTATTTAATAGCATTTATCACCTCCTAATATACTTAATTATTCACTTATTTATTATGTGTATTGTTTCTGCCCCTCCACAGCTAGAATATGTTTCTTGAGGGCAGGTTTTTCTTGGTTCGTCTCACTTTATATACATCAAGCATCTTGTCCTTGGCCCATAGTAAATGGCCATGATGGTAATTAAACCCTTTGCCCTGGAAGTGATACTTTTAGCCCAGCAACTATCACGTAGCCCTGCCCAGTTTGATGGGGGTTGGGCTGTGTTGGCCTCTGGTGTGTCCAGGAGACATATTTGTGGAATAAATCAATGAAATGTTAGTTTGCTGTCAGTGATTCTGTGTGGTTAACTTATATGATCTTGGGGTATAAAATATCTTCTTATAAGTATCATAAAAAGAGAATGTTACACCAAAGCATTTCCAACACCCATCACGAAGGAAAATACTGGGTCTGTATGTGGGTCACCCCCACGGGTGGAGATAATGGCATAAATCCCACAGATGACAAGTGGGGGTGGTGGAAGCAAACTTGCTACAAGGAGTGCAGGTTAACGCAGGAAGAGCTCATCGCTGGATGAGAAATGCAGGCTGCCAGATGTGTGTGGCGAGTATTCCAGTCGGCAGTCACAGGCCGAGGCTCGGAGCGCACATCTCTGCCGCAGGTTGTTGTGTGAGGCTCAAGCAAGTTCCTCCACCTTGACATCCAGGAACTGGTCACACAGTACCTCACCGGAAACCTCACCCCACAGCTCAGCCATCTGCCCCGGACACTGCTGGGCAGCCCTGGGTATCCCCCACCTTCACATGGAGAAACTGGAGGCCTCAGTGCAGGGTGGGCGGAAGCACCGATGTCAGAGTCAGACACACCTAAGGCAGACCCATTCTCAGCTCCTTTGTGTCAAGATCTGGAACACAGTATCCCCAGCATGGAGTTGCTAAGAAGGTTGAGTTATACAGTGACTGTTAAGGCAGACTCCTAGTGGAGTTCTTGCACTAAGCCCATACTCGGTCCGGGCATGCTGTCCTCTTATGTCACCATCCACAAAGACCTTCTCTTTTTCGGTGGGATTCTCGACACTGAGCACTCCCTAATCCACTGCCTGTGGATGCCCCTGACGCCTGTGGGTGGGCTTGCCTTTGAATGCAGCTTTCTATTCCTACGGCTCGGCTCAACATGGAAAGTGGCTTATCCCTTTGAAAGAAGAAGAAGGGGGGATAGTTGATGGCATGTAGCATCTCTGGAGTCGTGGGAAGAGAAAATTGGTTTTGTTAAGGATCCAGGTGTGAACGTGCCAAAGGACCAAGTCTGGCTCTAGTTGACTAAAGTTCAATTACACTTGACCAGAACACTACTAATATGGAGACAGTCTGGGTATCCACTGCCAAATTTAAGGAAAAGTCCTCTGAAAATTGACCACCTCAGAGAGAAAGATTGGAAAATAAATATATATATGCAATGTAGAAGCTAGAAAAGGACTTTCTAAGTGTGGTAACAAAGACAGAATCTACAGAAGAATAGGAACTTCTTAATGTGTTCCAAAATATGCTACATTTAAAAATACGTATTTTTTTTAAAAGGTAAAAGTTGTATGTTAAAATACGTAATATTGCACCAGGCATGGTGGTGCATACCCATAATCCCAGCACGCAGGAGGCTGAGGCAGGAGGATCACTTGCAAGTTCGAGACCAGCTTGGGGTACAAAGCGAGCTCAAGGCCAGCCTGAACTGCATGGAAATTTAAACTTTTGAAAGAACTACAAGCAATGGGTAAACATATTCTATCTCATTCGTAAGCAAACAAGTACAAACAAAAACAGTAAGATAATATTCTCTGCTATGAAATTGGCAAATATTAATTAGAAAAACCTTGTATCGGCAAGCATACTGGAAAGTTAACATGCCAATGTACTTCTGGAAGCATAAATGCTTTTCTAGTAGGTATTTTAGAATCATAATAATTATTTATTTATTTTGGCCCATCACTTACCATAAATATGCACAAACACTTGGCTATTAGAATGCTGGGTTGAAGCACTGGTTATGTTAGTGAAAGATTGGGAACAAACTCCAAAAGGAAATTAGTCATATGTATTAGCCATAATGTGGTACCTTTCAAGACAGAAGACGATCCAGCCACTGAGAAGAAACTGGAGAAGTGCCTTCAGTGTGTAATTTGGCCCTGAAACTGTGCTATGCACTTAGCAACGGCTCGCAGGGCACGGGCTTCATGTTCGGCATTGCTGATGTCCAGAGCGAGACACAGTCCCCACCTATAAGGAACCCACGTTTATTGTAAGAGGCATTTGCTAAATGACACACATGGGGGCTGAGCCTAGTTGAATCATCTTCCTCCCTCTCCCCTCAATAAAAGTCTGTCCTAGCAAGTGCTTCAGCTTTGAGAGAATCAACAGCAATTCCGAACTATGAGTAACATTACTAGAGACAGACAGGATCACACTCTGAAGGAAAGTAGTTGGATGTGGTGGCGCATGCCTGTAATCCGAGCACTCGGGAGGCTGAGGCAGGAGGATCGTTGTGAGTTTGAGACCAGCCTGGGCTGCAAAGTGAGCTCAAGGCCAGCCTGAACTGCATAGTGAGACCCTGTCTCAAAAAGACCAAAAAAAAAAAAAGAAGAAGGAAAGTAGTTGTTCAAAGTCCAAGGTCAAAGGAACCTCCAAATGTATTAGTTAACTCTTGCTATTATAACAAAATTACCACCAATTTAGCACCTTGAAGCAACTGAAGTCCCTACCCCACAGTAGGTCAGGAATCTGAGCACGACTTAGCTGACCCTCCTAACTCCAGTTCTCAGAAGGCTGAAGCTAAGAGGTGGCCACGCCTGAGCGCTCCTTCAAAGGTTTGACAGGGAAGAACCAGCTTGAAGCTCATACAATTGCTGGCAGAACTCAATCCATGTGGGCTGTTGGACTGGCAGCCCCAGGCTCTAACTGGCTGGTGACAGGGGGTCACTATCAGCTCCAGGCTCTTTATTGGCTGGAAATTCTGTCAGTTGCTTCAACTCAAACTTCCCTCCATGGTCACTTGTTTCATCAAAGTGAGCAAGCAAGATAGATAGTCTGCTAGCAAGACAACCACCACCGTCGTATGTACTGCAGTCTGAGAGGGACCAGCCTCCTGTCTCCTTTGCCGTAGTAATAGATATGATCAAAATACACAATGAATGCTTAAATGTTCTTCTAAAAATTTATTACAGTAAAAGACACACTGTCTTTAATCCCCCTCAAAATATTCCCCCTTGCTTTGGACACACTTCTCCCATCAGTCTTGTCACTTTCTGAAGCGGTTCTGGAAGTCTTCCTTCTGGAATGGCTTTAAAAGGTGTATGAAAAATATAGGGGATGCTGCCACTGAGGGCCATCCAAGAGAAAGGCAGGCCGGTACAAACATTGCGGGGTGTCCCCCTCTACCCGGCTCCCCAGCTCTGGCACTGTTCGAATGCTGGCTCTTCCCCAAAGTCAAAGTGGCCCTGAAATGTAAATGCTTCGGAGCAGTTCAGGACGTCAAGGCAGCCATGACAGCACAGTTAGAGACACTCAGGGAAGAGACTTCCAGAGCTACTCCAGAAAGTGGCAGGAATGGCGGGGTGTGTTCAAAGCGAGGGGTAGCGTGTTGAGGGAGGATTAACGGCAATGTTTCTTGCTTTTACTGTAATACTTTTTAAATTTAAATATCCACCATATTTCTTTATTCTACCCCGTATGTTGGTTTGAAGGGAGCCGTAAGTCCTGCCCTCCTTCACCAGAAGATTGCACAAAGATGGGAGCAGGAGGACATGAAGACCGTCTGGGGCACGCTCACTCAGTCTGTCCGCCCCAGGGAGAAACCTGAATTCACGGGAGCCAAGTTCTAGAAGAGACAAATCGGAGCAGAGGTGTGGGCTGGGGCGGAGGGATTCTCCACCCGCACCCAGTGAAGTGGCCGTAGCCTCACCTCTCTGCCAAATGACCCCCAAATGTGTAAAATGCTCCACTCTGCCGCTTCCTCTGAGCAGGAGGGTAGTTTCTCTGTCGTGGCAAAGTCAGACTCAGATACCCACGAGGGCTGGAAAGGTAACATGACATGTCACACCGCTGCCTGGGAAGGGAGAGGTGGGGACTGTGACAAGCTGGAGACCGGGGACCTTCCCAGAGGGACAGCATCCGGGCAGCTCAAAGCGACCGCTATCCACGCAGAAATGCAGACCTGTTCCTGGCAGCATTTCTTCTTTTGCCAAGGAACATACAAGCTACATTCGTACAGGGCATTTCCCCAAACTTAAAATTTTTTGTGGACTCCGTGAAAAGCACCTGGAAACCAGATCCAGCCCCCAGGGTCCTTTCAGACTCACCCTGCCCCCACCCCACCCCAGCATTTTGCAGGAGTGCAGAACGAGGCCATTTGCTGAATTTCAAGCTTGTATTTCCGCTCCGCTGGCTCCTGGCTGCTACGAACTTGCTCTCTTCTCTTTTGAGCTCCTGACTGTGTGAACTCACAGTCAAAGCAGACCAGCCTGCTGATTAGCTTTAAATTTCAGCTGCTTTAAGGTCTCCAAATTTGGAGGTAAGCACACTCTCATTAAGAAGTCATTTGATAAAAATTAATCCCTCTAGGAATATCTTGGACTCCGAAGAAAGCCACGGCACTCTCATTAGCCGGTTGTAAGTACTCCGTCCACCTTGGAGACCCCAATCCTCCCTGGGTTTGACGCAGAGGCTCCAAACAGCTGCCATAGAGTCTGGGGACCAGAAGCCGGTGATTCTGAAATCATAGGAAAGGATGCAGCAGAGCGTCGAACTCCAAGGCCACTGCCAGTCCCCTGCCCCCTGAGCCTGACTTCTTCCATTTAATCACTTTCGCTCCAGCCTGAGAATGAAGGGACAGATTTTCATCTTATGAGTAGATTTCAGAGCTTACTTTGCTTAATCCTTGCAGATCTGTCACTGACCCAGCAAAGAGAATAACTAAATGAGTGCTGGGGTCAGCACAGAGGGCCTTCTGGGAGAGGAAACGTCCCTTGGGCTCATCCAGGGCAGGGCCTGGGCCCAAGCCGTAGAGAGCTGTCCGCCACAGCTGTGCGCGGTCTACCTTCCCCCCGGAGGTGGCGGCAACCTGTCCCCGGGGGCCTGTGAACCTGCCGAGCACAGACCCCAACTTTAATCTCTAACTAATCCAGCTCTGAAAGCTTTCATGTAAGTCACTGATGGTTTGGGAGCAAAGCGGCTATTTTCTTTTCTTTCCTCAATGTTTCTATTGTTATTTTTTTTTTGAAAAGATAATACATGCACATTGTTAAAAGAAAAATGCCAGCAGAACAAAGGAGAAGCCCACGGAAAGTCGGTTGCCCTCCCCCCACCCCTGTATCCCGGTGCGTCACCCCAGGGCAATCGCTGTTGTAAGTTCTCAGCTAAGAAAGATGGCTGTTTTTAAATTTTCTAATTTGGTCTCAGAAACAGCCAAAGGCCAAATAGAGCCCGCAATAATGTAATTAAAATGAGTGATGAGGCTATGCACAGAGCATGTCAGGGGAAGAGAGACACAGACACACCCACAGAGCACATAAAATCAGTGTTTGGGGTGTGTGTGTGTGTGTGTTTGGTCCCCAGTCTCTCTGAAAACACCAGTCAATTCCATAAACATTTATTGTGTGCAGAATGCCAGGCGCTATTCCCAGGACTGTGGGTTATACCAAGATAAATCATATAAGGTCCCTGGCTTTGGGGAGCTTACAATAAGAATAACTCACATTGGATTGGCCCCTTTCCCTTTACGGGGGAATTTTCGGGCGAGTTCTGTCATAACTCAGGCTGGCTACAGCCTGAGGCATGCTGGGACCGGAGCAGCCTGGGCTGTGGGAGGGGGAAGCAGGCACGGGGGATGCGGCGGAAATGGCCACTGCAGAGGGTGGGTCTCTGAGAACTGCTGAGGACCAGGGGCTTGGACCAGAGGCTCCAACCCCCAGGGAAGGTTCAGGCACCCGCATCAAAGAGGCGAAGCTCGCTGCCTGCAGCTGTAGCCACCTAAAGCCCAGCTCTCCCGCTAATTCCAGTGTGGTACTAGCCAACCTGCTTAACCTCTACATAAGACTCTGCAGCAAAGAAAGGAAAACTCTCTCCTCGTGCTGACTTCAGGATCAGGGAGAGAAGGCGGGCTGAGGCAGCGAGGTGTGGCCCGGCGAACGCGTGGTAAAGGGCAGCATTGCTGCTGTTACTGCACTGTACTATTCAGCCATGTGGGACTCGGAGTCTTCACCGCTTAATAAGGTAGCAGGGCCCCCCGGTGAAGAGAGACTTCTGACCGAGGGCCCTTGGATTAACTGTCCTGAGTTTCACTTTCCGTTTGAGGCTCTTTGCTGTGATGCTGGCACACGTCCTTTCGCTTTGAAGGATGTTTTTCAACCCCAGCATTGCATAAGAGACATAGGGCAGATTTTTAAAATAATAATAATAATCTGGACTAAAGTTTACGAGAAATCGGTACGCTATCCACAAAGACGGTCCCATCACGTGGGCTGACAGGGATCTCAGGCCTGTTTCTTTTTATGCTGGAAGTCCTACCAAACAGGTAGTTTTCCACGAGCCCTTTGTTGTTCGCTTTCTAGTGTAATGGGTGTTTAAGCTTTGAAAGTACACAGCAGGTGTCTGAGACAAGGTAGAGGGTCAGGAAGGCTCCCCAAAGAAAGTGTCACTTGAACAAGGACCTTTGTAATGAGTTGAGGTGTCTGGGGAAGAGGAGGGATGTCAGAAATGCAGAAGATAACATTCCAGACACAGGCAAGTGCATATGCAAAGGTCCTGAGGCAGAGAGACACAAGATGAACTGAAAGAAAAATACTGTGCCTGAAAAGTAGACTATAAAAAGAATGTTGTGGCCAAATGTGTCAAACACTGTACTGTACCACTCACAAAGCACTCATCACTCCAGATGGTGGGCCGCTGGGGTGAGCAGCCTTCAGCCATCAGGCCCTTCAGGGGCTGTCTGGGCTTCAGACAGCTGCCTCACCTGATGCCACACCCTTCACTGGTCTCACCCGCACCCCCCAGTGGGGATGTAAAGGCTTGGCCACCTTGGCGTGACCCAGGACAGTTGTGACAGACCCTCTAACCGCAGAGCACCCCTGGGCACCAGCTGACGTTGTTTTGGGCCCGTATCAGCTCAACTGCCTCTTCCCACTGTGTTCCCAGCCCCCAGCCCCTTGCACAGCTGTTGATGCCAACGGCACCTTTTAACAAGCATGCTTCGTGCCAGACTCCACCCCAGGGTCTGCTTCCTGGGGAACCCAACCTGCAGCACCGCATTAAGAATTTGGGGTTTTGTTCTCAGAGCCAGGAGGAACTAGTGAAGGTTGATGGACAGGAGGAGTGCCGTCAGAACTACCCCTCAGAAAGCTCAGGCGGCTGCAGAGCAGACGCTGGCTGGAAGACGGTGCTTCCGAGTGGGTGACGAGCCTCACCCTTCGGGCCGCTCTTCAGCACCTCTGCACTGCGTAATGCCGCAACCAGCACTGTGGTCACTGCAGTCGTGCCGTGAGTTACCCACAGTCATGGGGCAAGGCCGGCGGTGGCGGGACATGTACATGACCTCAATAAAGTCAAACTGAAGACCACAGTGCTGCAGGCTTGAAAAACTCTGCAGTAGCGATTTCCAGCGAAGACAGATGCACAAAGGGTTTTGTGCCCCTTGCTATAACTTCTCGGGGAGCTGCAGCTCACAGCAGAGAGATCATGCCTAAGCTCATTACAATGGAGAAAGCTCTCCGTGAGGGAACAGGTGCATTGGTATGAACGGCCACGACTCAGCAGTTCTCAAACTCTGGTCATTGGACCATCAGTATCAGCGTTACCAGCAACTTGCCAGAATCCTGACTGTCAGGCGGATATCAACTGAATCAGATATTCTGGGGACAGGGCCCACCGAGCTTGCCAGGAAAATATAATGCATGTTCCGGTTAAATAAAAACACTTCTACTAAAACGTGATGTACGTTTGGGTTAGTAAGAATCAAGTCTACATCCATGTGTATAAAAACAGGTAAAGGTGATTATTTTAAAAGAATAATCCACCTAGAAAATGAGGATTTAGTCCTGGCTGTGAATCACCTGTGAAATTGTATCTATTTTTCTTTAATAACAGTGGCCAGAATTTCACACAGACATTTAGCTCAGTTTGTGCTTCAAGTTCCCACAGATGATCTGATGTAAACCTAGGGCTGAAATCCCTCCCAATTCCCAAACAGAATTCTGTGTGAGTAGAGTGGGGAATTAGTGATCATGACTATGGGGTAGTTTCCAAACAGTGGCTGCCAGTCCTGAGTGTGCATTAGAATGGAGGAGGTTCTAGGGGAGCTTCTGGGGGAGCTTCCAGAAGTCCCAGATCTGACTAAACCCCAGACTCATTGCGCTAAGAACACTGCCAACGGGTCTCAAAAAACAAACAAACAAACATCTTGCACTTGGAAACAGGCTAGAAGTGACAGACGCGTGGAACTCTGAAATAAGAGCCTAAAATTATGAACATCCTTTAGAGCTAGAGCCATGGTTCCCCTATTAATCTGGGAGACCTCTCTGTTAATTAGGGAGCCATTTAAATATACTGTACTGTACTGTACTATAGTATACTGTACTATCAAAACTGAAGCACAAATGCTACATAGCCCAATATATTGGCTACATATGATGATATCCTTTCTATAGAAATAGCACCTCAACTAAAGAGAAAAAGATGACTATCCCAACAGAAAAAAGGGCACAAGGCATGAATAAATAATTCACAATAGAAAAACTTACACATTTCCAATTACACATGAAATGTATATTTCACATCATCAGAAATCAGAGAAATGCAAATGCAGACAATAATGAAATATCACCTTTCTATAACTAAGTTGGTTTTAAAATTTAAAACAATCCAGTGTTGGCTAGGATGTAGGGAATGGGATATGATCCGTTCCACCATTTCTGAGACTTTACCCCAGGAGAATGATACGGTTAAAGTTTGATCACAATATTCTTCATAATGTTTTTTTACAATGATGAAAAATAAATAGAAATTGTTAGAAGAATTTGGATACCTATATAATTTTTTTTTAACAAAATGAAGCAAGTATAACAATATTAGCAGCTGTTAATTCTACCCGGCAGGAGGGTGGGTGTCTATTATGCATCCTTTGTGCCCTTTTGTGATCTTAAATTCTTTCCAGATTGTAGTTAAACATGTTGTATAAGCAAACAATTGCTGGCACGGGGAAATAGTAAAAGAGTAAAAATAAACACACATGAAAGGGCATTTGAGAATTATCAGCTTTTACTTTTAAAATATGGGTACAAAGAAAAACTATTGTGCCACATTATTTATTTATGAGGGTTTAGACAGCATAATTTTCATTTTTTGTGTGTGCCTTTCTGTATTTTTATATGGAATATTTATTACTTTTGAAACATACTAAAGTCACACCTAAACATATTTAGCAGCAAAACATGTTTTGCTTCCAATCTTCATGACTGAACATAAATTCCTTTCTAAAACTACAGTGTTAAATATGAAGAGCAAATCAATGTCACATTAGGGATTACATTGATTTTAATGTGGAAAATAGAAATAAAATGACTGGGCTTCTGATTTCTTAAGATTCCTGCCAGCAAAATTCTGATGTTTTTATCCATTCGTTGAATATTCAGTGAACCCTATGACTATCAGGATTCTTGGGTTACAGGTGATAGAATCCCAAAACACAATGTCACTGTCTTGGTTACTTTTCTGTAGTTGCTGAGACAAAATACCCAACACCCAGAATTAAGGAAAGAAAGGCCTATTTAGCTACAGTTTGTGGAGGTTTCCATCCGTAGTTGGCTGGCTCCAAGGTAGGGTGACACATGGCAGAGGACAGCAGTTCATGGCTGCGGAAAACAGCAAAAGCAGCAAGAGCAAAATGGAGGAGTGGCAGCTGGAAGAGAAAGCCTCTTTCCCTCCCTTACACTGTATGCAAACTACCCACCCCAAGGCAGGTGTAGCACTCACACCCATAATCCCAGCATTGGACCATGAATCAATCATAAACTCTAGAAACCCACCCCATGACTGCATGAGGCTTTGGGGGGACATCCAGAAACAAACCATGACATTCCACTGCAGGCCTCCCAAAGACTCATGTACATCCCTTTATGCAAAAGGTATTCTAGTCCATCCTTAAGAATTGCCAATGTTCTAACAGTTTTAGCACTGCTGAAAAGTCCAAGTCCCAAGTCTCCTCCTAGATGTAAGGCAAACTCTTAGCTGTGAACCCTTGTACAAATGAAAACAAAGTTAAAACACTTCCAACATTCAGTGGCGCAAGATAAACATTACCATTCCAAAAGGTACAAACAGGGGGATATGAAACAGTGGGAACAAAGCAAATCCAAAATCCAGCAGGGCTAACATTATGTCCTGTAGTTCTATGTGTAATATCCGAGGCAATCTGTGATAAATTTTGAGCTCCATGAAGCTCTACCTCTATGGCACTTCTGGTGACTGTAGCTCCCACAGCTTCTCTCTTGGGCTTGTTTTGCTCCCTCCTTGCAGCTTTCCTCAGACAATTCACATTCCTGGTTTTTCCAACCTTCTGGGTTCTCTAATGAACCTTTCACTTCACATTCACAGCTTCACACACTGCCCTCTCAGGAGCACATTGCCTGGCCTCCCAGGCCTTCTGAAATCTAGGTGGAAGCCTTCTTAACCTCAGAACTCTCACACTCTGCATGCGCCTAAAACCAGCACCACATGGATGATGGTAAGGTCTGTTGCCAGCTGAAGCAGTAGGCAAGCTTGCCTCTCTTTTGGCCGTAGGGGTTGAGGGCCTGGATCATTGAACTCTCTGAACCTGATTCTGAGGACCAAATTCTCTATGCCGCCTCCATTCTGGAACCTGGTATGTCTGCTGCTGCTATTCTGGAACATGGCACTCTGCAACTTTCTTCTCAAAGCAAAGTCTTTCATCTTTGCAGGTTTGAAGCTGCAAAGGGTGAAGACTTGCTGCTTCTTTTGATGCCCTCAGGCCATCTTTTCAATTCTTTTGTTCTTTCTCAGCAATGGAGATCTCCTCAACTTTATCAT
The DNA here is from genome assembly GCF_000276665.1 of Chinchilla lanigera. NCBI lineage: Eukaryota > Metazoa > Chordata > Mammalia > Rodentia > Chinchillidae > Chinchilla > Chinchilla lanigera. The sequence goes on along the minus strand of NW_004955493.1, from coordinate 1,403,694 downwards.
TGCAGTCTACAGCTTTACTGGAGCTTTCTTTCTGGCCAAACTCACAACATTTTAAATCATCCTGCTGGGCTCTTTGCTCTTGATTTGCAACATAAATCTGGCTAAAAGCCCCCAACAATAGTTATGCCACTGCCTCAACATTCGACTGCCTTGACATTTCTTCTGCCAGATTAATTAGTCCACCGCCCTTAATCTCGGTGTTAGGCAAAGTCTCTGGACACAAGCAAAATGCATACAAATTTCTGCCAAGCTATCACATACATTGTCTGGAGTCCAGCACCCAATGCAGTCCTTCCCAGCAGAAATCTCCTGAGCCTGGTCTTTACTGGCAGGATTTCTATCAGCCTTCTGGTCTTCTGAGCTCTGACCAGTATCTCCCACACAGAACAGCCAAAGGCATCTCAGCTCTACTCCTTCTGGCGACATCTCCGAACCTTTCCAAACACTTCCCACAAGCCATTCCCAAAGGCTCTTGGCCACATGGTCAGGTATAGTCACAGCAACAACCCCACTCCTCTGGTAACAAATTCTGTCTCAGTTACTTTTCTCTTGTTGCTGAGACGAAATACTTAATGCCCAGAATTAAGGAAGGAAAGGTTCATTTAGCTCACAGTTGGAGGTTTCAGTCCATACTTGGCTGGCTCCAAGGCAGAGTGGCACATGGAAGAGGCCAACAGATTATGGTGGTGGAAAACAGCAAAAGCAACAAGAGCAAAAGGGAGGAGCAGCAGCTGGAAGAGCAAACCTCTTTCCCTCCCTTACACTGTATGCAAACTACCCACCCTAGGGCAGGTGTAGCACTCACATCCATAATCTCAGCAGTGAGCCATGAATCAATAAACTCTAGAAGCATGCCCCATGACTGCATGAGGCTTTGGGGGGGTCATGCAGTAACAGATCATGACAGACACGTATTTCTTGAAAAAAATCATTAGCTCAGAGAGCTGGTAATTTAGGGAGAGTTGGATCAGGCTCACTTAGATCCAGGGACCAAGTGATGCTATCAAGACTGAATAACTGTCCATCTCTTAAGTGTCCTCTGCATTGGATAATTCACTCTTCTCCTGCAATGGTGGCTACTGGCAGTGGGAGACTGCTAAATCATATTAAATCTCATTACATTAAATATCCTTGCAGTCATCCAAAAATAAAGTCTCTCTGCCACTCCTCAAACAGCACCAGGCAAAGTCTAGAGGATTATCTCAGTACATTTGCTTGGTAACTCGTCAGTGTGACCAGGGAAATGAAGGTGCTCATTGCCAGACCTAGGTCACATGTTCCCTGTGGAATCTGGGGGGAAGATCACCCTCTTCTAAACCCAGGGACATTAGGGAAGGCAAAAGGTGACTCCCAAGGGAAAACCAGGGAGCAGTGACGTGAATAAGGATTAATGCTTTTGTTTTAGTTTCATGACCCCCAGGAAGTTTAAAAGTGTCTTACTTTCCTGACCCCCACAGTTTAAAAGAGAAAGTATTATGGTTTGTGTCTAAATGTCCCCCCCAAAGCCTCATGCAGTCATGGGGAGCAGGCTTTTGGGAGGTGGCTGAATCTAGAGTTACTGATTGATTCATGTTCCAATGCCAGGGTTACGGGTGTGAGTGCTACCCCCACCCTAGGGCTGTCTTCCGCAGCCATGAACTGTTGCCTCTCTGTCATGCGCCACCCTGCCTTGGAGCCAGTTGACCGTGGACTGAAACTTTTACAGACTGTGAGCTAAATAAACTTTTTCCCCTTTTACTTGGAGCATCAGGTATTTTGTCTCAGCAATGAGAGAAAAGTAGCTGAGACAGGAAAGGTTTATTGGTTTATTTTTGTTGTTTTGTTTTCTTTTCCTGTACCAGGAACCGAACTCATGACCTTGCACTTGCCAGGCAGGTGCTGTGCTGCTGAGCTAACTCCCCAGCCCCTATTGGTTTATTTCTGGAGGTTTCAGTTCATAGTCAGCTGGTTCCAAAGGATGGTGGCACAGCAGAGGAGAAACAGTCCAGGGCAGGGCAGGCAGGAAGCGGAAGGAGATCAAGAGAGAAGAGAGAGAGGCTGATCCTCCCAGTCCACACCCACAGTGACCCACCTCGTCCAACCAAGCTTCACCTCCCAAATCACATTTACCTATAAAATTATTAGTGTACTAACCCAGGATACAGTCCCCTCCCCCAAGCCCCACCTAAGAGTACACGAGGCTTTGGGGGACAACTAGAGATAAGCCGTAACAATGCTAGACAAGCAAAAATAAGACAGTCTTCTTCAAGTTTATGTGTACGTGCTAGACGCCTTCATGAGTAGGAAATTGCTTGTAGTTGAAGTGCCGTAGTCTCTACACCAGAACCCATGGGAGGTCACTAAAGTAATACCATGTTTTCTTAAAATTTTTCTGGACAGGATCTGGGCAAGGTGGTGCACACCTGCAATCCTAGCACTCTGGGAGGCTGAGGAGGAGGATCACAAGTTGGAGCCCACACTGAGAAATTTACCAAGACCCCGTCTCAAAAAATAAAAAGGACTGGGGGTGTAGCTCATTGAGCCCTGGGTTTAAGCTGCAGTACTGAAAAAAAAAATCTCTTGAGAGGAAAGGACTACTGTACCTGGAGCTCTGGCTGTGCTTTCCTGAATTCCCTTTCTAATTGTTCATTCCCCAGTACTCCCGATGTCCCTTCTCTGATTGATAGTTTCCAAAGTACTTATCACCCCTTGATATGCTGTATTTTATTTATCATATATCTCTTGATGCTGGGAAGTAAGTGCCTGGAAGGCAAGTCTCTGTCCTCATTACACTATCTGCAATACCTAGAACAGTGCCGGGCACACAGCAGGTGCTAAATAAACATTTGCTGGATGAATGGATGGGTGGATGAAAGGATGAATTTACGTGGCTGAACGAACGCACGAAGGTTGGATGAGTGGATAGATGGCTGGCTGAATGGATGGAAGCAATAATTAATGAAATTCACTTCTAATTTCAAAAGAATTACATTTCTCCTTAAAGTTTTGCTCCAACAGACATAAAACTCCCCAGCACAGAGGTACACTAGCGGTGATATTCAGATTGCTAAATGCTGAGAGAGAAAAAAGTGAAGCAAGCATAGAGGGAAACAAATAAACAGAAAATCACTCTGGCTAACTAAGCTGCATTTATCATTCTGCCAGGGAGCTTGCTTCCAGAACTCTCCAGCCTGGTACCATTTCACATGCTGTCTGGGCACTCTCTGGACCCTAGTGGCTGATAAACTTGGACTTTCCTTTCAGTGGGTTCCACCCCTTACCGAGGACCTTCTTGCTAGAAATCCTCGCTGTGCATCACAGAACAGCCTGCGCCCAGCTTCTCTGGCTGCCTCTAAGTGCCTTCTTTGGGTCTGCAAAACACACTCCTTCCTGGGTGCTCATCTCCAGGAAGACCCTGTGGCTGTGCCGCTGCTCTTACAGAAAGGGAGAGCTGTCTCCCCCAGAAGCGTGGCATTGTAGTAGTGCCTTCACTCAAGAAAGCGTCTGTACTCAAATGAACATGGACACATAAGAGTAAGGGGAGGTTAAGGAATTGCTCTTTTCTGAAAACAAAGGCTAAGGTTCAGAGACCAGTGTTAGTCCAAGTTCACTGATCTCTATGCATAAGTGTTTTTCTGTGTATTCCCTGATCTGTAAGGCAGAGAACAGCTAGAAAACCTTAAGGACTCTGGAAATATCTTGGGATGGCAACTCCAGGAACAAACAGAAAGTTCTCCATTTGACAACTGGTACTTGGAATTGTTAAATAACAAGGCACACTGTTTGGTGGCAGTCAGTGTGGAGACTGAGTTATTCACTCTACACGTTCAGCGTCACTGAATCCACTTCACAACCAGCTGTGGTTTCTTTTGATAGAGGGGGAAGGGACGTCATGCAGTGTGAGCAGTTCCTCCAGTCACTCGCAAGTCAGTGTCAGGGACGGGATTTGAACACAGCCCACCTCACTCCAGCTGCTGCGTTCCTAATCGTGATACTTTCTGCTGCTGGCGGTGCCTCTCAGACATGAAAGGAAATGCAGTCTTATTTTTGTAATCTCAGACTGGTAGCTGAGATGTGCTCAGGGTTCTGGGTTCAATTTATTGCTTGCATTTCCTCATTGATATCATTCTGGCATCAGTATTTCTCACCCGTATAGATCCCTAGACATCATCAAAACAATGAACTCGGGCATGGCCCATTGCTCCATCTGATCTATGACTTTTCATTGCCGAAAAGACACAATCATAGAGTTTATGAAATGTCACTTTCTGGTGCTGCTGTTCTCCCTGTTATCAAAGCTATCTTGTAGGCAGCAGAGCATTTTATATCAGAGAGAAAGGACTGACAGTTCCTATGGGATACTTATGCCCCAAAGCGGGCCTAGGTGATCAGTTCTGAAAAATTAGCGAATATGCTGTACTGGTCAACTTGGGCTTCCATAATGAAATACCATGGGCTGGGTGGCTTAAAAATAGATATTTAGTTCTCACTCTCCTGGAGTCTGGAAATCTGGAGTCTAAGATCATGCTGTCAGCATGGAAATAGGGGGAGAGACAGAGAGAAAATGAAGGAGGGGGAGGAGGAGGGGGAGGAGAAGGAGGAGGAGGAGAAGGAAGAGGATGAGAAGGAGGAGGAGAAGGAGGAGGAGAAAGAGGAGGAGGAGAGGAGGAGGAGGAGGAGAAGGAAGAGGAGGAGAGGAGGAGGAGGAGAAGGAGGAGGAGAGGAAGAAGAAGATGAGGAGAAAGAGAAGGAGGAGGAAGAGGAGAAGGAGGAGGAAGAGGAGGAGGAAGAGGGCAGGAAGAGGAAGAAGGAGGGAAGAGAAGGAAGAGAAGAGAGAGGAGAGAATGAAAGAACGGTCTTGTCAGTCTTCTTACAATAACACTGATTTCACCGTAAGGCCTCACCCCCAAGACCCACCTACCTCCCTAAAACCCCGTCTCTAAACACTATCACATTGGGAATTAAGGCTCCAGCTTATGAATTTTAGGAGATGCGAATCAGTCTAAAGCTAAACAGAAATCCCTCCCCAAACCTCCAACAAGACTCTACGTGGCAGAATAATGCAAGACAACAGAATAAGAGCTGAGACAGCAACCTCTTGGTTCAGGGAGAAGGCAGTAGTGGAGAACACCACGACAAACCTCTCCTGGGCAGTTCCGGTGTACTGGGAGCTGCTTGAAATGTTTTACATACATCATCTTACAACAGTGTAATAAGGTTGGTCCTGTTAGATGCCCATTTTACACTGAGAAAAGTGGAGTCACAGAATGGTCAAGTGAACTTGCTCGGGATCACATGGTTAGTCAGTGGTACCAGGATTCGACCAGGCAGTCTGGTTCCAGATCTCACATGTGTTATCGTATCAACTACCCTTCGGGGATCCTTTCTCAGAACACTGACACATTGACAGGTGCGACAAAGCGAGATGGCTCTCCTCCTGGGTCGGTGCTGTGTTCTTGAGCAAGTGTCTAAACTCCTCTGGGCCTCCATTTCTTCAAATGCTTGATGCAAACAGCTGATAGAAGCTGTGTAGTAGCCTCAGTGTAAGGAAATAGTGAAATAATGTGTGGAAACCCTTCGAGCTGCACATAATGTCCAATAAGGGCTCAAAACAACTAACAAGGATGGTGAGGATGATGAAGGTTGTGCCTGCTGAGAATCTCTCTACAGCCATCCAGAAAGTGCCTGGTCACGTGCTACTCCACCCCCTGTCCCAGTGAGAAGCCACATCAGCAAAGCCACTGGGGTCCCTTGGCTCAGTGCTTGGCACTATCTAGGCATTCCATGAATATTTGTTGAATGAATGAATCAATGAAGAGTGGTCCAAACAACGTCCAGCTTATAATGGGCTCTCCCCTACCCTCCTGGAATGTATATTGATTTGTTCCAGATTTCTTGATAATTAATCTCTTGACAAAATTTAAGACCTGTTAATTACCCCTGATTAATTAGCGTGAACTTTTTAATTGCTTCCCTAAGCTGAAATACACTGTCAATAGGACCCACAATTAGTGACCCAGTAATCAGTTTTAAACCAATTATCTCATGGTAACAAGTGAAACTAGGCAAGAAGTGCCCCAGGGGCTTGGGCCAATTTCAGTGGAACTCAGAATAATACAAATTGGCACTTACGTGGGTGAAGAATTCGTGTTCAGTGTAATTGGAAATGCAGATACTCAGATTCTCCTGGGTGTTTCATTTGCCTGGGTTTTCAGTCCTGTGTTATTTGAAAGCAGTAAAATAAATGTACCTCCTGACCATCCAATGAAAGGCCTGGAGCAGATTCTCATGGTTGCACGGCTGCCTTCGAATATAATTAAGGCTGTCGCATAAGGTTGTGCAGGTTGTGCACTGCACAATTCTAACGGTGCCGCTCACACCCCAGTTTCTGTGAACAGAACCCCTGAAGATTGTGCAGTGCACAACCTGGATGCTGGAATCTGTGGATCACATGGCACAAAGCGTAAAGACTGCATCATATTCTTGCAAGGGGAGCAATGGGTTGGAGGCTGCTTAAGCTTTCCTAAAATGGGGCGCCAGGCAGCTTTCATGGTCCGCCTAGAACCACAGAGTTGTATCATGCGCACTTTTAACTTCTGCTAATCTAACCATTTGGACTTGGAAAAAATTAACAAAAAGAAATAATAACTCGAGTGATACAGGCAGTTCTGCCTGCTGCCCCATTCAATCCACGCACACCCAGGGCGAGCCTGAAATAGGGCTTGGAATCTGCTGCTCCTTGTGTGTCTCTTGTAAAAGAATATCACACCATGTGAAGTGCTTAAAGATCGGTACCGTTTTTCCAGCTTTATTAACTGTTCAAGCAGCAGGACCTCCCAGCCAGCCATTCATCTGGTGTCCAATTTTTCCATGTTGGAGGAAAACCGGTTGGGCTGGCCTTTTTGAAACAGCGTTCAGCCTCCACCACGAAGCCTTTTTAAGGGATTTCCAAGAGCAATTTTGAAAATGTGAGCTCTTTTTCTTCCACTCTGCCTACTTGAGTCCTTAACACAGGCAGAATTCCAGGCTAGGGTGTTAGCTGTCTTCCCTGATGTCTGAGGTCCTGGGGAAGCAGTTCTCAAGATACGGCTGGGGTCATTTGCATTAGAAGCATCCATGCTTGTTTTTAAAAATACAGCTTCACAGTCCACACGCTAGACTGACTACATCAGAATATACGGGCACTGCCTATGGAATCAGCGCTGTAACAGGCACTGTGAGCTCAGGCAGGGTAGGAACAGTGCCGGGTCAAGGGTTACCTGTTTTCAGCACCTGGCACAGGCCTGGGGTATAGTATACATTCAATAAATATTGGTTAAGGGCATGAAAACCAGCCTCTGGTGTTCTGCTCTGCTTTACCCGTGCATAGAGCAGGGGTGAGGATATCAGCCAGTTGGGACCCGAGGGAGGTGGACTTGGTCCATCTCCTCCTCTTTCTCAGCACTCCCTGATACCCGCCTTGGCGAGCTCCGCCCCCCAGCATGTGTCCTGCCACATGCTCCACAGCCCGTGTGCAGCGGCTCACAGATGCCATTAGCCATTCATTTAGTACCTAATCCTCTAATCCAACCGCTTGCTAATTCGCCAAGTAAGAAATATGCAGAGACACAAGCCACTTGTTCCCAGAGTTACTTCCAGCTGTTGAGAAGAGGCAGCTGGGGAGGCGCCTTTAGAAATTTTTTTTCTTTGAGCCAGGAAATCCCAAAGCGATGCTGGGATGCGGCTCCCAGGCTGGGCCTTTCCGGTACTGGGGTTCCTCCAAGAATTGTTCATAAAAAGGTTAAGATACCTCAACCATCCTGGCAGTCTAAGCCCTGAGAAGCAGCAGGTTGGTTCCACCCTGAGAGCATCATAGGACGGCCACATTTTGCCCACACATCTCATTCAGCAAGAATTTATTGAGCATCTACGATGTGCCAGGCATGGCTTGAGTTGCTAAGGTTACATCAAGGAGCAGCAGTCTCAAATCCCTGTTTTGTGGAACTGCCAGGAAGTCTCACCACTCTCAATTCCCTGTGCCTTAGCAGAAGGTGGATCGTCTACAGCCTGACCTGCCCACCCCTAGTCTTGCAGCCCCGGCAACGACTTCTTCCCCGGAGCTCCTCCTCCTTCTCAGTGGGAACATGGGAAGGGCAGAGGGCTTGCTGTACGGACAGCGTCTCTGAGAGTTTACACTGACCAAGAAGAAGCCTTGTGTATCAATTTTCTCATTGTGGGGACAAAATACGTGACATACACAACTTAAAGGAAGAAGGGTTTATTTTGGATCATGACTATAGAGTTTAGTATGTGGTCAGCTGGAACCAGGACGGAAACAGCAAGGTGGATGTGTACGGCAGAGGCAAGCTGCTGAACACCTAGAAGGCGGAAGGAGAGAGGAGCGGAGCCAGAGGAGAAGCACACCCTCCACATCGCGCTCCCTGCAGCCCGTCTGTTCTCAAGGGGCCCCACTCCTGACAACACACTCAGCCGTGAACTCAGCCGTGGCCTAAGCCACTAACGGGTATAGCAACCACGTGGTTTTCAAAGCCCCACCTCTGAGCACCAGACTTTGGCGAACATGTTAGGTGTAAACCATAACACCTGGCAGTCTCAGTCAGCCATTGCTTCTGTCCCCTGTGCCAGAGGGCTTCTCTTGTCCTCCAAATCTCCTATGCCCCTGCACCTGCCCTCTGCACCAAGGACCAAGCCACGAGCCCACACCTAGGAGTTTCCATGCCTTCCTGCCTCCAGGGCCTTCTGGCCAATGGGAAGCAAGAGGAAAGGCGGTCAGGGCATTCCCTTCTCTGGCTCCCTCTGAAAGGTCAGCTCAGGCTGGCGTGTCCCTCCGCAAAGGCCTCTGCCCACGTCAGAGAGGCTTCCTTACCCTACACAGCTCTCTCTCTTCTCGTGTGTTTGGGGTGTGGGGGTACCAGCTCCAGTGCCACAGTTCCACATCCTGCATTATTCGGCAGGTTCCCCTTTATCCGACCAGCACTTCTGGGATCAGTTTCTTTTTTAAATAAATCCTCCCCAATTTATAGTTATTTGAATACACCAGCTGTTTTCCAGGTGGAACTTGGCTCACAAACTCCTTCTCCTCATCCTTTCCCCATACACTCTGCGAAGAAGCCAGAATCAAGGTTGTGAAGTCAGTCCGCAGGCTGCGTCTGGCCTGCAGATGTGTCTTCTTTGGCTGCAGTCTTGGGCTTGGCTCCGCTTTTATATTTGGAAGAATCATTGCCATCACTAAGTAGAACGCAAGGTGTTTCAAATAGAAGACAAATGTGCAGCTTCTCTTGCAAACTTAGAATTGCTGGCAGTGCTAGGCTATGGCTCTGCATGGCATCGGTGGGTTAACACGGACTGTCAGCTGCCCACCCTCCGTCAGAAGAGTTTCCTGCCCACCACTCTCTGCCGCGTCCTTGGTACTAAGATTGCTCTTTCTTCTAATTTATTGTACTTATGTTGTTTTCCTTAGAGTTAAAAGAAAAAAAACTAAAATAATTTCTTTTGCTATATCTAGTAAAATATGGGAAAATAAAAGCTGGACCTGGGTAGGCGGGGGCAGAGCATGAACAGATGGCTTTGTAGAAATAGACTCTTCCTACTTTTTAAATATTGAGTCCCCAGCCTACTACACTCATTTTTGTTACCTTTCAAAATCAAAAAAGATTTGAAGTTTTGGCTTTAAAATGCAGCTTTAGCTAAATCTCTGTTGTAAAGGTATCAAATGAGATCTCAGAGTGACAGAGAATAAATGAATTAGAACCGAATTAGACTAAGGTTGACAAAATGAGTCTCAGAATGATCCTGTCTATATCCTACACTGCCTTACTTCTCCATCCTGAGCTGCAGCCTGTCTGAAGCACAGACTTCAGGAAAAGTCTAGGAGATTTATAGTTCACTAAGGATAACTAAGATACATAAGAAACTGATCAAGTCTTAACTTTATATACAGACATTCATTTACATCAATTTAAGTCTCACCCTTAAGGAAATGGGAACTAGCATTTATTAAGTTTAATACTGCACTGAAGATTTTATATACGACCTCTCTTGAACACCGTAAGAATTTTATGAAGTGGCAATTATGACTCTCCCTTTAAATATAAAGAAACTGAGGTTCAAAGAAGTTAAGTAATATGGACAAAAGCACACAGCTCTGAAGTGATGGGAATGGAAGTCAGGCCCTTGCTTTGATCTCTTTATTTCTTATTACCTCAGAATAAAGGCTTTGAAAAGATATAAGCAAGCTGGGTATTCGTCACTGTTTAATTAATGTAAGTTTTTCTTTCTTTAGTTAACAAAGTGGAGAGCTTTCCACACCCATATACAGCCGCACCCCATTCTCACACCCAGCTGCAGCACCCGGATGTAACACAGTCATCTAACGCCTCCCCATGGGTGGATTTTTAGGTTGTTTCCCAGAGCCTCATTATCATGAAGAGTGCTGCAATGAATATCTATCTATCTATCTATTGATAGATCTATCTATCATCTATCTATCATCTATCTATTTATTATGACCTATCTATGATCTATCATCTGTCTATTTACCTATGATCTATCTATCATCTATTTATTATGATCTATCTATGATCTATC